>NC_057718.1:68722745-68828078 GCF_004010195.1 Chiloscyllium plagiosum
CCCCCCCGAGTATGAAGAACTCGTTCATTTCTTAAGAAA
The DNA here is from genome assembly GCF_004010195.1 of Chiloscyllium plagiosum. Classification (NCBI taxonomy): domain Eukaryota; kingdom Metazoa; phylum Chordata; class Chondrichthyes; order Orectolobiformes; family Hemiscylliidae; genus Chiloscyllium; species Chiloscyllium plagiosum. Next base: position 68,722,785 of record NC_057718.1, read on the forward strand.
TAAAAATCTACTGAAGTAGCATTGTGTAACTAGAGGAAAAATGCAAAAAAGCTTTAATCAAATATTCACTGGATTTAACCAGTGTAGCAGTGCTATTCATGTGTGATGTGTTGGATTTAAACTGGTTCTCATTTAGTACTGACCCTTACTTTACTAAGCATTTATGCTTAAATTTTACATTAATCAAACATATTTAATTGGCTTAATCTGGTAAGGGCGTTTTGAAGAGGAATTCATCAAAATGCGAATGGAGAGGTTGCAAAGTTGGATGAACAGAATGTGCCATCATCCTGTCATTTCGACCAGTGAGGTGTTCCAGCTGTTCATCACTTGCCGGGATGAAAAGGTAGGAAATATAAAGTAACTGAATAGTTAGCAGTGAGAGCATTGATATACATTTCTAAAGAAGGGAGGCAGTCAGTTAGCACAATTGGCTGGACAGCAGCCAGCGTTGGTGACATCAACAGTATGGGTTCAGTTCCCCCACAGACTGAGGTTACCATGAAGGACATCTTTTCTCAACCTCTCCCTTTGTCTGAGGTGTGGTGACTCTAATGAGACAGCTGTCCTGTGGTTTGCTAAGGCGAAGGTGACTTTACCTTTGTTGATAAATTAAGCTTTTTATATACAGGTTAAAGGGTTATTCAAGAACCTTCATATTTTCTTGCCTTGGTATCTTGTAGTTCTCATAATTTAGTAATAACTTCCAATCAATTACTTCTTTTTTAATGTGCTTTGTCCTAAGGTCCACATCATTGTGTGTTGTTTTATACTGACAGAATTGTTAACAGCATAAAATTTTAAATTGCCCCAATATAATTCCATATTGAACCATAAATCAAATTTTACTTGAGTAGTGTTTTGGTGAACAAATAAATGCTAATGAATTCTATTATTATGTGCTGTAGCAATTGCAAATGACTAAAATGTTGCAAACTACAATATGATTTAGTACAATTTGGAGAATTATTATTCTTCAGATTCAGTTTTCATATTGTGTATATTTATACAGGTCGTTCTGCTATAACGCGCATGTTGTTAATGCAAATTCGCTATGATATGATTGATGAATTGGGGACATTATTTCTAAAGCATGAACTTTTAAAAGGTGTTTTGGTTATAACGTGATTCTGGCCTCATTGGTTTAAATGGTGTTGCTATTGCGTGATTTTCATATATTGTGCGATTGCATGAGAACGGAACTACCACGTTGTAGTAGAACCGGTGTACTATAAACTAAAATTAAGATTCTAAGGCCATTGTCTACACAATTTTTAAAATCTCAACTAAATATTGACAACTCGAATAGCCTTGTGAATAAACAGCACTACAAAGTGTTTGCTCATTTTTTTCATTGTTGTTACAACACTAAACCATATTGTAAGAGGATCTATTTGAAGGGTACAATGTGAAATAATTTTATTAGTTGTATAACATTCCACCATTTGCTATGGCAGGCTATAAATCTGGGACCCCAGAACATTATCACGGTGTCTGGTTTAATAATCTAGTGATGATAATACTAGGCATCATTTCCCCTTAAATTATCCACATTTTTCCTTTAGAGTAATTCATTCTTTTAGTGTTCAGCCTTGGGATTAAAACTGCATGTTGTGGAATAGTAATATCAGAAATTTGATAAGGTTCTACGTGAAATTAGTAAGGAAAATTAAAGCTCATGGTATTGGAGGTAATGTATTGACTTATATGGAGAACTGATTGGCAGACAGGAAGCAGACAGTTGGAATAAACAGGTCCTTTTCAGAGTAGCAGGCAGTGGTTTGTGGGATGCTGCAGGATTCAGTGCTGGGACCCTAGCTGATCACAATTTACATTAATGATATGAATGAAGGAATTGAATACATTATCTCCAAATTTATAGAGCATTACAGCACAATACAGGCCTTTCGGCCCTTGATGTTGCGCCGACCTGTGGAGCCAATCTGAAGCCCATTTATTGTACACTATTCGATTTTCATTCAGATGTCTATCCAATGACCATTTAAATGCCCTTAAAGTTGGAAAATCTACCATTGTTGCAGGTCTGTCTTATATCTATCACCCCTCAATTTAAAGCTATGTCCTCTCTTGCTAGCCATTACCGTTTGAAGAAAAAGGCTTTCACTGTCCACCCTATCTAACCCTTTGACTACCTTGTATGTCTCAATTAAGTCACCTCTCCACCTTCTCTCTAACAAAAACAGCCTCAAGTCCCTCAGCCTTTCCTCATAACACCTTCCCTTCATACCAGACAACATTTTAGTAAATGGGTGGCACAGTGGTTAGCACTGCTGCCTCATAGCACCAGAGACTCTGGTTCAATTCCCGCCTGAGGCAACTGTCTATGTGGGTTTCCTCCCACAGTCCAAAAAATGTGCAGGTTAGGTGAATTGGCCATGTCAAATTGCCCGTAGAAGAATGGGCCTGGGTGGGTTGCTCTTTGGAGGGTCGGTGTGGACTTGTTGGGCCAAAGGGCCTGTTTCCATACTGTAAGAAATCTTAAAAAAAAAGAAAGCTGTAAGAAATCCTCTGAACCCTCTCCAAAGCTTCCTCATTTTCCTACAATGCAGTAACCAGAACTGTACACAATATTCCAAGTGCAACCACACCAGAGTTTTGTACAGCTGCAGCTTGACCCTTTGGCTCCAAAACTCAATTCCTCTACCAATAAAAGCTAACACATCGTATGTTGTCGTAACAACCCTATCAACCTGGGTGGCAACTTTCAAGGATCTATGTACATGGACACCGAGATCTCTCTGCTCATCTACACTACCAAGAATCTTACCATTAGCCCAGTACTCTTTATTCCTTTTGCTCCTTCCAAAGTGAATCACCTCACGCTTTTCCACATTAAACTCCATTTGCCACCTCTCAGCCCAACTCTGCAGCTTATCTATGTCCCTCTATAACTTGCAACATCCTTCGGCACTATCCACAACTCCACCAACCTGACTGTCATCCGCACATTTACTAACCCATCCTTCTATGCCCTCATCTAGGTCATTTATAAGAATGATAAACAGCAGTCGCCCCAAAAGAGATCCTTGCGGTACACCAGCAGGCAGTACATTCCACGCCCCTACTACTGAGTAAAGAAACTACCTCTGACATCTGTCCTATATCTATCACCCCTCAATTTAAAGCTATGTCCTCTCGTGCTAGCCATCACGATACGATGTCGCCGCATTATAGGAAGGATGAAGAAGCTTTGGAAACGGTTCAGAGGAGATTTACTTAGATGTTGCCTGGTATGAAGGGAAGGTGTTATGAGGAAAGGCTGAGGGACTTGAGGCTGTTTTTTTGTTAGAGAGAAGGTTGAGAGGTGACTTAATTGAGACATACAAGGTAGACAAAGGGTTAGATAGGGTGGACAGTGAGAGTCATTTTCCTCGGATAGTGATGGCTAGCACAAGAGGACATAGCTTTAAATTGAGGGGTGATAGATATAGGACAGATGTCAGAGGTAGTTTCTTTACTCAGTAGGGATGTGGACTGTACTGCCTGCAACAATGGTAGTAACTGAACTCCAGGATGACTATTTCTCATCAACCACCACCCTCTGTCTTCTTTCAGCTAGCCAATTTCTGATTCAAACCACTAAATCACCCTCAATCCCATGCCTCTGTATTTGTGTAATAGCCTATCATGGGGAACCTTATCAAAAACCTTACTGAAATCCATATACACCACATGAACTGCTTTACCCTCATCCCTGTTTGGTCACCATCTCAAAGAACTCAAAGTTTGTGAGGCACGACCTACCCTTCACAAAACCATGTTGACTATCCCTAATCAACCTATTCCTCTCTGGATGATGATAAATTCTACTTCTAATCTTTTCCAACACTTTACCAACAACCAAAGTAAGGCTCACTGGCCTATAACTGTCAGGGTTGTCTTCTTGAACAAGGGGACCACATTTGCTATCTTCAGTCTTCTGGCACTATTCCTGTAGACAATGATGACATAAGTATCAAAGCCAAGGCTCTGCAATCTTCTCTCTGGCTTCCCAAAGAATCCAAGAAAGATCCCATCCGGCCCAGGGGGCATTTATTTTCATACTTTCCAGAATTGCTAACACCACCTCCTTGCCAACTTTAATCCCATCTAGTCTAGTAGCCTGTATCTCAGTATTTCCTCAACAACATTGTCTTTTTCTAGCGTGAATACTGATGAAAAATATTCATTAGCGCTTCCCCTATCTCCTCTGATTCGATGCACAGCTTCCCACTACTATCCTTTGCTTGGCCCTAAGGTTTCTCTAGTTATTCTTTTATTCCTGATATACGTATAGAAAGCTTAGGGTTTTCCTTGATCCTCCCTGCCAACGACGACTTATGTCCCTTCCTGGCTTTCATAGCTCTCTCTTTAGGTCTTTCCTGGCTAACCTGTAACACTCAAGCACCCTGACTGAGTCTTCACAACTCATTAGCTTTCCACTTCCTCTTGTCAAGAGAGTCAACTTCTTCAGTAAACTACGGCTCCCTTGCTCGAACACTTCCTCCTTGCCTGATAAGTAGCTGTTCCTTGAATAAGCTCCGCATTTCAATTGTATCCATTCCCTCCCTAAATCTTGCCTTATCGCATCATAATTGCCTTTTCCCCCACAATAAATCTTACTCTTGCCCTGCAGTATATACATATCCCTTTCTATCATTAAAGGAAACAGAACTAAATTGTGGTCACTGTCACCAATGTACTCACCTACCTCCAAATCTAACACCTGGCCAGGTTCATTACCCAGTACCAATGTGGCCTAGTCCCTTGTTGGCTTCTCTACATACTGTGTCAGAAAACCATCCTGCACACTTTTGCACAAAAACTGACCCATCTAAAGTACTCGAACTATAGTATTTTCAGTCAATATTTGGAAAGTTAAAGTCCCCCATAACAACTATCCTGTTACTCTTGCACCTGTGCGAGAGTAAATTTGCAGAAGACACTGACCTGGGTGGCAGGGTGTGCTGTGAGGAGGATGCTAGGAGGCTCTAGGGTGATTTGGACAGACTGGCTGAGTGGGCAATACTTGGCAAATGCAATGTAATGAGGTTATCCACTTTGGTCATAAAAGCAGGAAGGCTGATTACTATCTGAATGGTGGCAGTTTAGGATAAGATGAGATGCAATGAGACCTTGATGTCATGGTGGAACAGTCACTCATGGTGGCATGCAGGTGCAGCAGCCAGTGAGGAAAGCATGCTGTCCTTCATAATGAGAGAGGGTTTGAGTATCGGAGTAAGGTGTCTTGTTGCAGTTATACAGGGCTTTGGTGAGGCCACACTTTGAGTATTGTGTGCAGGTTTGGTCTGCTTGTTTGAGGAAGGACATTATTGCTATTGAGGGAGTCCAATGAAGGTTCACCAGATTGATTCCTGGGATGGCAGGACTGGCACATTAGGAAAGACTGAATCAACTGGGCTTGTATTCATTGGAATTTAGAGGCATGAGGGGGGATCTCATAGAAACATATAAAAATCCTGATGGGACTGTACAGGCTAGATGCAGAAAGAATGTTCCTGATGTTGGAGAAGTCCAGAATTAGGGGGTTAGAGTCTAAAAATGAGGTGTAAACCATTCAGAACTGAGATGAGGAAGCATTTCTTCACTGAGTTGTGAACCTGTGGAATTCTCTCCCACAGGAAGCTGTTGGGGCTAGTTCATTAGATATGTTCAACAGGGAGCTGGACGTGGCATTTGTGGCTAAAGGGATCAAGGGGTACATGGAGAAGGCGGGAATGGGATACTGAGGTTGCATGTTCAGCCACGATCATATTAAATGGTGTGGACTGGCAGGGCTGAATGGCCTACTCCTGCACCTATTTTTTATGTTCCTTTGTAATATAATCTAGTATTTTTTTTGAGCCTGAAATAATGATGGGGGTGGAGCATAGGATAGCGTGATCATGGCATGACCATAGTATTCCTGTCACTGCTGGCATCTCGCCAACAAAGTGAAGGTGGAAGCCAGCCCTCAATCCTGGATGCTAACTGAAGCATTTACATGGCCAATTAAAGCTTTGTCCTGTTGCAACTTGTTAGTTACCATCTGTCACATTCAACCTGACAACCACCCTTTGGGCTGGAGATTGGGGTCTGGGCCTCTTCATTTGTTCTAGGCTTACCCTAGGGCAATGGTTGCCTCTGTAGGAAGAAGAGAACAAAAAGAGAGACTTCCATTTAGATAGCATTTTTCACAGCCAGTAGATATCTCGAAGCATTTTATCAACCATGCGATACATAATGAAGTGTAGTCATTGTTATGATACAGGAAGCATTGCTTTTCTAAAAATTGGATCTTTTACAAGACCTGTATGAGCAGATGAGAATTGTTTTAGATTAGATTACTTACTTACTTACTTACTTACAGTGTGGAAACAGGCCCTTCGGCCCAATAAGTCCACGGAAGAGCAACCCACTCAGACCCATTCCCCTATACTTACCCTTTCACCTAACACTATGGGCAATTTAACATGGCCAATTCACCTAACCTGCACAGTTTTTGGACTGTGGGAGGAAACCGGAGCACTCGCAGGAAACCCTCGCAGACGCGGGGAGAATGTGCAAACTCCACACAGTTGCCTGAGGTGGGAATTGAACCTGGGTCTCTGGCGCTGTGAGGCAGCACTGCTAACCACTGTGCCACCGTACTGCCCACTATTTATTTCTCATTTGAAAGGTAGAACCTCTGACAAGTGTAATATATTTGCTGTACTACACTGAAGTGTCAGCCTTCACCTTTTGTATTCAGGTCCAGGATTGGGACTTTAGCCTGAAACCCTGTGATTGAGGTGAGTGCTGCTAGTTATAGAGAAGTGAACACTGAAGGGACCGATTTATAAGCAGGATTAAGTGTTCTAGTGATTTGTTACTAATTGTGTTAGGGTGAGAAACGTGGAGGATTTGTCTTTTGGTTTAGGAACTTCTTCCCCAATCAATTTTATCAACCTTTAGTCTCACGATAATGATTAATTCAAATGGTCTAAACCCACTAGATTCTCTTGGGGAATCTCTGATAGCAAATTATTAGTCTATAATGAGTTTTAAAAAATACTGAGTTAACTTTTCCACTACTACCTGAGCTGCAGTTGCCCACAAAGGAATAGCTTCTGGGAATGGGGTTGTCAAATCCATTATGGTAAGGATATATTTTTGTCTTGCTTTTGCTTTTGGTAATCGTCAGACAGAGCCAATTCACACTTGGCTAAATAGTTCTCCAAAAACTGCTTGTTTCATGACATGATGAGATTTTCCTACCAAAGTCAGAGATATACAGCACAGAAACAGACCCTTCAGTCCAACTCGTTCATGCCAATCAGGTAGCCCAACCCAATCTAGTCCCACCTACCAGCACCCAGCCCATGTCCCTCCAAACCCTTCCTATTCATATACCCATCCAGATGCCTTTTAAATGTTGCAATTGTATGAGCGTCCACCACTTCCTCTGGCAACCCATTCCATACACACCACCCTCTGCGAGAAAAAGTTGCCCCTCAGCTCTCTCTTATATTTTTCCCGTCACCCTAAACCTATGCCCTCTAGTTCTGTGATTCCCTACCCCAGGGAGGAGAACTTGTCTATTTACCCTATCTGTGCCCTTCATGATTTTATACATTTCTATAAGGACAACTCTGAGCCTCCGACGCTGCAGGGAAAACAGTCCCAGCCTATTCAACTGCTCCCTATAGCTCAAATCATCCAACTCTGGCAATATACTTGTAAATCTTTTCTGAACCCTTTCAAGTTTCAAAACCTAACCACCTAAGTGTATGACATATTTTACAGATGTTATGTTTTTGAAGTTTTGACCATATAAAACACTTTATTTACTGATGTCTGTGTTTTTCATATTTCTATATTTCCTGCCAGAGGAATTTCATATACTACCTGCTGTATTCCTTCATGGTATCTAGGCGGCACCATTATTTGATGAACAACTTTCTATTCTTCATCCATCAGTCTGTGAAAGTGTCTCCATTTCCTTATCAGAACTCAATTTTTAATATAATTTCTACAACTATTCAACTCCAGTGTGAACTGTGTGTTAACTTGACTTAACTCTAGTTTTCCTTCCTGAGTGTCAATTAACAAAGACAAGCCAAACATTGTTCATTAGAAATTATCCTCATTCAAGGGTAGAATGTCAGCTACCCTAACATATGCCTGTATCACTGTGACCTCTGGTGACTGTGTTTAGCCATTTCTAGCATGGTGAGAAAATACCTAGAGTCTGTTCTTGCAACTTTATCTGTTTGACCATAATTACAGGTGAAGTTATAATTTTCACTCCTGTTAAATCATTCTCCAGGAGCAAATCAATTTATTTCAAAAGTAATTTCTTAATTACCCTTACTAGTCCCAAAGAAAAGTCACACTTCAATTAGGTCTTGTACAAAGGAACTAGTTATAGAGATTTAGAATGCAGAAAAGGGCTCTTTGATCCATCAAGAACAACCATTTAACTAATCTAATCTCATTTTCATTCCATTGTCTTGTACACCTTGGCATCACAAGTGCACATCTGAATACTGCTAATGTTAGGAGAGTTTCTATCTCTACCATCCTTACAGACGGAGAGTTCTAGATTCCCACTGCTGTCTATGTGAAAAGGTTTTTTTCCTCCAATCTCCTTAACTTAAATCTAAGCTCCCAATCATTGATCCCACTATCAAGACGAACAGTTCATACCCTCTACCAATTGCATTTACTAACAATTTGAGTTTGATTAGTCCTTGTAACTGAGTACTGTTTTGGGTGAGAATGCTTCTTTGAAGAAAAAGGAGTTATCTTCCCTTTTATCAAAAACCTTTCATATCTCTGTGACCTTGTGTACTATTACTGCATCATAAGTGTTTACTTCTGGTCTCTTAGTAATAGAACTTCCTCGAATTAGAATTCTGGAACCTTTGTCTATATGCCACAGGCACAAACTCGTATGAAGGCAGTATAATTTTTTGTTTACTTCATAGTCTGAGGTAGTTTGTCAGGATTATGAAGGACAAGTCACCCCTACCTCACCTGCCAATATACACTGCATGAACAACTCCAGCACTCTTTTGCCCAATTCACTTTTCTAGCTATTTTCTCAAATTTTGGTAGTGTTTAAGTAAACTTAAACATTTCCTTCCTGGATTTCAAATTATGTCTTGGATTCTGCTCCATAAAGCCTGCATGCGCATCCGTCGTCTTTTGTTTTACCTGTGTCTTTTTAATCTAATATTCATATTCCCTCATTTTTCTCTCCGCTGTTTTAATTCTAGTTTTCTCTGTATTTTCAATTCCATTTTGTATTCCTTTAATTCAGTTTCCCTTTTCTTATCTTTCTCTAGTCTTTCTTTAGTTCTTTCTGCCATCTTCAGTTTCTTTGTTCTCTCTTTTGCTTGGTTGCCTTAACAGAAACTGAGTATCACCTGATTCTGATGTTTCACTACCTAGAGTTCCTGGTCTCTCTTGTATTTCCTCTAAACCATGCTAATGCCTCAATTGTCTCTGCCTGACAAAGCTAGAATGGCAATGCTACCTCCAGTGTATCATCCAATTCAAATACCCTGGTCTTTGACAGTTATCTCAAGACTACTGGGACAACTCTGCCATATACAGGAAATCCTTTGCAATTTTCTCTGCCATTGACCAGGTTCCCCTTGGGAGACTGGTTAGCAAGGTTATCTCAAGGACTACAGGGAGAACTAGCCATTTGGTACAGAACTGGCTCAAAGGTAGAAGACAGAGGGTGGTGGTGAGGCGTTGTTTTTCAAACTGGGAGGCCTGTGACCAGTGAAGTGCCACAAGGATCGGTATATAAATGATTTTGGATGCGAGCATAAGAGGTATAGTTAGTAAGTTTGCAGATGATACCAAAATTGGAGGTGTCGTGGACATCGAAGAATGTTATTTCAGATTACAACAGGACCTTGATCAATAGGGCCAATGGGCTAAGGAGTGGCAGATGGAGTTTAATTCGGATAAATGCAAGGTGCTGCATTTTGGGAAAGCAAATCTTAGCAGGACTTATACACTTAATGGTAAAGTTCTAGGGAGTGTTGCTGAACAAAGAGACCCTGGAGTGCAGGTTCATAGCTCCTTGGAAGTGGAGTCACAGGTAGATAGGATAGAGAAGATGATGTTTAGTATGTTTTCATATATTGGTCAGAGCATTGAGTATAGGAGTTGGGAGGCCATGTTGTGGCTATACAGGACATTGGTTAGGCCACTGTTGGAGTATTGTGTGCAGTTCTGGCCTCCCTCCTACAGGAAGGAAGTTGTGAAATGTGAAAAGGTTCAGAAAAGATTTACGAGGATGTTGCCAGGGTTGGAGCTATAGGGAGCAGCTGAATAGGCTGGGGCTGTATTCCCTGGAGTGTCTTAAGCTGATGGTTATAAACCTTATAGAGGTTTGTAAAATCTTGATGTCCATGGTCAGAGTAAATATGTGAGGTCTTTTTGCTGGGGTGGAGGAGTCCAGAAGTAGAGGGCATAGGTTTAGGGTGAGAGGGAAAAGATTTAAAAGGGACTAAGGGACAACTTTTTCATGCAGACTGTGGTGTGTGGAATGAGGAAGTGGTGGAGGCTGGTACAATTACAAAATTTGAAAGGCACCTGGATGGGTATATGAATAGGAAGGGTTTAGAGGGGTATGAGGAGAAAGTGAGGTCTGCAGATGCTGGAGATCAGAGCTGAAAATGTGTTGCTGGAAAAGCGCAGCAGGTCAGGCAGCATCCAGGGAACAGGAGAATCGACGTTTCGGGCATAAGCCCTTCTTCAGGAATTAGAGGGGTATGAGCCATGTGCTGGCAAATGGGACTAAATTAATTTATGATACCTGGTCGGCTTGGGTGAGTTGGACCGAAGGGTCTGTTTCCGTGCTTTACACCTCTATGACTCTGACTAGGTTTCTTAACAAGAATGATTATTTATTGCAAACAAATAGATTCTAATGGCAAACAATTATGAACACAAATGAGGACAATACAGCACAGAACATGCTCTTCGGTCCTCCAAGCCTGCACTGATACATTTTGCCCTTCCATACTAAAACTGTCTTCACTTACAGGATCTACATCCCTCTGTTCTGTTCCTATTCATATATTTGTCCAGGTGCTGCTTGAATGTTGTTATTGTCTGTTTCCATCACAGCCTCTGGCAGTATGTTCTGTCAAAAAGCTAGTCCTTTCTCAAAGTTACTATGCCCTTGAGTTTTATTTTGGGGGGGGGGTAATTGGTCTAGCTCCAACAAGAGTGGGTTTGAATAGATTATTGGAACCTTTTTTGTTTACTCCTAACAGATAATGCTTCCTGATGAAGGTCTTTTGCCCGAAACATCAATTTTCCTGCATCTCGGATGCTGCCTGACCTGTGCTTTTCCAGCACCACACTCTTGATTCTGATCTCCAGTATCTGCAATCCTCACTTTCGCCTAGATAATGCCTCCGGCCTAACTCAGTGTAATCAAGGGGGCATGGCCAGCTGTCTAGCTGCGCAGGTCAGTTCAGTTCGGGGGTTAGTTGAGTCAGGGCTACAGCTAAAACTGGAAGCTGTCTCCCTCCAACCTTTCTGCACCTACCCTGTCAAGTTCTCCAAGAATCTTCAGTTTTGTTCTTCTATGTTCCAGTAAGAACTGGCCCAATCTATTCAACCTCTCTTGATAAGACAGTTCTTCTGTAAGTGGTACCAGCCTTAGTTGAGTTGATGTGGCAACATACATTTTATCATGCATGGTGTAGCTTGGAGCTGTAGATAGTGGTGGTAGAGACACCAATTACTTTCCATCATCAGAATATTGTTCCATTCCTTTCTATCTCATGTACTTATCTAATTTTCCCTTTACTGTTTCTGTATTATTTGCTTTGATTACTGCATGTGGTAGATAATTCAACATACTTATCATTCTTCAGGTGTGGCACCTTGTCTAGTATCTTTATTTTTTAAAAAATATAGTATGGTGTTTAAAAACTGCATAGTAATTCAATAATGGTGCAAAGTTCAGTGGAAGTTTAACACAATGGCCTTTCAATTCTATCCCTGTAGCAGTGAAATCATTACCCTTTTTTTGTTTCTTTTTAGTTGCTTTATGACCTTTGACATTTTTGTAATTTGTGTATCTGTGCCCCTTTGTTCCACTCTCTTTTTTTCATAAAGTATGTGGTTGTATTGTTCTTCCATCAACACTTCACACACATCTGTATTGAAATTCATGTGCCAATAATATTACCTGTTCTGTTTTTATTAAGGGCGTCTCATAATTTTGTCCCAGTCTTGTTTCGTACTAAGCTAATCTTGGAATTGTCCAGAAATTTTGAAATGATCTTGCAAATAGCTGAGTCCACTTTATTTATGTGAATACTAAACCACAGTGATCCTCTAACTGATCCTTGTGACCATGATTTCCCCACTGTTTGCTAGTTTGAATAACTACCCTTTACCTCTTGGTTTCTCTGTTCTGTCTCAAACGTACCAAACCATTCTGCTGCTTCATCCTGATAATTGTATTTGAATTGTATGACATTAACTGGGCATTCACCTGAGCCCCTTTATAAATAAACAAATTGAAAGCATTGTGATTAGGTACAGTAGTAGTGTCTCTACCTCTGGGCCAGAAGGTGGGGGGGGGATCAAGATCCCCCTCACCCAGTATAGTGTATTGTAACATGTCTGAACAGGTTGATTTAAAATAACTAATGGTAGCTGATTGTCTAATGTTTGCTTGGTAATGTGGAAATTTGAAAATAAATATAAAGGTATTTAGACATTGGCTACAGTTCTGTCCTTCAACTAGCTTTCTGGGAAAGAACTCTTATTTGACATTAGTAATAAGTTTGCAATTTGTAAACTTAACTGCTATATAATACTTGGCTAATTTTTCTGTTACTACTTCAAAGAATTCAATAATACTGATCACGCTTGATGTTTTATTTTAGAATCTACACTGAATGTATATTTTCAGCTTGAGGTAGATGGGTTTCTAGAAAGGCAGGCTCAAGAAAGGAAGATGGTTCATTGGAATAGAGTAACATGGGGAAATTTTCTTAACTGTTGCTGTGGACTTGGAATTTATTGTGGTATAAAATAGTTTGATGTTTTGAACTCAACATACACTCAGCAAATATTGATGCAAATCTCAATTCTGGCTCATATCTCAAGTTTGAGGTCAGAATGAATAAGCTATTCCATATGAGAATAACTAGTGGTTTTTGTTTCCATTTAGGATCACAGTCCTATCTTTTGGATGCCTCACTGAGCTGACATTCCTCTAATTGTTCCTTCTGTTTTTTTTTTGTACAGATCTCTATTCTGAAATTTGGAGCCAAATACACTAGTCCTGGGTCTATGGCACTATGCCAGTTGTGAACTATAAGCACTTTGACTCTCGATGCATCTAGAAAGCTGTTGTATCTTTTCTTGCTGGCAGCAGTCGCTGAAGACTATTTTTAGCTTTCACCACAAGCTGTAATTGTTGTGTCGTTTGTCCACATTTTATCTACACAGCTGTAACAACCAAAGATTAGAAAGAAAAATGCTAATTGGTGTTCTTTGTTTTGAATGGGCTGCCCTTAAACACAATCAGGAAAAGGAAACAAATTGAAAAGAGTTCAGGTTTTTTTTCTCATTTTTATTTGTATTTCTGTCTCCTTTGTTCACTGAAGGAATGGAAATTAGGAAAGAGGAAAACTGAAAAGGATGATGTTGTTGGTATAATGATCTTTTCAATAATGGAGCCACCAGCAGAAGATATTGGTCTGCTCGAGGCGTATGTATTAATTTTACTGTTCCAAGTTAACTGCTAATAATTTGAAAATTACTAATTTAAAAGCTGAAGTATTCTGTGTGATAAGTATAAATTTCTGCTCTTCCCCTTCTGCATCACTGCCTTTTTGATTGAGTTTCCTCCTCTATACAATTCCCATTGTTCAGTCAATTTAAATACATATTCAGAAAAAAAATCAAGTCACTTTTTGTGCATTTGACCCTGCAGAGAACAGAAGGTTGAAATGTTTAGTAAGTTTACAAAAGCCATGGATGATGGGGTTAAAGAGCTGCTCAGTGTGGGACAGGAACATTGGAAAAGCTGTGCAGGAGGTGGGTATGAAAAGTTTGTTTAACTTCTTATATCTATTCAAAGTCTTTGAAAAATCATTGTGGCAAAATGCTTTGTCTGACCTTAGAATACATGGAATCAGACATACAAATAAAGATCACTTGGCCCAGCTTATGTGGGAAAGAATTGTCTAACTGATTCTATTCCCTTTATTCTTCCTCCTTAACTCTGTAGTTTTTCACTCCCAAGTTATATATCCAATTATCTTCTGAAAGATGTTATTGAATCTGCTTCCATCACCCATTCTGACAGTGCATTCCAGTTCATGGCATTACTTGCTGTGTATCAAAGTTTCCTCATTAGCTGGTTCTTTTGTCACTACCTTCATTTTGTTACCATTGGTTCCCATTCTTCTGCAAACAGCTTATTAGATTAGATTACATTAGATTACATTACAGTGTGGAAACAGGCCCTTCGGCCCAACAAGTCCACACCGCCCCGCCGAAGCGCAACCCACCCATACCCCTACATTTACCCCTTACCTAACACTACGGGCAATTTAGCATGGCCAATTCACCTGACCTGACATCTTTTGGACTGTGGGAGGAAACCGGAGCACCCGGAGGAAACCCACGCAGACACGGGGAGAACGTGCAAACTCCACACAGTCAGTCGCCTGAGGCGGGAATTAAACCCGGGTCTCAGGCGCTGTGAGGCTGCAGTGCTAACCACTGTGCCACCGTGCCGCCCACATTCTTGTTTGTATTACTAAATCCTTCAAAATTTTGAATACTTTCACCATTGAATACTCACTTTAAAAATCCTTGGCTATTAGGAGAATAGTTTTTGTCTACATAATTGAAATATTTCACCTTTGAAACCTACCGTCCAAGGTCATTGATGTCCTTCCTGAAACCTGCTCCTCTGGGGCCCAACCAGGCCCAACTTTATAAAAAGTTTAATATGACTTCTTTTGGTTTTGTTCTCTGTTCCTCTATTTTCCAAAAGAAAAGCCATCCCATATTCTGTTTTAAACCGCTTTCCTATTTAGACCTACCACCTATAAAGACCATATACCAACAGCCCTTAAGGGTTCTGTTTCTGCAACCCTATTTGGAATAGTATTCAGTTTCTATTTACACTTCTTTTCTACCCTTCTTATCTAAATTTGATAATTTTACTATTCTCTGCATTAAATTTTATCTGGCATTTGTCTACCCATTAAACTGTCTATTTTCCTGAAGTGTTTTATTACCCTTTCCATTCTCTCAAAATTACATTTCAAAGGTTTGTTTTATCTCCAATATTTCAAGTTATGTGTTGTGTACAGATACCATAGTTGTTAATATATATCAAAACGTGCAGTGATTCCAACACAAATCCCAGAGTCACTAGAACGCACTTTCCTCCAATCTAAGAAAATTAATCACTCAATGCTACTTTCTGTCCCTTAGCCAATATCATTTTCGGGTAGTGTTAAATTCCATGGCTTCAGTCTTGGTATTATGTATCTCTTTACCAAATCTCATTTCAAAGCTTACTTACACAGCATCATCCTTTCTTCCATCTACTCCACTATTTTATGAACGTACACAAATAAGTTTGGTAAACACCATTTGATTGTAACACTTACACTCTAGCAATTATTAATTAACTCATGAATATTCAAGTAACAATTTCATTTCCGATTATGGTGTCTCAATGTTTTTCCACCAGCATGTTAGACTAATTGGCCTATACTGCTATACATATCACCCCTGTTTTTTGAACGGGGTGTAGAATTTAAATTCCTTCAGTAGTCTAACACCATTGCACACACCCAAGGAGAATTTCCATCCTTTCTCCCTCAAATGAATTGTAGCCAGAGTAAATAATTTTCTTTTTTGTGCTGCCAATCTACTTTAAAGGACCTTTGCTAGATCTACTTTCTCCTTCACTATGATATTATCCATACCAAGACTGAAATAAAATATTAATATGGTTTTTCAGCCAAACTCTCTGCCTCCACACAGAATGCTAAATAACTTCTAACTTGCAAGGCTATTCAATTTTCAAATTAAATGAACAGTTTTAAAGTAAAGCAGTTTGTAAAACCTGACATTCTCAACACTTTTTCCAGGTACTTTGGAAGCTGGTCTATTTACTATCAGCATAAATGTTTTGCCATTGTTTATAAGGGATGAATACCTTCTTCCCAGTACAACAACCTGGTCTCCCTTAAATCTTTTAGCAACTAAGCCACCCAGGTTTGTTGTTCGAATTCTGAGTAGGTCACATGAACCCCTTCTTTCATTTTTTTTGTCTTCAAGATATTCCAAAACAATCCTTATAATCTTATATCTATAATAGTTTGTTTCATGCTCCTCTTTCCCATGTCCCTGCATTACACAGTTGTATTCCTTTTCATAATGCTGATTTTGAATTTCTCATGACTTAATACTCTCTCATTTGACCCTCTTTGTCTCACCTTTTATTCTAACTCCTCACTATTCCATTTGTTTATTTCTCCCTTCTATTCCTTCAGTTTCAACAACATTTTTGTTAATTTCATAAGGAACCTTGTGCCTTATTCCTTATTTTGCTCTCTGGTCTCATGCTCTTATTCATTCCCTCATTTGAGTTATAGCTTTTTGTTTCATGGTATGGTTGATATCATTTACCTTTTGCCATTTCCAAAAGGGATAGATAAGGTGTCAAGTAGAATGTTACTAGAAAAGACATGGTGTTAGTGATAGTATAACTGCTGGACAGAGCACTGGCACATCTGCTTCTCAATGTCCATCAAATACTACCAGATGCAGCTGAAAATGAAGAAACAGTTTAGGAAAAGCTCAATGTTGAAGAACCAAGAACAAAGTTTAAGAGCCAAGCAGCTACCGAACTGTTAACAATATCTTCACCAAAATCTCCAAAGAGTTCATTCTAATGGAATGGACGAAATCTGGAAAGAACTGAAAACAGCCATCTTCTTATATTGTGAAGAAACCATTGGCTACGAGACTAGGAAACTCCCAAAACTTGTTTGTTGAGAATGACCATATCGTCCAAGCCCTCATTGACAAGAACAGGAAAGCTCACCAAACAACAAAATCGGAGTTATAAAGAACCTCTGAATGAGAAAGCTAAGCAGTTGTAACTCCATGGCCGACAGCATGACACCTGCATTTTTTTCAGTGCCGCCAAGGCAATATATGGACCCAACACCCTTTGCTTCAAACTGTTACAGAGAAAGGAAGACACCCTTTTGAGAGACAGTGAAAAAAATCAGTCTTTAATGGAGTAAACACTTAAATTCCTAAAGTGTGATACAATCTACCATGCGGGTGTGTTGAGGAAATCCCCCAATTTACCATCAAATGTGAGCTCTGACTTCCACCTAGTGTGGCAGAAGTTGAAGACTCTATTAGACATGTGAAGAATGGGAAAGCTGTCGGAGTAAGAAGAATTTCTCCTGAAAATCTGGGACAAAGAAGGTATCCCTGCTGCTCTCTGGGATGCTACCATCATCACAGTGTTCAATAAAAGGAGACAAAGTAGACAGTGGAAACTATCAAGGAATCGCAAACTCTCCATCCCTGGGAAGATCATCACCCAAATCATCGCTAGGTGCCTTCTCCCAGACTCTGAGGATATCCTGCCTGAAAGCTAGTGTGACTTCTGACCAAACTGTGGAACTACGGGCATGATTTTCACAGCTTGGCAACTTCTAGAGAAATACCAGGATCAACACTTACGTGGCCTTCATCGACCTGACTGAAGCTTTGACTTAGTGAATCAGTAAGTACTGTATTTGAGTCTGTCAAAGGCTAGTTATCCAGTGAAATTCATCAATATCCTTTGTTTCTTCCATGACCAGATGTTGCCATTGGTCATCACTGACAGTAATATGATAGAATCCTTTGAGGACAAGGCATGGTCAAGCAGGGATGTGTCATCGTCCCCACTCTTTTTTCCATCTTTGCCACCATTTTTCATCTAGTTAACAACAAGCTTCTCAGTGGTGTAGACATTGACTATAGGGATAGATGGAAAACTTTCAATCTCAACCGGTTGAAATCCAAGAAGAAAGCAACACCACCCACACTTGTGGAACATCAGTTTGCAGATTACAGTGTCATCTCTGCACTCTGAAGAGAATCTTCAAGTCTTACTCAGTGCCTTTGTGGAAGAATATTGAAGTATTGGTCTCAGCCTCAACCTCAAGAGGACAGAAATCCTTTACTAACCCATCCCAGGTTAAGTTCAGGTCCATCCCTCCATTAAAATCAATGGAGAAATCCTCTCAAATGTGGAACGTTTCCCCTACTTGAAAAGCTATCTCTCACCTGAGGCCGACATTGATATGGTGGTTCAACATCACAACCAGATTGCAAGGGCCACCTTGCACATGTTCAATGACCATGACACTTGTACTAATATAGAGATCTTTGTGTATAAGACAGTCATTTTTCTGACTCTTCTTTATGATGCCAAAACTTGAACTACCTAAAGATAGTACCTGAAGTCCCTCGAAGTACCATCAATGTTGTTGGAGACAGATTCTCTGCATCAGTTGGGAGGACCGGCGTACTAACATCATTTTTGAAGCAGTTAATAGCACCAGAATGAGGCAATGATAATCTGACACCAACTTGCCTGGACTGGCCATATGATTAAGATACTGGCATTGAGTGTCAAAGGAAATCCTCTTCACCCAGCTCAAAGAAGGAGCTGGACCGACAGGAGGGCAAAGGGAGTATTATAAAGACTCCCTGAAGGCTTCCCTGGTGAAATGCAACATGCATATCAGTGCATAGGAGACCTTCAAGAAGGAGAAATTGACTTGGAGGAAATTCTTGTAATAAGGGACACGATTCTTAGAGAGCCCTTGATTACATGTTGAAGGGTGGAGAAAGGAATGTAAATGATCTCCAGTACAAGAACCAGTTCTGTATCTTGGAAACACCTGCCAAAAGTGTGGTTGGAGATGTGGCTTGAGGGTTAGGTTCAACAACCACACAATGACCCACAGAACCCATGACCAGTGACATAGAATCTCAGGTGGACAGTCATACTCTTTACAGAGTGATTGCTCCCACCGATAGTGATAGTGATAGTATATTAGACTGGATAGAGGATTGTTTCCTGTAGGTTAGCCAATGTCAGAATATGTGCACCATCTTCAGGATGATAGATTCTAATGGAGTGGCATAGAGATCAATGCTAGGGTCTCATCTATTTACAATATATATGAAGGACAGGGTGTATTGTCGCCAATTTGCTGTTGATAAAGAGAGCAAAGGTGGAAAGCAATTTGTGAAGAGGGTCTCAGGAGTCTGCAGAGGGATATAAATAAATTCAGTGAATGGGGGAGAAAAATTCGCAGATCGACCGTAATGTGGGTAAATGTGAAGTTTTCCACTTTGATAGAATCACAGGATTATCATGATGCAGAAGGAAGCTTTTTGGCAAATTGACTGGATTGGCTATCTGAATGAACATTTGTTTAGTTTCATTTTCTTACCTTCTCCTCATAACGCTAAATATTGCGATGCCTTGAACTCCTTTCCACCGTATTTTCAGGTAGTGTATTCAAGACTCCAACCATTTGCTGCATTAAAAAGCTTATCCTCAACACTTGTTTTATGAATGACTTTTAAATCTGTGCCCTCTTATTTATCCTTTCCCAAGTGGGAATTGTTTCTCTCTATTTGCTCTGAATCTCTCATGATCTTGACTATTTCTATCAGATCTCCTTCTTTGCTCCAATTTTCTGATCTATCATCATAACTCATGTTCCTCATCCTTTGAACCATTCTTGTAAAACTCCTGCACTGTCTCCAATGTCTTTACATCCTTCCTTAAAGCAATGCACCCAGAACTGGCCACAGTGCTTTAGCTGATGTTGAATTAGTATCTTGTATAAGTTCAATATGACTTTCTTGCTCTGGACTGTATGCCTGTATCAGTAAATGTAAGCTTTATTAACTGTTCTCTCTATCTGTCCTGTCCGTTTTAATTAATGTATACACTTAGGTTCATCCACTCCCACACTGTCTTACATTTGTACTGTACCCTTTGTTTTGTATTGTTGCTTCATGTTCCTCCTACCAAAATATATCACCCCTTATTTCTCTACATTGAACTTCATCTGCCACCTGTCTGCCCATTCCACTAACTTGTCCAAAGTCTTATACTACCTTTCTCACTGTTTACAATATTTCCAAGTTTTATACCATCCACCAGTTTTCAAATTGGTGTCATATGTAGAGTCATAGTACAGCACGGAAACAGACCCTTCGGTCCAACTCGTCCATGCCAACCAGATATCGTAATCTAATCTAGTCCCATTTGCCAGCAGTTGGCCATTTCGCTCTAAACCCTTCCTATTCATATACCCATCCAGAGGTTTTTCAAAAGTTGTAATTCTACCAGCCTCAACCACTTGCTCTGGCAGCATATTTCATACTCTCATCACCTTCTGTGTTAAACAGTTGCCCCTTAGTTCCATTTTAAATATTTCTCCTCTCACCCTAAACCTATGCCCTCTAGTTCTGGACTCCCCAACCCCAGGGAAAAGACTTTGTCTATTTATCCTATCCATGCCCCTCATGGTTTTATAAACCTCTATAAGGTCACCCCTCAGCCTCCGACGCTCCAGGGAAAACAGCCCCAGCCTGTTCAGCCTATAGCTCAAATCCTCCAACCCTGGCAGCATCTTTGCAAATCTTTTCTGAACCCTTTCAAGTTTCACAACATCCTTCCAATAGGAAGTTCAAAATTGCATGCAATATTCTAAAAGTGGCCTAACCAACGTCCTGTACAGCTGCAACATGACCTCCCAACTCCTGTACTCAATGCTCTGATCGATAAAGGAAAGCATACCAAACGCCACCTTCACACTCCTATCTACCTGCAACTCCACTTTCAAGGAACTATGAACCTGCACTCCAAGGCCTCTTTGTTCAACAACACTCCCTAGGACCTTACCATTAGGTCTGTAAGTCCTGCTCTGATTTGCTTTTCCAAAATGCAGCACTTCACGTTTATCTAAATTAAACTCCATCTACCACTCCTCAGCCCATTGGCCCATTTGATCAAGATCTCTTTGTACTCTGAGGTAACCTTCTTTGCCGTCCACTACACTTCCACTTTTGGTGTCATCTGCAAACTTACTAACTATACATCACATCCAAATGATGAAAGGCAGTGGATCCAGCACCGATCTTTGTGGCACATCATTGGTCATAGGTCTCCACTCTAAAAAGCAACCCTCCAGCACCACCTTCGAGGCAGTTCTGTATCCAAATGGTTTGTTCTGTCTGTATTCTGAGATCTAACCTTTGCTAACCAGTCTACCGTGAGGAACCTTGTTGAGTGCCTTACTGAAGTCCATATAGATCACATCCACCATCCTAAGATCTAGGGATCATAAATGTGTAACAGGAATACAAAGATCCCAATGCTGACCCCTGGGAGATTCTTCTTCAAACCTTCCTCCAGCCTGAAAAACTTTATAATGAATATTGTTTCCTTGTCGATAGTTGCTTGGGGTATTGTTGCAGCCTATTTTTGAACCAGGTCAATGTTTGCAATTCTCCACTGCCAAAAAAAGGCTGACAAATAATTGCCAGTGTCTTTGCAATTTCTATTCCTCCTTCCCTCAGTATTGTTAGATGCAGCTTGTCCAGTACAGGCACCTCGTCATTTATAAGTAGACAGATCTGGCCACATCTGCAGAGAGAAACAGTTAATATTTCAAGTCCAATGTGACTTTTCTTTGTAATTGTGTTTCTCTCTCCACAGATGCTGCTAAATCTGCAGAATTTCTCCAGCACTTTCTCTTCTCATCTTCGATCTCTGGCATCCACAGTACTTTGCTTTCATTTAAGCACAGAAAACCAGCCAATTCCTCCTCATTGATATTGAACCTTTTTAGTGACTGAATTTCCTCCCTTTACTATGGCCTGTGTTGCATCCCCTTGCTAGCTAAGACATATGCAAAGTATTCACTAAAGGTCTGAGTCAAGCCTCCATTTAAACCACGACTCTGCCCTAATCCTCATTTTACCATCGTTTTACTCTTTACATGTAAAGAAGACTTTGGAATTCTCTTCTACGTTACCTTTCAGTCTCTTCATTGCACCTCTTTTCTTTTTTTATTTATTTTTTGCCCACCCCTCTAAACCTTCTAAGTACAGCCTGGTTCTCAATTGTATTTTCTACTTGACAACTGTCATAAATACGCTTTTTCTTTATAATTCCTCCTTTAAAAGCAATAAAAAATTGAATTTGATGTACATGGGAGAGAGAATCCTTCAATATAGGAAAATCTGGGTGCCCTGGTACACAAATCTCAAAACAGTGGAGAGTAATGGGATTACTGATTGGTTATTAATCCACAAATTGAGCTAATGTTCTGGGCACCTGGGTTTGAATCCCACCATGATGGAATTTGAAATAATTTTTTAAAAAATCTGAAATGAAGAATCTACTGATGACCGGAAACCATTGGCGATTGTCAGAAAAACCGATCAGCCTCACTAATGTCTTTCAGGGTAGGAAATCTGCCATTCTTATCTGGTCAGGTCTTCATGTGACTCCAGTTCCCAGCAGTGTGGTTCACTCTTAACTGCACTCTGAAATGGCCTCACAAGCTATTCAGTGATTGATAGAACCACAAAGTCTCAACAAAGAAATGAAACCAAATGGACTACCTGGCGTTGACCAAGGCACCAGAAAAGAAACCGCACTGTCAACGCTGCAAAGTTCTTTATACTAACATCTGGGGCTAGTGTCAAAATTGAGGGAGCTATCTCTCAGACTAGCCAAGCAACAGCCTGACGTAGCCATGCTCGCAGAATCTTAGCTTTCAAACAATGTCCCAGACATTGCCTCCATCATCCCTGGATATGTCCTAGACCCAGCACAAGTGGCAGCACCATGATATACAGTTGTGAGAGAGTTGCCTGGAGTCTTCAACATTTAAGTATTATTAATGGAAGACATGAAAGTCCAGCTGTGATAGTATCAGTAAGCGTGTATTTTAAATGTTGTAACTGCATCTCCCACTTCCTTTGGCAGTCACTCTATACAAGTGTGAAAAAAGTTGCCCTTCCGATCCTTTTTGAATTTTGACCCCCTCACCTTTAAAATTATGCCCTCTTGTTTTGAACACTCCTACTCTAGAGAAAAGACCGTTGCTATTCACCTCATCTATGCCCCTTTTAATTTTATAAACCTCTCTCAAGTCACCCCTCAACCACCTCCTGTTCAGGGATTTAAAACTGCTTGCTTGTCCAGCCCCTCCTCAAAACTCTTCTCCCCCAGTTCCGGTAACATCTTGTAAATCTCTTCTGCCAATTTAATAACATACTTCCTAAAGCAGAGCATCCACAACTGCATGCAGTACTCCAAACACGTAAAATGAAGGCAAGTGTGCTAAATGCTGCCTTCATTTATATGTCTACTTGTGATGCTATTTTCAAAGAGCTGCAAAACAGACCCCTAGGGCTCTCTGTTCAACAACATTCCCCAGGGCCTTTCCATTAACTGTGTAAGACCTGCCCTTGTTTGTCTTACCAAAATGCAAGACCTCAGATTTATCGAAATTAAACTTCATCTGTCACTCCTCAGCCTGTTGGCCCAGGTAATCAAGATCCTGTTGTAATCTTTGACAATCTTCTTCACTGTCCAGTATATCACTAATTTTGGTGTCATCAGCAAACTTACTTACTATGCTTCCTATGAAGTATTGCTTTCACATTGAGTTATGCGGCACACGCTATGCTAAATGGGACAGACTTTGAACAGATCTAGCAATACAAGACTTAGCGTCCGTGAGGCACTGTGGGCTGTCAACCACAACAGAATTGTACTGCACAATCTGAAATCCCGTGGCCTGTTTAGACCCTACTTGACCATTGCCATCAAGGCAGGGGATCAGCTCTGGATCAATGGAGAGTGCTGGAGGGCATATCAAAAGCAACACCAGACAAAAAATGTGTGTTGTCTCGACCAACAGATCAGATCTAAGCTTTGTAGTCCTGCCATGAAGGAATGTTGGTTGACAATTAAATGACTCGCTGGAGTAGGAGCGTTCATCAATGTAGGAAGAGTCCAGCACATCATTGCAAAACATAAGGCTGAAATTTTCAATCAGAAGTGCAGAGTGGATGATCCATCTCTGTGTGCCCCAGTCATTTCCGAACATCTCAGATACCAGTCTTTGGTCAATTCAGTTCATTTCACGTGATATCAAAAAATGGTTGGGGGCACTGAATACTGCAAAGTTGATGGTCCTTGACAACATTCTAGCAACGATACTGAAGACTTGTGCTCCAGAACCTGCTGCTCCCCTAGCCAAGGTTTTCCAGGACAGTTACAACACTGGCACCTATCTAACAATGTGGAAAACTGTCCAGATATATCCTCTACACAAAAAGCAAGACAAATCCAACCTGGCCAATTACTGCCCATGAGTTTACACTCAATCGTCAGTAAAGTGATGGAAGATGAACAGCACCTACTTAGCAATAACCTGCGCACTGATGCCCAAATTGAGTTCTACCAAAGTCACTCAGCTCTTGACCTCATTATATCCTTGGTTCAAACATGGGGAAACGTACTGAATTCAAGAGGTGAGGTAAGACTGCCAGCCCTTGACATCAAGGCCATATTTGACAACAAGGAGCCTTAGCAAAACTGGAATCAATGGGTATCTGGGAAAAACTCTGCACTGTTTGGAGTCATACTTGGCATGTAGGAAAATGGTCATAGTTGCTGGTGGTCAGTCATTCCAGGTGCAGAACATCTCCGCAGGGTAGTGTCCTAGGCCCAATCACCTCCAGCTGCTTCATCAATGATAGTCCCTTCTTCATAAGGTCAGAAGTGGGAATCTTTGTCAATGTTTGCATAATGTCCAGCACCATTACCTGCTACTCGGATACTGCAGCAGTCCATATTCAATTGCAAGAGGATCCGGACATTACCTAGGCTTGGGCTGACAAGTGACAAGTAACTTAGTATCACACAAATGCCAGGCAATGACCATCTCTAATACGAATAATCTAATCACTGCCGTTGACATTCAGTGGTGTTGAATCCCACAACTATTAACATCCTGGGGGATACCATTGACGTAAATACAGTGGCTACAAGAGCAAGTCAGAGGGTAGGAATGCTGTGGCAAGTAACTCACCTCCTGACTCCCCTAAGCCTGTCCACCATCTACAAGGAAAAAGTCATGGGTGTGATGGAAAATTCCAAACCTGCCTGGATGGGTGCAGCTCCAACAACACTCAGGAAGCTTGACACCATCCAAGACAAAGCAGCTTGCTTGATTGCTTGTGGACGTGATGCCATTCGTTCTTCCTCCACCGACACTCAGCAGCTGCAGTGTGTATTATCAACAACATTCCCTGCAGAAATTGGCTAACCAACCTAGACTGCACCTTCCAAATCCATGACCACTTCCATCTCGAAGGACAAGGGCAGCAGATACAGGGCAAAACCATCAACTGCCATATCCCCTTCAAGTTGCTCACCATCCCAATTTGGAAATACATTGCCGTTCCTTCAATGTCACTAAATCAAGATCCTGCAATTCCCTCCCTAAGTACGTTGTGGGTCAATCTATGGCAGTTGGACTGCAGCAGTTCAAACAGGCAGTTCAATATTTCGTTTTCAAGGGCAACTAGGGATGGGCAATAAATGCTGGCCAGCCAAAGACCCCTCAGCATGCAGGTAAAGCAAATAATTAAGAAGGAACATAGAATGCAAGGGCGTGAATTATAAAAGTAGGAAAGACTTATTGCAACTATACAACTGAGATGACACCTACAGTACAGATCATCTTATTCAAGAGGCGACATACTTGTATTGATGGCAGATTCATTCAATTGATTCCAGGGCAAAGGGGTTATCTTATGAGGAAAGGTTGATTAAGTTGGACTAGTATACATTGGTGATTAGAAGAATGAGAGGTGATCTTAACGAAACATTTAATATTTTAGGGAGGCTTGTTCAGCTCGGTGTTGTGAGGATGTTTCCCCTCAGAGCAGCATGCAAAACCAAAGGGCAGTGTCAGAATACAGAAAATATGTTCCACTTTGAAGATGAGGAGGAATTATTAGTTTAAAAATGATGGCAGATCTCTACTCCTACCCCCACATTCTAGTAGAATGGATATATTGGTCCAATGATACTATCAGGATGTCCTAAGAACTGTATTGGACTGTTTGAAGATGTTCGAATGATTCCATGCTAGAGGCAGAAAGAAAGGGGCTAGAAATAATTGAAATGAAGCTTCACAGTGTCAATGAAATAAAAAATAATCAATTTGGATTTGCTTATTTAATTGAAGTTGGTTCTTCATCTTGGCTTTTCTGTCCCTTTTCTAAATTTGCTGTTGTCATATGTATGTAAGTTTGGATATGAATTTTTTGACAGTCCTGTTGTATACAGCAAACAAATTGAATAGTACTATACCGTGCCCTGCATGTAATCTGCCAAATGTAACTCATATCCATTGTTACTCCTCACCCTCACTCTTTACTACTGGAAATATTAAATCTTGCATATACTACTTCCCCTTCAGTTAAGAGAGTCCCTCATCCAAACTGATTCCAGTGTACGGACAGACAAACTTTAGTCTCTGTTGCAGGGCAGGGTAGCACAGAACTGGAGGTAGCAACAACCAACAAATGAGGGAATGGCTGCATGTCATTGGGTCTATGGCAGAGATACTGATCGCTATAATTGGAGCAACATCAGTGAGTTGTGGCCAGCAGAAGGGTTGAAAACATTGAAGATTATAGTATGTTCCTACTTAATGCACCTTGCATCCCATTTTTCTCCCATTCCACAATATTTTCCGATATCCCAGCCACCAAATGGTGTTAGCATGCACCTCTTAATCTACGTGCACCAGGCCACACTCTTATCAACGTAACCCTACCCTCTATTTTCAGCTACTCATGAACTGTCATCTGGCCTGGCAGTGTTGTGAGAACGTGAGTCTAAAGGAGCAGAACACTGATTTTCATAATGTCATATTTAGATTCCATCTCAGATGCTCGAACTCTTGAGCATGGCATAGTAGGACAATTTACATGTTTTGAATCTTGCGTTTGAGAAAGAGAAAGGATAGTGCATAAGGTACTGTCAGTGTGCACACATCTTCTGCTAAAGAGGCTTCAGATAAGGAAATTGATATATGAAATAGAGAAGAAAACTGATAGATGTGCACATTAAAATGTGCTGATAGATCAGTCAGCCTATTATCACTTGGAAGAAGCGTAGATGAGTCTTATTCCAACTTAGTGAAGGAATCTTTGCAAAGCTTAGAGCCTATCCTTTCTAATATAGAAGTGGTGGTCAACACCTTGTGGACTCAACCAGGACCTTCAGGACCTGTTGTTGTTTCAGCTTCCATTGCACAAGTAGAAGGCACCCAGTGTCTGAGTACTGTTGTGGAAGCTCACATTGAGTTCTACAATGTGTTTGTTGCCATACTAGTCCAACATGCTGCCCTACAGGCTCAGACTACTGCCACAATGAACCCAGATAACACTATTCCAAGAGGCTTTCAGACTTTTTGTTCAGCAATTTGTGCTAACTGAACATTAGAATAGCTGAAGCACCACCAGAGAGGAATGGCACGTTTTAATATGCTTTTCTCTCTGAGGATAATAGAATTTGTGTTACAAGCACTGCCATTTTATTTGTTGCTGTTGTCCGTTAGTAATCTTGTCTGCAGCCTCTGCCAGTGAAAAGCAGCAGTCATCCACAAGCATACTTATACCCACTGCAGCACAGGGCTAGGGAAAGATACTTGTCAACAGGTACTGTGGAAATCGACAAAAGTGACCAGTTGAAGTTTGAGTGAATATTGATGATTTGTTCAATAGAGATAGAACATAGGACAGAGTTGGTGTAAATTGTTGTTTTGTGGTCACTGTTATTGCAGTAGTATAACAAAGGGCATTGTTACGGTGCTCTGTAGAGGAATGGTAAGGTAATATATGGGACTAGTTTTTATTTCAATGGAATGTGTGTCACTAGCATTTAAGGGCCATGCCTAATTGACCATTGGTGGTGAGCCTCTTTCTTGAATTACTGCACATCTATTAATGGTGTGGTGCTATTTGGGAAGGAGTTGCAGGATTTTGAACCAAATAGAATGAAAAACAAAATGACAATATAGTTCCAATTTAGGATGGTGTATGGCTTGAAGGGGAACTTGCAACATTTCCTGCCTTTTGTGCTTCTAGTAGTAGAGGTGAAGGGATTGAAATGCCTAGTCATAGGTGGCTTAACAAGTGTCACAAATCTAGTCCCTTTTGTTTTCTAAAAGCTGTTCCTTGGCTCAAGGAGACTCTCTTATCCTTGTTTTTTTTCAGAGGGGCAATAAACCAGGGTGGGCTTTGATCAGTCTG
This sequence comes from Chiloscyllium plagiosum, assembly GCF_004010195.1. Classification (NCBI taxonomy): domain Eukaryota; kingdom Metazoa; phylum Chordata; class Chondrichthyes; order Orectolobiformes; family Hemiscylliidae; genus Chiloscyllium; species Chiloscyllium plagiosum. Next base: position 68,751,234 of record NC_057718.1, read on the forward strand.
GTTTGGTGCAGAGATGAAAAGGATTTCGAGAGGCCTTTTGTTTATGTGTAAACAGATGAGACTTCAAGCCAAAGTGGTCATGTTTTAAAAGCGACCTGTATAATGAAAGGGGAATGGCCAGCTATCTAGCTGACCTGAGCTGAGCAGTTTAAGTTCAGTCTTGAAGTAAAAGTCTTCGAGGAGAAAGTGAGGACTGCAGATGCTGGAGATCAGAGCTGAAAATGTGTTGCTGGAAAAGCACAGCAGGTCAGGCAGCATCCAAGGAACAGGAGAATCGACGTTTCAGGCATGAGCCCTTCTTCATTCCTGAAGAAGGGCTCATGCCCGAAATGTCCATTCTCCTGTTCCTTGGATGCTGCCTGACCTGCTGTACTTTTCCAGCAACACATTTTCAGCTTCAGTCTTGAAGTGGCAAGTTCAACAGCTTTGTGGAAACGCTGTCTCTTTTCTGCCCTTCAACTTCAACTTCAATCTATAAGCATGTGTTCCATTTGTACTGGTTTTTAAAAGGAGTTCCCCTTTTGGGACTGTTGTGTATATTTGGAACAGCATAATTAAGTCTAGTTGGATAGGCTGAGTTCTGTAAGGATTTTTTATTCTGTTCTTAGTGTTTCATTATGTAATTTTGTGAATAAATTTTTGTCGGTTTTAAAATCTAGTAGTCAACCTAACTATCTTACTCCAGCTAATTTTGACTGTACACATACCGAAACAAATTGCAAAGTTATGGTCTGGGGCTGCCTGCTTAAGAATGTTTTGAGTGGTCTGGTCTAGTCCATAACACAAGTTATTAGAGTGCATATTGTATGTGGTACACACTACCATCATTGTGTCTTAGTGGGAAAGGGAGTGAATATTAAAGGTAGTGGATTAGGTGCCAATCAAGTGGATTGGTATATCTTAGATTCTGTTGTGCTTAGTGTTGTTTGGATCGCACACATCCAGAATATTCCATCCTGACTTGTGCCTTATAAATGGTAAAGAGACTTTGAGAAATCTGGAGGCGTGTTACTTTCCTCATATTTCAGAAGCTAGGAAATCTCTACATCAGGCTCCTACTTGTCAACTACAGCTCCATCTTTAACACTATAATCCCAACCTAAGTCTCAGCTTTACCCTCTGCAACTGGATCCTCATCTTCCTGACACAGATTGAAATCAGTGAAGATAGACAGCAGGACTTCCTCCATGATGATCTTCAATACTGTGCCCAGCAAGGATAGGTAGCTCCCCTACTGTACTCCCTTTTACACTTACTACTGTGTGGCCAAATTTCATGCAAATGTCAAATTTTGCAAGTTTGCCAACAACACCATTGTAGGCCACATATCAAACAATGATCTCAAACAACAGGAAGGAGATAGAGGGCTTGGTGTTGTGGTGTGACGATAACAATGTCTCTCTCTCTCAATATCAGCAAAACAAAAGAACTGACCATTGATTTCAGGAAGAAAGGAGGAGGACACTTCTATCTACATCAATGGAGCTGAGGTACAGGGTCAAGAACATCAAGTTCATTGGAGTGGCAATATCTGTTGTGGACCCCTCATGTAGATGTGATGGTCAAGAAGGCATAACAAAGCCTCTTCTTCCTTAGACGGTTTAGGAAATTCAGTATATCCATAAAGAACTTCAACTTTTGCACCACAGAAAGCATTCTATCTGGGTGCATAATGGCTTGGTATGGCATCTGTTCTACCCAGGACCTGAGGAAACTGCAGAAAGTTGTGCATATCACCCAGACCATCACGGAAGCTAACCTCTCTTCCACAGACTTCATGTACACTTCTCATTGTCATGGAAAGACTGCCAATATCATCAGACCCCTTCCACTCCGGTAATACTCTCTTCCAACCGCTTCAGTCAGGCAGAAGATACAGAAGCTTGAACATGCATACCAATAGGTTCAAGAACAGCTTCTTCCCTGCTGTTATTAAATTGCTGAATGGATTCTGTAATTTTAAATCTAATGTTGATCTTTCTTTTGTCAACCTCCTACACAGTTGTACCTCACCCATTATGCCTCACTCTGTCTAAGCACCCTATAATCTAAATATCTTCGTATGTTGTAATCTGCCTGTATTGCTTGCAGAACAAACCTTTTCACTGTACTCAGATACATGTGACTACAATAAATTAAATCAAATGTCTTTGTAGCCATAATATTTATACAGGTAGTACAGTGAAGTTTCTGGATAATAATAAACCCTAGGATGTTGATCGTATTGTAATACCATTGAATTTTGAGGGGAGATGGTTAGGTTATCTCTTACTGCCACTCATTAGCCCAAACCTGGAATGTGTCCTGGTCTTATTGAATATGGACACAGACTGCTTTAGCATCTGAATTGTCGCCATTGATTGTATGCAATCATTGATGAATATCCTCACTTCTGAACTTTATCATGGAGGGCAGGTCACTCCAAGCAGCTGACAATGGTTGGGCCTAGACACTAGTCCAAGTATGATATGTTGGGTCTGAGATAATTGACCTCCAACAACTATAACCATCTTGCTTTGAATTCGGTCTGACTCCAACCAGTCGAGATTTTTCCCCAGATTCACATTAGCTCTAGTTTTACGAAAGCTCCTGATGCTACACCTAGTTAAATGTTGCCTTGATGTCAAGAATTGTCACTCACCTCACTTCTGGAGTTCAGCTTTATTGTTCATGTTTAGATCCAAGCTATAATGAGGGCATCTGCAGTTGTGACCACAGAAACAGGAGTTGAATTTGAAGAAGTTAGCTGTCGCCTTCCTTTCTCTACTCCAATCTCCTGACCCCTTTCTCTTCTTTCTAGTCCTGCCACTTCTTTCTGCCCCTCCTTCCTGAACTACTTTTTCTCCTCCCAGACAACCCTTTTCTTTTCCTTCTTGCCCACCACCCCTCCTCTTTTTGGCCCCTCTTCCATTCACCCAGCTCCCCATCTGCTACCCTTGTCACTTGTAATGCCAAGATTACAGGCATTTAAAAAAAAAACGATTTTGTGATCAGTATGTCAATAATGCATTTTTTTAATCATTTTGTTTATCTCTACCCATATCCATCTGTTTCTCCATCTATATTTATTTCCACTTCTTCCTGTTGTTCACTTATCTCTTTTGCTGTCCTCTGCTGCAAAACCAGCTACTGGAAGTGAACAAGTGGCTTTTGATGGAATCCTACTGTTACAGCTGCCCACGTTGTAAAATAAGGTTCGGAATTGAATCTGGGCAAGTGTGAGCACTATACCATTTCCTGCCACTTAAGTCATCATGAATAGATGTTGTCAACTTAGTTTCCACTGTCATCCCCTGTGGCTTATCATTTTCTGTAGAGTAATGGAAAATGTCAGAAGCAGAGAATTTTGTAGTAAATATTTCTCTGATCTAACTATTTTAAGAAATAAACACATTAAATAATGTGTATGCTTTGTTCAAATTCTTGAAGTTAAATTAATTGCTTTGACAGTGTTGCTAGGAGGATATTTTATTTTGTAAGTCTTTTTGTCAGCTAATATTTGATATAGTTACCACTGTTCCTTGCATTAAATCCATTTAAGCAAACTCACTGTCCATAATCAAGGAAGAATAGGACCGAAGTCAGATAAGATCTGTGAAATACATTAAAGCTGTCTGTTTTATATATTGTTCTTGATTATGTTTTTGCTCTTGTATATCCATCCGCATCCCTCACCACCTGAAGCCTGGAGGAAGAACGCCTTATCTTCTGCCTCGGAACTCTTTAACCCCAAGGCATCAATGTGGACTTCACTAGTTTCCTCATTTCCCCTCCCCCCACCTTACCCCAGTTCCAACCTACCAGCTCAGCACCACCCTCATGACCTGTTCTCACCTTCATCCCCAGCCCAATCCACCTATTGTACTCTTGGCTACTTTCTCCCCAGCCCCACATTTCCCCCCCCCCCCTCCCATTTATCTCTCCATCCCAGAGGTTCCCTGCCTCATTCCTGTTGAAGGGCTTTTGCCCAAAACGTCAATTTTTCTGCTGCTCAGATTCTGCCTGACCTGCTGTGCTTTTCCAGCACCCCTCTAATCTAGACTTTGATCTTCAGCATTTGCAGTCCTCACTTTTACCTACCATCCTGCAGTTGAACTTATTTAGGAAAGGGTGGATTGTATTTTATTCCTATCTAACACCTTGTCATTTAGAAACTATGTTTTGAGTAGAATAATTTTGGGATCAAGTACAGAAATCAGTAAAAGCTAGTAGACATACTCAGGGCAAAGAAAAAGAGGTGGAATTTGTATTTTGAATGTTAGGTCGTCTGGCTGGAACCCATCTGAAATCAGCCTGGGTAGGACCCCTCGGGAAGAATAATTTGGCCTGGGGGTGTGAGGAAGGTGAAATGTGCATTCAACAGAATTATATCCAACAGAGTTATATTCAATGGCTTAACTTAAGAAGACATGTTGTATTTAGTAGGCTTGCATTTTTTTAACATGGAACATATGGTGATATTATTTGAGATGTTCATGATGATCAACGTTGTTATTGGTGGTTTGAATGATCGAATAAACTGCTCCCTCTGGTGGAGAAATCCAGACCAAGGGCGGGCATGTATTGTCAAAATGGAGAGATTGAACTTTCAGGTGCAGTGTCAGAAAATACTTCACATCAAGGATAATGGAGCCTTCAAAGCTTTTGAAGCTGGATCAATTGAAAATTTCAAAACTGAGCTTATTTTTTTTGGAAAACAGATTACCAATAAGGTGAGTAAGTGGAGTTAAAGTACAAGCTAGCTCTGATCTAACTGAATTCCTGAAAAGATTCAAGGAGTTAAATTGCCTACTTCTGTTCCTACTACAATTGGTGTTGACTGACTGACTGCTTTTAAGATGCAGAAATGATCATGTTCTGTGCTGATTGTGTTCTGTTTTTTTCTTGAAAGCACTGCCTAAAGAATATCAGAAGATGGGAAAAGCTTTGCAAAACCTTTCACAGGTTTTTGCAACCAGTGGTTATGAAGGTAATGTGCTATTATTTATGTTTCAGGGTAGTCTTTTGTATGCACCTCTAGCTTATTACAGAATTCAGGAAATCTTATAAAGGAAGTTTCAAGCAGTTGCAAATCATTGCTATAACCCTGCTCAATTGTGGCACAATGGTCATTGCTGTGTTGTAATTCTCTTCATGCAATCACTCCAGTGCATCCGTCACACTTCAAACAAATGTATCCACTTGGTTATTCTTGGATTTTTAATACCGTATTTCATTTTGGGTCCTTGTTCTTGTTCCTTTGGAAATAGTGCCAAAGTTAGTACATTTTGTAAATGATGACACAATATGTAAATATATATTGATTTATATAACTATAAATTGATTTTTATTTCAAGGATCTCTTACTTTCAATCTAGGTAAATTTAGTTCTTGGCAGGATTGTGTGTTTAAAAAAAGATTCCACCTATTGCTGAATTTTTAAAATCATATATATGTGTGTGTAACTTGGTTAAAATTTGATGAGTACAGCTGAAGATGGGTTTATCACAAAAATGAGTATTTTGAACCTGAGAGTAACCTGATTTTGAATTTTTGAAATGATTGAAAAATAGACAAAGCTATTTTCCATTTGATTTGTCATGCAGTTGCCCGTTTCTGAGTAAGCGTTTTTAAAAAAAATAGTAAATTTGAAACTTTACTATACTTGTCTATTATTGTCCTGTGTCAAAAGAATCAGGTTTTTTTTTTGAAGCCTGTTTGAAAGCCTGTAAATTAGAGGAAATTCCCAATAGTGATTAATATATTCTGTGGTTGTGACATATCTGCATTGTATGACCTCATCTGGTGCAATGTTTTTTTAAACTATTGCAAGAGTTCATGGAAACTCAGTTTGCGTTTAAAATTCCGTAATCTTTTTTTGTGCCAGTTATGCAGATATCAGAGGAACTGTGTAAAAAAGAAGTTCAGTCAAGTGGAAACTGAAGATCTTTGTCATTAGGAAGTTATCTTTTTGTTGGGAATTTATTTCCTTGTGAAACGTATCTATCATAACATTTGCTGTATAATCGGGCAAAGGATTCAGTTGTTGATTTGTGTTTCAGGTGAATCCATTTTGACAGATCCTTTAACTGAAGTAGGAAAGACATTTGAAGAAATTGCCAGCATCTTTGCAGAACAGGTATTTGAGTAGTTTGTATTTGAGTTTGAGTATGAATAGTTATATTGAAGAAGTAAAATGCTACCTAAAATTGATAGTAACAGTAGACTGTAAGAATGTGATATTAAAACTCTCAACAGTAGTCATTTTTAAAAAAGAAAACGAAAAAAAGATCTTTTGGTAATGTGCAGTGCTCCCGTGGAATTCAGACATTACCACAAAGGTTGTGAAGCAAAGGAATGAATAGTAGAATATTGGTTCAGATTTGCCTTTTGTTTTGCATTATTGATGTATTTGTAATGCTGCAAAGGTGTGCCTCACTGAGGAAACAATAGGAATAATTGACTTTTTGGCATGTTACAATAATTGAAATTGAAATGATGAAATCGGAGTGCAAATGCTGTTTTTAATGAGATATGTTTTATGTAAATATGTGATATAACCTTGTGTTTTCAACAGCCTAAAAAGGACTTGCATTATCTGATGGAAACAAACCAAGAGTACAAGGGATTACTAGGATGTTTCCCTGATATCATTAGTGTGCATAAGGTAAAAAAAAATTCACTGCAGATTTTTTTGTCCTTAATTAGATGGCAATAAAAATATGGATAAATGAAATTAATTTGAAGCAAAATATGGATTATTTAAAAACTATTGCATAAAAGATCTTTTAAACTGTCCGTTCGAAGTCCTGTGGATTGATACTGTACAAACTAATTGATCATTGAGTCAATAGAGGAGTCCAGAGATATTTATAATAGGCAAAGAATGGAAGACATGCTTAAAGAGCCATTGTGGGCTGGATTTTAGCCTAAGCTAGCAGAATGATGTGCTTGACTACCAAACCACTCTACTATCTTTTAGTTGAAATTAGCATCTCAGCATGGATTAATTTAGTTAAAAATCACACAACACCAGGTTATAGTCCAACAGGTTTACTTGGAAGCACTAGCTTTCGGAGCGCTGCTCCTTCATCAGGTGGTTGATGAAGGAGCAGCGCTCAGAAAGCTAGGGCTTCCAAATTAAACCTGCTGGACTATAACCTGGTGTTTGTGATTTTTAACTTTGTACACCCCAGTCCAAAGCTGGCACCTCCAAATGTGGATTAATTTATATTGCGTCAATTAAGTTTAAATAAATTCATGACTTCTCTCTGAAAATGAGAAACAAAGATTGGGATTGTTTGTGAGTGTCGAATCCCATGGGGGAAGCAGTCACTTATTGTGACCTTTGCTTGGGTGTCCCTTTAACTGGCCTGGAGACAGGCTTGACATTCATTTAAGGATGATAGCTGTCTCTTGCAGATAGAGGATCAATCAAAGACATTGCAGCTTGAAAGGGGCAGCAGCTGCAATCAAAGCTAAGTGTCATCTTTCAAATATTTAAAAATCTCAAACAAAAAAATGGAACTTGCAGTCAGGCAGTCACTGTGGGGAGGAGCTATTATGGTGAAGGAAGGAGAGGTCTTCTATAGGGAGGTCTGAGACTGTTCCTGCGCTAAAGTAAATTTTGGGGCGGTACGGTGGCTCAGTGGTTAGCCCTGCTGCCTCACAGCACCAGGGTCCCAGGTTCAATTCCAGCCTCTGGTGACTGTCTGTGTGGGTTTCCTCCGGGTGCTCCAGTTTTCTCCCACAGTCCAAAGATGTGCAGGTCAGGTGAATTGGCCATGCTAAATTGTTTATAGTGTTAGGTGCATTAGTAAGAGGGAAATGGGTCTGGGTGGGTTCCTCTTCAGAGGGTCATTGTGGACTGGTTGGGCCGAAGGACCTGTTTCCATGCTGGAGGGAATGTAATCAAATCTGAAGTGTCTCTCGGCTTGCCTGGAATTATGGCACTCACTCTGCCACCTCAGGATACCTAAATGTGCCTTCATGCCCACGAGAACCTGGAAGCTGGCTGGAGAATCCCAGCTGCCTTTCTTTAAATTTTTTTCAGTGACTTGTAATGACTTCCAGTCACATTGCCGGCTGGTAGCCCAGTGATCCGAAGTGGGATGAGGCCAGGGAATCTGCCCACTGGTGCAGCTTTTCTTTTGGGCCTCTAATTTGCCTCCTCCTCCAACTTCTGCAGGTACTTGAAATCCAACGTATTGTTTCAGATTCACCAGTTTTGGTAAGTGGAAGGACAAGTCCTTTTTAGGACACTACTTCTTCCAGTTTTTTTTTAGGTAAAGCCTTGGATAATAATTAGAAATAACAGGGAAACTGATACAAATCATTGATTTTGGCCATGTGTAGTGTTCCACTATGGGAGCCTTCATTTAGAAAGATTTCAACGCCTTCCAAGCATTTACTGAAATGGTATCCATGTTGAAGGTTTTGAAGAGAAATTTTTAAAAATACTGGATGTTACACCAGGTAGCAAGGTCACAGAGTGGTTAACACTGCTGCGGCACAGTGGTTAGCACTGCTGCCTCACAGCGCCTGAGACCCGGGTTCAATTCCCGCCTCAGGCGACTGACTGTGTGGAGTTTGCACGTTCTCCCCGTGTCTGCATGGGTTTCCTCCGGGTGCTCCGGTTTCCGCCCACAGTCCAAAGATGTGCAGGTCAGGTGAATTGGCCATGCTAAAATTGGCCGTAGTGTTAGGTAAGAGGTAAATATAGGGGTATGGGTGGGTTGCGCTTCGGCGGGTCGGTGTTGTTGGGCCTGTTGGGCCTGTTTCCACACTGTAATGTAGTCTAATCTAATCTAATACCAGCGACATGGTTTGTTTCTAGCCATTGGTGTCTGTCTTTGTGGAGTTTGCACATTCTCCCAGAGTCTAGATGGGTTTCTCTGGGTGCTCTGTTTTCCTCTCACAGTCCAAAGGTTTAGATGGAGTGGCTATGCTAAATTGCTCCGTAATGTGCAGGCTATGTGGGTTAACTATGGTGAATATGCCTGTAACGCACATGTGGGATTTCGTTGGCCCAAATGGCCTCTACCTGCACTGTTGAGATTCTATGATTCAATGCACATGAACAGGGAGTTTTAAGAAATTGCTCAAATTTTTTGATTAAAGACAGAAGGAGCAAATCTCCTTGGTCACTGAGTTGGAAACCGGGGTGGAGTCACAAATTTGAAAACCAGAAGAGCTATTTGGCATGATCTGTGGAAGGAGAAACAGGACTAATTGAGTGAATTCGACTGACTCTTGCGGTTTGGGGTGAGGCATTAAAATCACTGTGCATTTTACTGATTGTGGTGTCTGGGACATGCTGCAAGGAAACAGGCAACTTTTTTTTAATATGTCCAGAAGTGCTGTTATACAAAATTTAATATTTTCTCATCACCCATGGTAATTTCCAACTATTAACCAAGGCATTATGGTCATTGACAGTATAATCTTGTCAACATTTTGTTGTTAGTCTCTGTCATGTCAGATGGTCATGAGCTATAGTGAAATAATCACCTTGTTGCAGCTCAGCAGGAGTCAGGGTTGGGGGAGAGATATTTATGGACCTGAGAAATGGGCATCAAAAAGAAAGCAGCACCCATGGCTCTAATAACTTTCCCAGAAGGGAACTATTGTCTACTTGGACCTGAGAACTTTGCTAGCACTTCCTTGATTTTAATATACCTGTTGTAGACCTGACAGCGGGCCCATAAATGACCAATCAGAAAGACTCTGTGGTAAGATTGCTGAGTGGTTCCTGCTGGAGGCATGTGTAACCTCAGCTGCTTTTTTATTTTACTCCAAAGTGAGAATCCCCATGGATAAAATTCAGATCAATTAACTTGGCTTGTCTTTCCACAGATGCTTCTGTATGAACTGAGTATTTCCAGTATTTCTAGTTCCATATCCAATTGTCAGCATCAGTATTTTGTGATGGTGTAAATCAGGGTAAAAAGGGAAAGATATGCGTTGAACTGAAGTGCTGTTAGTAAGTCAGTAAAAGAAAAGAGGAACTTGCATTCAGATAGTGTCTTTCATTACCTTAGGAAGTCCCAGTTTGTTTGATAGTCAATTAAGTACTTTTTGAAGCGTTGCTACTATTGTGATGCAGGAAGCATAGGTCCGGTTTGCATACAACAAGATTCCATAGACAGGAATTCATTATTGACCAAACAATCTGAATTAGTGATGTTAGTGGAAGCGGAAGTGTTGTCCAGATGCTTGATAGGACTCTCTTGCTCCATTTCAATGTGGTGCCATAGGATCCATTGGATTTATCTGAAAGGGTTTGTTTAACTTCTCATCCAAAAGAAGACATTTCTGACAGTTCAGCACTCCCTCAATTCAGTACTGGAATCTTGGCCTAGGTTTTTGTGCTAAAGTCTTGAGAATTTGAACATCCAACCTTCTGAAAGTGAATGTTGCCTTCCTGAGAATGGATAGCTGCTCCTGAAATGCAAGATTTCTGGTCTTGTGTTCAAGCAATTGGAGACGCACACTGGACTTGTATTTATTCAGTGTACATGAAGTGTTCTATGGTTCTCACATGGCACAGGAATTGCAGGCACAATTTTTAATGCACTTGCCACTTTTTGTTAGCTTGTTTATGTCCTGTGGACCTATTGTCAGTGTTCTTTGCTAGGGCTGCTGAGCTTTGGCTATCTGTTGCATGACAGTTGGTTGAACTGCTGGGACACTCTGCACGCCCTTCTGCATGCTGCTGTCATCGCACTCATAATATTAGATGACTGTTGTTTGTGCTGCAGTGGAGATTATGAAATTGTAGCTGACAATTGTAGCTGAAAGAAAGAACAAACTGAGGCAGGAAGAAGAACATAGCAAATTATTATGAGAAAAAGAAACAAATTTCTCAAGAAGGGAAAAGTTCAATATAGCTCCTGGAGGTACTGTGCAAGTCAGCTTAAAAAGGTCTAAAACCTGGATGGCTGCGTGAATTGCTTGAACATGCTAAAAAGCTGGGTGTTTGCTTAGCAGAAGAACCGTGAAACAGGGTGTTTATTGATCTGTCAGTTGAAAAGGAACTGTGGAAAGCTACACCATCATCAGTCATGATCTGAAAAAGAGAGGATTTGTATAGGTGTGACTTGCTAATGACAACTGCGTGAAATGTGGAAGTGGAAGCTATTTTTGGATAGAACTCCTGATCTACTATGCACAAATAAAGATCGACATTTTTTAAGCTTGTCAGCATAATTTTCAAGGAGGAATTAGCTATTGTTGGGGCAAAAGGGATCAATAGATATGGGGCAAAAGTGCGAACAGGATGATCGTATAGAATGGTGAAGCAATCTCAAAGGGCCAAATGGTCTACTGTTTCAGTTTTCTATGTTTGTAAATTGTGGAACTTCATTTTTGTGGGGAATAATGTAAATGCTTGTCTTTGTGTAAGGTGTATCTTTGTTGTTTTGATTATCTAACATGTACTTTACCTTTTTCATTTGAAGTATCATTTGCCTGTTGATTTTATGTGGCTTTTGATTTGTGTTGAAGTTATTGAATGTGGTAACTTTTTCATCTGGAGGCTATTCATTAAATTTGAATCTTTTAACATATGGTTTCACTTGCAGGGATTATAACAGGGTTGAGTTGAGTATAGTCAAATGTGTCCAGAATTGCTTAATTATTGTCCTCCATATAACACTATTAATTGGAAGAATTGTAAATATGTAGAACATTAAAATTAAATCTTCTTGTATTTCTTAAGTTGTGCTAAAGTATTCATTTATAGTGTTGGATTAATGCATACTCAGTTTAACATTTCCTCCAATCTGTACAATTAATCACATTTAGTTTGTAACTGTTACCTAATGAAGAAAAACTTAAAAGCTAACAACTATGAATGGTATGTAAATACCTTGTTGGTAGCCTGTGTATGATATTTTGATAAGAAATGTAGCCACGCATTTTCTTTTAAAATGGAATTCTGTTTTGATGGACCTTTTTGGTGTGTTAGCATGTAACAAATGATAGTTAATGACTATCTCCGATAAAAGAGAATCTAACTGTTGCCTCTTGATATTCACTGACATTACTATTGCTAAAATCTCCCACCATCAACATCCTGAAATTATCATTGACCAGGAATAGAACTGGATCAGCCATACTGTGGCCACAAAAGCAGATTAGAAACTGGGAATTCTACCACAAGTCAGTTATTACCTGACTTCCCAAAGTTTATCCACCATCTGAGACTCGAGTCAGGAGTATAATGGCCTGTTCTCCACTTATCTAGATAAATGTAGCTCCAACTCAAGAAGCCCAAAATCATCCAGGATGAAACAGCTCACTTGATTAACACCTCACCCTCCACCTTAAACATTATTCTCTCCACCACCAATGCCCAGTGGCAGTGTGCACCATCTACAAGATGCATTGTAGCAGCTCTGTATGGTTTCTTTAACCGAGCTTCTAAAATCATGACATGGACTACCTAAAGGAAAAAAGACAGCAGATGCTGGATTGTCACCATCTGCAAGTTCCCCTCCAAGCTGAATAACATCCTGACTCGGAACTGTGTCATCATTACTTCACTGTCAGTAGTGAAAATCCTGGATAAAAACCAAAAGAACTGTGGATGTGGTAAATCAGAAACAAATGCAGAAGTTGCTTTAAAAGTTCAGCAGGTCTGGCAGCATCTGTGCAGAGAAATCAGTTAACATTTTGGGTCTTGCGACCCTTCCGGACTGCTGAGCTCTTCTAGCAACTTCTGCTTTAGTTTGTGACAATCCTGGCATTCCTTTCCCAGCAGTACAGAGAGAGTGTACATGGCCTGCAGTTCTTCACTGATGGGCAGCAAATGTTTTCCTAGCCACAGACACCCAAAAAGTGAGGAAGAAATATTTTAAAAATCTTTTTATTTATAATCTGACAATGTACAGTTTGGTCAGTAATTTATTGACTAAAACTCAGCAGTAAAATTTTCATGTTGATCTGAGAGCAATTGTTACAGGAACAAGTGTAAGTCTTCAGCCCATTAAGCTTGTTGCACCATTTAATACAATCATGGCTGATTGAAAGCTTGAATACCTTTTACCTACATAACCAAAGATTTATCAATCTCTACTTCTAAATAAACTCAGACCCAGCTTTCATAGTCCTCTGAAGAACAGAATTCCAAACATTCACCATTGAGTAAAAACAAAATCATCTTACATTGGTCCTTAATACCATCTCTTGTTATTTTTAAATTGTGCCCCTGCGTCTAGACTCCAAAGCAAGAGAAACATCTTATCGACTATATTTATCTCATCTATCCCTTTTAAGAATTTTGTAGGTTTCAATGAGATCACCTTTTTGAGACTTTTAATAGTTTATGTTGATTTTATGAACTTTATGTATGATGCTGTAACTTTATTGTTTATGACAGGGAGCTATAGAAAAAGCAAAAGAAGGTGACAAACTAGTTGCTTTGAATAAAGTGACACCACAAGAAAAGAATACCATGGTGAACCGTATTGGAACAATGTCTTATGCATTCCAAGGTAGGTATAGGATCAAAATCTATTTCTAAAAAGTGACTTTGCATATTTTGCATTCATATATACTTTTGATTTTTTTCTTTCTTCTGAGGAAGAAAACAGTTTAGAACACTTCATAGCAATAATAATAGAAATTTGGGATTCTTGGCTGCTGGCATTAGGTTTGCCAACACTGCTTGGAGGCAACAACTTCTAAATGCCTTCTCAGTGTTGCTGCATTTACACTAATTGCTTTGGACCCCTATAACTGAGTGTTGTCTCTTGTGGATTCACATCAGCAGCCATTGTGCCTGAAGTTCAAAAAACGAGGAGGACACTAATGAGCAGGCGAAGGAGAAAATCAGTGCATCCAATTCACTTCAAGACCTTTTTGATATTTGTAATATTAAAATAATCTTTACCTTACTCATACTAAGGTTGTGTATTTTTATTTTATTTATTGTCACATGGAATAGAATCCTATAGTGTGGAAACTGGCCATACATCCCAAAACGTCCACACTGACTCAAGATTATCCCATCCAGACTCACCCCCCCACTCTACAACCCTGCATTTTCCATACAATATGTAACCTACACATCCCTGATCACACTATATGGGTAATGTAGCAATCCACCTAACCTGCACGTCTTTGGACTGTGGGAGGAAACCAGAGCATCTGGAGGAAACCCACGCAGACACAAGGAGAATGTGTAAACTCCACACAGACATTCGCTCAAGGCTGGAATTGAAACCGGGGCCCTGGTGCTGTGAGGCAGCAGTGCTAACCACTGAGCCACCATGCTTCCGGGGCGCATGTACCATGATACTATGAAAAGTATTATTTTGCGTGCTATACAGGCAAATCATATCTTTCATAAGAACATCATTGTAATAGAACAGAATTCAGAGAAGGTGCAGAGAAAGATCAACTCTAGTATATGTGAGGTCTGTTCGTAAGTCTGACAACAGTGGGGAAGAAGCTGTTCTTGAATTTGTTGAGATGTGTTTTCACATTTTTGTATCCATGTATTCCAAACTGTTGCAGCTCTGCATCCAAGCATTTTCCTCCTTTTCTTCCATATTTTTCTTTCAAATGAAAATCATTGTTTTCCAGTTTCAGTTCATTGTTCTCTACCAATGGAAATAGTATTTCAGAGTTTACCCACAGTGAAGTCAGCTCACCCATTTACTGATTGCACTTCTCAGTGTCACTTCCACTAACCATCTTGCTGCTGATCCTGGCAGTGTGGAAAATGGTAGTCCCCATGTCCAACCATTCCTTCTGCTTTACTTGACCCCAGATTCCCAAATGTACATCCACAGTCTTTGCTTTTTCTAGTGCTCAGTTTTTAATTCTCCCAAGATACTACTCTCCATTCTCCCTGACTTTCTTCTTCTCTCCTGTAATTTGGTTCATGGCACTCATGAGTTCTGAGATTCCCTGAATGGATTCCTGACCATTCTGATACTTGACTCTCCCAATCCCTGTTCACTTTGCTGCACAAAGTCCTGGCTGTCTGCAGTGGTGACCATGTGATGCCCCTGAGACATTTAACTGAGAGATTTAACTGCAGCCAGGATCATGACCAGTTTGGGGAGAGGACAGTTGGAGGCTGGGCAAGTGAAGGTGGTGGTGGTGGTGGTGATGATGATATGTCATCATTTGTGGGTGGCACGGTGGCACAGTGGTTAGCACTGCTGCCTCGCAGCGCCAGAGACCCGGGTTCAATTCCCGACTCAGGCGACTGACTGTGTGGAGTTTGCACGTTCTCCCCGTGTCTGCGTGGGTTTCCTCCGGGGGCTCCGGTTTCCTCCCACAGTCCAAAGATGTGCAAGTCAGGTGAATTGGCCATGCTAAATTGCCCGTAGTGTTAGGTAAAGGGGTAAATGTAGGGGTATGGGTGGGTTACGCTTCGGCGGGTCGGTGTGGACTTGTTGGGCCGAAGGGCCTGTTTCCACACTGTAATCTAATCTAATCTAAAAAGTCACTGGGGGAAATTTACATGGCTGATCTCTTGGACTGCTGGAAGGGACATTTTGAGAGGTAACCTTCATTTGAGAAACATTTGGTTGTTCTGATGTTTGGGAACCCTCTTGATATGGATTGGCCCTAGGAAATAGGCATAAAAGAAAAGTACATCTTGATTCATATTTCAATTTTACTACTTTAATATGAAGTGTGAAACTTGATATATACTTTATGTAGCCAACCCAACTTTGTCTGGCACTAATAACATGATTTAAGGGGATTACTGTTGTACATGGAGGGGATTACTGTTGTACAAAAATTTTTAATCTAAAGTATTACCCCTGAATAAAAAAAAATTAAGATATGTATGCCTGAATGTTACCCCTAAAACTTCCAATGGCATTAAAATGTAACTAGAACTTTCTGTTACAGATGTGTCAGGTACTCTGACTTGCTGTTCTGATAATCTCACCACAAAAAGGAGTTTGTCATGGCAGCTTGGGGAAGTGAAAATCTGAGTTGGCCTGCTGTGCGGAAGCGATCTTCCTGCTGATTTGCTTCTGTCAATGCTCAGTAATGTAGGAATACGAGTAGAGCAACCTGCTGCTTTAGCTTGTTCCCCTATTCTGTTAGATTATGGGTAGTCTGTACCTCTATTCCATTTACCCGCTTCTGCTCCGTATCCCTTCACAGCCTAGGTTGCCCTATCTTTCTGGAATGGGGAGAAATCTGAAAAAGAAAAAGGTGGGTATAAAAAAAATGATTATAGTGTAGAAAATTGAAAATATTTTCTTGGGTTTTGTTTTATTTTACATTTAAGTTTGAGTAAAGATGATTACAGAGAGGTTATTGAATTCAGACCTTAATTTCATTACAGCTGAAATGAATCACTTCCACAATAATCGGATTTATGATTACAATTCTGTAATCCAACTGTACCTACAGCAGCAAATTGAATTTCATGAGATGGTAGGTTACTTCACAAAACTATTTTCTTTTTCAAATGCTGCAGGGACAAAAGACATAAAATGAAAAACTGCCTTGTTCTCTTCTTGTAATTTAATTAAATTTTAATAGAGGTATTTAAATCGTGAATAATTTAGATAGAATATGTAAAGAGAAAGTGTTTCCAGTGCCTGTGGGTTGATAACCATGAATGAAAAATTTAAGGCACTTGATAAAAGACCAGACATGACACCAAGCAAAGGTAAAAGTGGTGGTGGAGGGTTGTTTTTCAGACTATAGACCTGTGACCGATGTTGTGTCACAAGGATTGGTGCTGGGTCCACTGCTTTTTATCATTTATAAAAATGATTTGTGAACATAGGAGTTATGGTTAGTAACCATATAATATGGTTTGCAGATGACATCAGAATTGGTGGTGTGGTGGACAACCAAGAAGGTTACCTCCAGAGTACAATGGGATCTCGATCAGATGGGCGATGGGCCAAGGAGTAGCAGATGGAGTTAATTTAGATAAATGTGAGGTGCAGAATTTTGGAAAGGCAAATCAGGGCAGGACTTATTAACTTAATAGTAAGGTCCGGGGGAGTGTTGCTGGACAAAGAGACCTTGGAGTGCAGGGTCATAGTTCCTTGAAAGTGGAATTGCAGGTAGATAGAATAATGAAAGAGGCATTTGGCATGCTTTCCTTTCAATGCATTGAGTATGAAGTTGAGGTTACGGTGCAGCTGTACAGGACATTGCTTAGGCCACTTTTGGAATACTGCATGCAATTCTGGTCTCCCTGCTATAGGAAGGATGTTGTGAAACTTGAAGGGGTTCAGAAAAGATTTATAAAATATTGCCAGGGTTAGAGGGTTTGATCTATAGGGAGAGGCTGATTAGGCTGGGCTATTTTCCCCAAAGCATCAGAGGCTCCGAGGTGACCTTTTTAGTGGTTTATAAAATCATGAGGGGAATGGATAGGGTGAATAGTCAAGGTCTTTTCTCCAGGTGGAGGTATTGAAAACTTGAGGACATAGGTTTGAGGGAAGAGGACAAAGATTTCAAGGGGACCTAAGGGGAAACATTTTCATGCATGTATGGAACGAGTTGCCAGAAGAAGTGGTGGAGTCTGGTACAATTACAACATTCAAAAAGCATCTGGATGGATATATGAATAATGAGGGGGTTATATGGATATGGGCTAAATGCTGGCAAGTGAGACTAGATATATGGTATACATGGACGAGTTGGACCGAAGATTCTGTTTCTGTGCTGTATAGTTCTATGACAATGGGGAGAAATAAGGCAATGCAATCTTGAAATAGACTTCTAAGAAACAGATTTCTGGAAGATAAAGATATTAAGGGGTATGGAGAGAGAGTAGAGTATGGCATTGAGATAAAGGATCGGCCGTGACCATGTTGAATGGTGAAATGGACCAATGGCCTGAATGACATACTTGTGCTCCAATTTTTCTATGTCTCTTAATCTGTAAGGTGTTAGATTTTAAACCTGAGGCCACAGTTGATTAATTGTTGATTCATTTGCAACACTTGCAGATTCAGAATCAGAATCTTGATGACTTGGCGATTTGGTCATTTTCACGTGTTTTGCACTGGATGCTGTTTTCCGACTTCAGAAACATGGGCATGGGGAAGAGACAGTGTCTCTCCAATTCTTGTTTATAATCCATTTATCCTTCACTTTGCCCTACTGCTTAAAAGCAGCTATCGACATAACTATAGGAAATGTGTATTCGGGAGTGTAGCTCCATTGTCTTATCCAGCTGCCTGAGTTGATAAAGTGTGGTGTTGGAAAAAGGTTAGGCAGCATCTGAGGAGCAAGGGAGTCGATGTTTGGGGCATAACCCTTCAACAATCCTGATGACAGGTTATGCCTGAAATGTTGAGCCCTGATGAGGCGTTGAATCTTTTGCTCCTCAGATGCTACCTGACCTGCTGTGCTTTTTCTAGCACCACACTTGATCAGTGCTGACTTCTCCAGCAGCTGCACTCCTCGCTATCTCTTGCTACCAAGCTGGCCAACTAACAGATGAGTCTTTCAACTCCCAGTGCACAAAATTTATCATAATTATGAATTAAGCAGAAGATGCAAATTTCATGACTGACTCAGGTGTTTGGTTTTGATCCCTTCAGATAAAATGACCTCTATGCAAATAAGTTTTTTATTCCATATGAAGTATGCTTCACACTAGATCAGGTGACCAGTGCAGCATTTTAGGTCCATGTTTCTTCTTCTTTAAGACATTTTAGTCCATGAAAGGTTTTGGCTATAACAATCAAATGATAGTTGAAATTTTATATTCAATGTTTATTCTATGTTTGTCACTGCCGTAACAATGTAACCTTAAAAACTGCAGGGAAATTGTTCTTTAATTAACTTTTGGAGCAAATAACACTTAATTAACACTTGTTAAAAAAAATTCTATTCCAGAGTTTGTATAGCCCATTGGTCCTCGGTTCATGCTCACTGTGCAAGAATTGATCTGTCTAATTGATCTTTCTTGTGTAAAATTTTGCTAGTTATTCATTCCCAGTTTCTCTTGTGTGTTCTTACCTGCCACTCTTTCCCTTATCCCCTCCTCCTCTTTCTTGCCTTTTGAGTCATAGGAATTATTCTCTTGACCATGTAACAAAGTACAGTATGAGGAAGGGAGTTGTAATTTGAATATCAAAGGGACTACTACCTCTGTATTTCAGCTGTGAAGAGTTAGTACATTATATGTTAAATCTCTGCCAGATTGAAGAAAATGGACTTTAATCCAGTTATTTCATGTTTTGGAGAATAATGCAAGACTTAAACTGCAATGGGATGAGCCTCAATCTTAACAGTGGGTAATTTGACAGTTGGCTAATATAGGCAAAAGTGAGGACTGCAGATGCTGGAAATCAGAGTTTAGATTAGAGTGGTGCTGGATAAGCACAGCAGGTCAGGCAGCATCCGAGGAACAGGAAAATCGATGTTTCGGGCAAAAGCCCTTCATCGGGAATAGAAGGGCTTTTGCCCGAAACAGTGATTTTCCTGCTCCTCGGATGCTGCCTGACCTGCTGTGCTTTTCCAGCACCACTCTAATCCAAAAAGAATGTACAAAGTAAGGCACAAATTATGGAATATCAATTTAAAAATTAGCTGACATTGACCTCCAACTGTAATGTTCTTGTAATTGATTTCTGCATGCATGGACCAACATTTAAGAATTTAACGAATAAGATTAGATTAGATTAGATTCCTTACGGTGTGGAAACAGGCCCTTCGGCCTAACAAGTCCAAACCGACCCTCCGAAGAGTAAGCCACCCAATCCCATCTCCCTCACTAATGCACCTAACACTATGGGCAATTTAGCATGGCCAATTCACCTGACCTGCACATCTTTGGACTGTGGGAGGAAACCGGAGCACCCAGAGGAAACCCACGCAGACACACGGAGAATGTGTAAACTCCACACAGACAGTCGCCCGAGGCTGGAACCGAACCTGGGACCCGGGTGCTGTGAGGCAGCAGTGCTAACCACTGAGCCATCGTGCCGCGTAGGGATCCGACTCTTGATATTGGTTCGGTTATCTATGGCATACGTGTGATGCTCAACTCTAATACCTGCACATTTGAAATAACTTGCAACAGGGATTCATAAATTATTTGTGGTCACACTGATGAGCTAATAGAAGATTTCACCTATAAAACCAAAGGCCAACAAGAAAACTTGGAGTCGTTATTATTGAATACCATAAATATTTCAGCCCTTCACATACAGAAGCATGCTAAAACCAATGGTGTTCGCAATTTACATAAATGATTTGAACTCTGGCATTAGAAGTAACAGAATTTCAGCTTTGAAGATGATAGCAAATAAATAGTGCTGACAAGGACCACAGCGAAATAAGAGAATATTAAAGAATTGCAAAATTCAGATATTTGTCCATGATTTGTTATTTGCTGCTACATTCCTGTTTTGAAGAGGAATATAATTCTCCTGGACTCTTCTCATCACAATTCTCCCTTCATTTCCTGAAATATTTCAGTTAGAGCAGAGGAGATTTAAGAGTTATTTTAAATGCCTCCATCGAACTTATGAAGAAATGAGAGAAAGTAGATGAAAATAGTTTCTGGGGCTTGAGAGGTGTAAAACAAGAAGCATAGATTTATGATTAAATTCGACACATTTAGGAAAAGCAGGATAAACCACTTTTTTTAAACCTAAAATTTGTAGCATTATGTAATGCACTCCAGAAGTTAGTGATCAAAGTAAATGCTGTCCTTAGGATGGATTTATCTGACCAGACAGCAAGATAATTCTTCAAATAGTATTTATTAACAATATATAGAGTATTTTACAGTAGGCATCTTTGTCTAGAGCTGCTCAAGTTCCAACCTTCTGGCAGACTCGATTACATGAGATTACATTCCGAAGTGGAATTGTTTGATGGCACCGTATTAGACTGCTGTTGACTATAGAGGGCATAGTGTTGAAAACTGCAGTGTATGAAAAGCACAAATATATAAATGAAGTGCCTAGAAAGTTGCTTATGAAATGTTTAAGTGATAACCTCATGGTCGTTTGAAAGAAATGGAGACTTTTTGAAGTGTGCTTCAATTTTATTTCTTAATGTTATTTCTTAATAGATTGCTGCAAAGCTGAAGCAAGCATTGACCCATTTTACAGTTCAACAGTAAACATGCCAGCACGATTAGCCTTAACTGCCTACTTGGTGGAAGGATCCTGTGCTCTGAAGTGTGTTTATATGGAAAAGAAAACCTTAGAAACACTTCTCAAATTCAGGTTTTGTTTGAGATAATATTAAACATACAAAGCAGTTGTTTGGACCATATCTGATATTTTTTCTACAGCTGTGCAAATGGTGTGAAACTTTGAGTAAAAGTTCTTCAGTAATTCGGTGCAAGCAAAAACTAAGTGAACTTTTTCTTTCTAACTTTACCCATTTCTTTCTATTTTTGTAATGCTTTCTTTCATGTTCTGTATTTTTGTAATACGTCCACTTTGTCCTTGAAACAAACACTTTGTGGAAGACATTGCCATATGATTTCAGTTTACTTTTCTATTATTTTGTGCAATTTGTAAAATGTTATGTCCTCTGTATTCTGTGAATGAAGTGAGCAAGAATGAAATTGATCTTAAAACCAAGTTCAGGAGATTACAAAGAAAATGCTGTTTCAGAAAGGATTTCCAGATACCAATACAGTCAATTGATGGTCATGTAAGGAATCTAGCACAATAATGAAGACATTTAGAGGGGAAAATTCATGCTGTGCGCAACCTCCCATTGCTCCTCTCACTAAATTATAATTTCTATACTAAGATATCAAGAATGCACCAGACCTCAAAAAATGAGTCTGAAGCATTCCAGCTTTGAGCAGTTCCATTTATTCTTCACCAAACTTTAAACCATTACACAATACTTCATTTTTCCCTTTTTACTACCAGCTTTTGTAAAATCATGATAAAATATTACACTCTGGGGTGGCATTCTGAAAAACTTCCAAGAAATGGTTGGTTAAACTTGCTTTTCTTTTTGAAGTTTATGTGAATTGATTGTTTTGCAATATCACCAGTTTTTTTGACTGCTTTGCTTCATTGCTTAGCTTATCAAACCAGCGAAGAAATTGCTGTTTGAAGTGTTAAATATTAATAACAGTATTGGCAACATAATTGTTATTCTCAGATGATCACTAGTTCTTTTCAGAGTCTAGCACCTGAAGTTTAGGGACTTTGTGCTATTCAGTTGCCAAAACTATCAAAGCCATTCTGATTAGAAATATTTTGTCGCTGATAGCCTTGCTTATATTTAAATTTACTATACAAAGATACTCTGCAAATATACTGATACATATACATTTATTAATCTAGGAGGATTATAACAGCATGTTTGCACCAAAGATGAGTATTTAATTTTGTATTTACATTATTTTTGGATTATGAACAAATAAATGTTCCATGCTTATACATTTTTGAAATTTGACTTTATGCTATTCAAACAGAAAGCTGGAGAAAAGTAAATTTAAATTCAATGGAAAATGTATTGGGGGAAAGAGAACAATTCTGCATTGGATGAGATGAAAAAGCTTCTGTACATAAAGCAATTATACTGGAACGGTTTGGAAATATAAATGCCTTCACTAACTATACTTCAGTGCTCAGGTTAAGACATGAAAATTGCACTAAAGTGGGAATTTTAAATTATTGAGATATGAACTTTAATTTCCAATCAGTTATGAATAATAGTTTGTGGAGTGTTAACTGTACACTATGTATATAAAATATGTAAATTATCATTCATGTATATTTGTTAAATGCCATGTAAGGAAATTTTGTTGGAATTAAATATCAGATTTATCATCTTGACCCTTCCATTATAGTCAGAACTTATGCGATGAACATCCAATTTGTAGGAGATAAAGTCATCTTGCCAAACTTTGGTTTCAATTGGTGAAATGGATTGGCAAAGAGAATTTTGTGCACAACCACTTCAGTAATGAGTTCCAGAAAAAGAAAACAAAGTGCACAATTCAAATAGTTTCATTAAATTCCCTTTGCAGGAGTTATAATCTGAAGTATCTTTTTTTTTACATATTTCACCGAGTCAATGAGGCCTCTTTCTTTTTTTGGTTTCTGGTCAACCGCTTTGCTTTTGAGCAAGCTATTCTTTTACTATTTAAGTATCCAAGTGATTTATTTGTTATTATCTCCACTTTTGATGACTTACTTCATTCAGTATCGACCACTGACGAACATCAAATTTCAGTGCAGCAAATGGTCTAGTTGTGCTATGACTTGACTGACTGAGCAGCATCTGGATCACTGGTGCTGGAAGAGCACAGCAATTCGGATAGCATCCAACGAGCAGCGAAATCGATGTTTCGGGCAAAAGCCCTTCATCAGGAATAAAGGCAGAGAGCCTGAAGCGTGGAGAGAGTAGCATAGAGTACAATGGGTGAGGGTGGGGGTGGGGAAGAGAGTAGCATAGAGTACAATGGGTGAGTGGGGGAGGAGATGAAGGTGATAGGTCAGGGATGAGAGGGTGGAGTGGATAGGTGGAAAAGGAGCTAGGCAGGTCGGACAAGTCCGGACATGTTAAGGGGACAGTGCGGAGCTGGAGGTTTGAAACTAGGATGAGGTTGGGGAAGGGTAAATGAGGAAGCTGTTGAAGTCCACATTGATGCCCTGGCGTTGAAGTGTTCCGAGGCGTTCTTCCTCCAGGCGTCTGGTGGTGAGGGAGCGGTGGTGAAGGTGGCCCAAAACCTCCATGTCCTCGGCAGAGTGAGAGGGAGAGTTGAAATGTTGGTCCACGGGGCGGTTTGGTTGATTGGTGCGGGTGTCTCGGAGATGTTCCCTAAAGCGCTCTGCTAGGAGGCGCCCAGTCTCCCCAATGTAGAGGAGACCGCATCGGGAGCAACGGATACAATAAATGATATTAGTGGATGTGCAGGTAAAACTTTGATGGATGTGGAAGGCTCCTTTAGGGCCTTGGATAGAGGTGAGGGAGGAGGTGTGGGCACAGGTTTTACAGTTCCTGCGGTGGCAGGGGAAAGTGCCAGGATGGGAGGATGGGTCGTAGGGGGGCGTGGACCTGACCAGGTAGTCACGGAGGGAACGGTCTTGACGAGATGCGTTGGAGGGCATCTTTAACCATGTGGGAAGGGAAATTGCGGTCTCTAAAGAAGGAGACCATCTGGTGTGTTCTATGGTGGAACTGGTCGTGACAAGTAAATGAAGTCAGCATATCCCTTATTTTAATTTTATTCATAGTACCCACGGTCCTTGTGATATGATATTGAATCAATCTGACCAGGAAGGTTCCAGATTCAGTTTGGTTTGTGCAGAGGTCGTAGAGTGTGAGGACCAGTAATTACCTTAACTAATGAGGATGAAGCTAAGCCAAAGTTGTAATTTTTAATGCTAACTAGTAGCCTATGGAGCATCATTGAGAAAGGATGACAAGCAAAGGTAAGTTATGCTCTTGAAGATGAGTATTTTGGGACTATGTTCCAGAAGGTTTTTGGCAGAGGGCTAGAATAATTTGCCAACCTGCTACTTTGACAAGAGATGTGATCAGCATTGAAAGATGTATAAATATGGATAATAACTGTCTATCTAAACCAATGCACACAGAAATATTTTTGTCTGTGTACAAGGGTGGCTTTATTAGCAAACATTGATTAAACTATAATTTGTAGACAAGGTCATATGAATAGGTTGCGTAGGTCATTTGGCCCCTCAAACCTGCTCTGTTGTTCAATAAGATCATGCTGACCTGATTGTGGACTTTATTCCATTTTCCTGCCTGCTCCTCCCTCCTCACCCAATAGCTCTTGACTCCTTCCTCAATTAAAAATCTGTTAAACAAAGCTTTTGATATATTCAATGACTCAGTTTTCACTGCTATGTGGGAAAGACTTCAACATACAAATGATCCCTGGATTCCTTTTCATCTCCATCTTGAATGGGAGAACATTTATTTTCAAACTGTGCTCCCAAATTCTAAATGTCCCCCATGAAAGGAAACATCCTCTCAGTATCTACCCTATCAAGTCCTTTTAAACTCCAACCTTTCCTCACAAAACAAACTTATTTTAATCTCAGAAATGAGTATAATGAATATTCTGAACTCTTTCCTAAGTAATGTCTGTCTCATAGATACTGTATTCCAGATTTGTGACCTCTTGCTTAAGACTATGCTCAGTCCTGATAAGAAGGATCCTGGACTCAGCTTGGCTTTGTTGAATGAAGGTCCTGCCTTACAAATTTGATTCAATCCTTTGAGGAAGTCACAAGGAGGATCGATGAGGGTCTTGCAGTGGATGTTGTCTACATGGATTTTAGTAAGGCATTTGACAAGGTCACAAATGGCAGACTAGTCAATAAAGTAAAAGCCTGTGGGATACAGGGTAATGTGTCAAATTGGATCCAAAGTTGGCTTAGTAACAGGAAACAAAAGGCAATGGTCAGCGGCTGCCATTGTGAATGGAAAGTTCTTTCAAATGGTGTTCTGCAGGGCTTGACGGTGGGACCCCTGCTGTTTGTTTTGTACATTAATGATTTCAATTTGAATGTGGGAGTGGGGGGTGTGGACCTAATGAGGGAATCGCGGCAATAGTTTCTGTGGAACGTAGATAGGCGTGGGGACAGAAATATGTCTCTGGTGGTAGCATCTGATTGTAGGTGGCAGAAATAGCAGAGGATAATGACCTGTATCTGGATATAAGTGGTGTGGAAGGTGAGGTTCTATCCTTGTTGTGGTTGAAGATTAGATTAGATTACTTAGTATAGAAACAGGCCCTTTGACCCAACAAGTCCACACCGACCCTCCGAAGAGCAACTCACCAGATCCATTCCCCTACATTTACCCCTTCACCTAACACTACGGGCAATTTAGCATGGCCAATTCACCTAACCTGAACATTTTTGGACTATGGGAGGAAATCGAAGCACCTGGAGGAAACCCACGCAGACACTGGGAGAATGTGTGCAATCTCCACACAGACAGTTGCCTGAGGCAGGAATTGAACCCAGGTCTCTGGCACTGTGAGGCAGCAGTGCTAACCTCTGCCACCGTACTGCCCAAGAAGAGGGGGTGTACAAAGGTGGAGGTGTGGGAAGTGGAGGAGAGGCACTGGAGGGCATTCTTGATCATGTGGGAGGGAAATCGTCCAAGAAATAGGAGGAAATCTAGGATGTCCTGGATTGGAATTGCTCCTCCTGGAAGCAGATATGGCGGAGACATAGGAATTGAGAGTGATGGATCATGTTTTTACAGGAGAGGGGGTGGGAGGAGGTGTAGTCCAGGAAGCTGTGGCAGTCTGTAGGTTTGAAATAGATGTTCATATTGAGTTGGTCGCCGGAAATTAAGACTGAGGGATCCAGGAAAGGGAAGGTGGTTTCCTGAGATGGTCCAGGTGAACTTAAGATCAGGGTGGAAGGTGTTAGTGAAGTTGATGAACTGCTCAACCTCCTTGTGCAAGCACGAGGTGGTATCGATACAGTCATCAACGTAGCAGAGAAAGGGGTTGGGGATGGTGCCTGTATAACTCTGGAAGATGGACTGTTCCACGTATCCTATGAAGAGGCAGGCATCGCTGCGGCACGTGGACGTCCATGGCTACCCCTTTAGTCTGGAGGTAGTGGGCAAATTCAAAGGAGCAGTTGTTGAGGCTGAGGACCATTCCACCAATCGAAAGTGTGTCAGTGGAGGGGTACTGGTTGGGTTAGTGGGAGAGGAAGAAATTGGCTTGTAGGCCTTTGTCATGGCGGATGGATGTGTAAGGGGCTCGATGTCTGTGGTGAAGATGAGGCATTTGGGGCTGGGGAAATGAAAGTCATGGAGGGTGTGGGTGGTGCACTGAATGTATGTGGGGAGTTCCTGGACCAAGTGGGATAGGACAGTGTCGTGATATGAGGAGATAAGTTTGGTGGGGCAGGAGCAGGCAGCGACAGTAGGTTGACCAGATCAGTAAGGTTTTTGTGGATTTTGGGTAAATAGTAGAACCTGGTGGTGCAGGGTTGTGGGTCAGGGAGATAATGGTTTGGTGAAGGGAGGTAAATGGTGGTAGGAAGATGTCTCTGTGGGGTCTGCGGAGGCGACATGTTACGTGTCAAATCTACTGCCTCATATTCACTTCATCTCTGCTCATGCACCCATCTCTCACCATCGGAGGCTATAGAGAGAGACACTGGGTACACAATCTGGAGAGCATCTCACTGACAGCTTAGGAAGAAATGCCCCAGTCATCTGGCACTTTGTGGTCTGCTGAGGCCAAGCACCAGCTATGCCCAGGCAGGAGAGGATCTATTATTCTTAATAGGATTGGAACATTGCTGGCGAGGCAGCATTTATTGCCAATCCTTAATTGCCAGCGAGCAGTTGAAAGTCAACCACGTGTAGGCCAGACCAGGTAAGGATTGAGTAGTGAAGAGATGGGTTTTTCTAACAATTAGAAATGGATTCATAATAGTCATTAGATTCTTAAATCCAGATATTTATTGGATTCAAATTCCACCTTTTTACCATGGTGGGATTCGAATCCGGGTCCCATTAGCTGGGTCTCTGGATTAACAGTCATAATTCCACTCTGCCATTCTCCCCCAAGGAGAGGTTTTATTGGTGTCCAGCAATCAGTGATTTTAGGGACATCAGGCTGAACTAGCAGCTGCAGATTAATATTCTGACTACTGGGGGATGGACCTGCTGACTTCAATAATTACCACTGAGATTGTCTGATGCTTGAAAGCAGATTTAAGCCATATACAGCAATCTGATGGTGAATGACTATGGCCTTCAGTTTCAGAGTTGAGAATTTAGCATTTTATAAAGGATTGGGAAATTTAACATATGTCATTCTTTTGTTTCTCCATTTAAGTGAAAGGGCTGTGATGGTAGTGAAAATCAGCAAAACCCATGCAGATATACACAAGATAATTCTCTCCTGGACAAGTGATTGCATATTGGAGACTGAGATTAATGTCATTCCATAGTCAAATTATAACATTTAAGCTACTGACCATAGTAATTCCAGACCCAAGTGAAAATAAAAAAAATGGAAAGAAACCAATTTTGATTTTGACTAATTTGCCAAATCATTACCAGAGTTGGACATTGGAGAGCCAGTAAGGATAGAAACCTTTCTGTAATAGTAATCCAAGTGGCAATTTGGAACTGCTGTAGAGTGGTGTCGCCTCAATTGTAGACATGAATGATCTGGAATACTGAAGTAATATGGATAGGAAGAAGCAGACCATAGAATCAGTCCCAGAGTCCATGGCAGCTCAACAATGGAAATTGAACAAGACCAAGTACCACAGGAAAAATAATATGTAAAAGTAACTGCCTGGGGAAAGCAGAAATGAATGGCCAACAACAATGCACATATAGACCATTAAGAGTTTGGTGCAAGAAATCTGTGACTATTATGAAAGAAGCTGGACAATATCTTTGTTGAAGTCGGAAGCAAATTATTTTCAAGCAGAGTTTGGGCAGGACATTGGTTAGCACCATGGCCTCACAGGGCCAGAATTCCAGGTTCAATTCTAGCATTAGGTGACTATTTGTATGGAGTTCATAAGTTTTTCCCTGTGTCTGCTTGGGTTTCCTCTCAGTCCAAAGATGTGATGATTAAGTGGATTGGACATGCTAAATGGTCCTGTATTGTCCGGGGATGTGTTTGCGATGTGGATTAGCCATGGTAAATGTGGGGTTAGGGGATAGGGGTGGATCTGTGTCAGATGCTATTCAGTGGGCTGACTGGCCTCTATTTGCACTGTAGAGAATGAGTTCTGGGTGTCAAGGCAAGATTCTTGTTAATAGCCTTATTAAATGTACCTTTCACTTCAAGCTTTCTACCTTACCATCCACTGCAAGGAAAATAAATATTGACAACTTCTGGCATTAAAATCAGAGTGGTTACCAGGTGACTTTAGCTTGATCCTCCAGGCTGCTACCTTGGACAGCAATCCCCAATGTCTCAGGACACAGTCATGGGCAGTTGTTGGACTGGCCCCTTATCCATAAACATTTGCATCCAACACCTGCCAGCCTCTGTAGACTATCTTGGCACCTTTCCAATCCACTTATATGATGCTTCTGCACTTTAAACCTGCATTTTGGGCCACAACTACAACTAACATTGAAATGCAGCTGTAAGTACACTTTGCATATAGGGACAGGCATTCAGCTCAGATTGGACTGGTCTATATCAATGCTGCTTGCTTGATTAGATTAGATTAGATTACATTACAGTGTGGAAACAGGCCCTTCGGCCCAACAAGTCCACACCGACCTGCTGAAGCGAAACCCACCCATACCCCTACATTTACCCCTTACCTAACACTACGGGCAATTTAGCATAGCCAATTCACCTGACCCTGCACATCTTTGGACTGTGGGAGGAAACCGGAACACCCGGAGGAAACCCACGCAGACACTGGGAGAACGTGCAAACTCCACACAGTCAGTCGCCTGAGGCGGGAATTGAACCCGGGTCTCAGGCGCTGTGAGGCAGCAGTGCTAACCACCGTGCCGCCCACTTGATGTATTAGGTTCAAAGTGAGTGAGTGCTAACTGGATGCAGGTAGCATTCCTACCTAGCCGTGCCTCTCAGCGCAGTAACAGAGCTTATGCCTGAAACATCAACTCTCCTGCTCCTCTGATGCTGCCAGACCTACTGTGCTTTTCCAGCACCACACTTTTCGACTCTGATCTCCAGCAGCTGCAGTCCTCACTTTCTCACAGTAACAGAGCCAGGCAGCTTGTCATGCTGGTTAGCAGTCCTCAGTCAAGAGTCATAGAGATGTACAGCATGGAAACAGTTCCTTAAGTCCAACTTGTCCATGCCAACCAGATATCCCAACCCAATCTAGTCCCACCTGCCAGCACCAGGCCCATATCCCTCCAAACCCTTTCTATTCATATACCCATCCAGATGCCTAAAATGTTGCAATTGTACCAGCCTCCACCACTTCCTCTGGCAGGTCATTCCATACCCGTACCACCTGCTGCGTGAAAAAGTTGCCCCTTAGATCTCATTTATATCTTTCCCCCCTCACCCTAAACCTATGGCCTTTAGTTCTAGACTTCTCCCACCCCTAGGGAAAAGACTTTGTCTATTTATCCTATCCATGCCCCTCATGATTTTATAAACTTCTATAAGGTCACCCCTCAGCCTCTGATGCTCCAGGGAAAACAGCCCTAACCTATTAAACCTCTCCCTATAGCTCAAATCCTCCAACCCTGAGGTGGTCATCTTGCTGAATGGCGCTTTGCTATGTTGATTTTATATCTGCAGTGTGTGCCAGAACAACCATAAGAGGATCCCAGCAAGCCATGCGTTCAGATGGATACCTCTGTAGTCCAGAGATTGGACCATGGTCAGCCCTATGCCTCAATAGCAGCAAATCTGGAGATTAGCACTAACGTCATTTGGGGAGGTGTACAGGCATCAGTCAAGTGTATGGGTACTTCTCGTGTTGTGCTGTCTGGTTTGGTTGCACAAGGAAGGAGGGTATGGTTAGTCTGTCCAGTAAAGGCAAAGAGTTGGGGGGAGAAAATCAGCTGCTGCTGCAGGAGAAAAATTGTGTATTGGGGACTGCAGACTGAAAGGGAGGAAGTGACAGTCGTGAATGTAAGTGGAGCAATTTGGTTAAGACTCATGCAGAGAAGTTGGGTAGGGACCTGAGGGGGTGTGAGAGCTATGGGATTGATGTGGTGAGCTGCCCAGAATGGACTTTGGATGTTTGAGGCCTCACACATTGTGTAAAGTCAGAGCCAGGACATTATTATCTGAGGAGTACTTGCTATGGTCTTTTGACATCCTGATATTTGCAAAGGTGCAATGGCAAAGAAAATACCTGTGAGTGCACACAGGGTGGATGGGGTAAGTGCGACCTATGAAGGTGACCTTTCGAGGGCAACAGAGCTATTCACTAAAGAAGTCATATGCCTGCAGGTAACCAATTCCAATGAAACACGTACGCAGTGCCTCACTATACACCTCCCAACCCCAAACATTTCTGGCAAATTTGTGAAAGACCAACACCTTCAGTCACTGCCATACCAACTTTTGCACCTGGAGTAATAGTGCCTAGTATCTGCAGTCCCTTCCAATGTTTACATTGCCAACATGTGATGTAGCAGCTTCGAAAGACCACAAAGCCAAAGAAGTGGGAACTTGGTAGATCGTTCAGCCCCTTGAGCCTGCTCCACCACTTAATAGGATCATGGCTGATCTGACACTCTTGCCCTTTCCCCATTACACTTGATTCCTCTACTGATTAGCACTGCTGCCTCACAGCGCCAGAGACCCGGGTTCAATTCCCACCTCGGGCAACTGACTGTGTGGAGTTTGCACATTCTCCCAGTGTCTGTGTGGGTTTCCTCTGGGTGCTCCGGTTTCCTCCCACAGTCCAAAGATGTGCAGGTTAGGTGAATTGGCCATGCTAAAATGCCCATAGTGTTAGGTGAAGTGGTAAATGTAGGGGAATGGGTCTCTGTGGGTTGCGCTTCGGTGGATCGGTGTGGACTTGTTGGGCTGAAGGGCCTCTTTCCACACTGTAAGTAATCTAAGTAATCTGTAAGTAATCTGATCAAGGATCTATCTATCTCAGTCCCAGAACCCTCAGAAGAAATTCCTTGTCATCTCAGTCTTAAACTGGCATCCCTTAATTCTGAGACTATGGCCTCTGGTCCAAGACTCTCACTGAGGGGAAACATCCTCTCAGTATTTACACACTCAAACCCCTTAAGAATTTGAAGTGTTTCACTGACATCACCTCTCATTCTTCTAAATTCCAATGAGTAGAAGGAGGTATGATTAATAAGTTTGCAGATGGCACCAAAATTGGAGGTGTAGTGAACAGTGAAGGTTACCTCAGAGTATAATGGGATCTTGATCAGATGGCTGAGTGGCAGATGGAGTTTAATTTAGATAAATGTAAGGTGCTGCATTTTGGAAAGGTTAATCAGGTCAGGACTTATACACATAGTGCTAAGATCCTGGGGAGTGTTTACCGAAACAAAGAGACTTTGGAGTGTAGGTTCATAGTTCCTTGAAAGTGGAGTCGCAGGTGATAGGATAGTGAAGAAGGCGTTTGGTATGCTTTATTGATCAGAGCAGTGAATATAGGAGTTGGAAGGTCATGTTGTGGCTGTACAGGACGTTAGTTAGACCACTGTTGGAATATTGCGTGCAATTCTGGTCTCCCTCCTATCAGAAGGATGTTGTGAAACTTGAAAGGGTTCAGAATTTACAGATTTACAAGAATGTTGGAGGATTTGTGCCACAGGGAGAGGCTGAATTAGCTAGAGCTGTTTTCCCTGGAGCATTGGAGGCTGAGGAGTGATCTTTCAGAGGTTTATAAAATCATGAGGGTCATGGATAGGGTAAATAGACAGGATCTTTTCCCTGCAGTGGGGGAGTCCAAAACTAGAGGGCATAGGTTTAGGGTGAGAGGGGAAAAATTTAAAACGGACCTAAAGGGTAATGTTTTCACTATAACCTGTTGTTGTGTGATTTTTAACTTTGTAAACCCCAGTCCAACACCAGCATCTCCAAATCATGTTTTCACATAGAGCGTGGTGTATGTATGGAATGAGCTGCCAGAGGAAGTTGTACAATTACAACATATAAAAGGCCTCTGGATGGGTCTACGAATACGAAGGGTTTAGAGGGATACCGACCAAGTGCTGGCGAATGAGTCGAGCTTAGGTTAGGATATCTGGTCGGCATGGATGAGTTGGACCGAAGGATCTGTTTCCGTGCTGTACATTTCTATAACTCTACTGAAGATTTGTGCTCTAGAACTTGCCGCTCCCCTTGCCAAGCTGTTCCAGTACAGTTACAATACTGGCAAATCTGACAAAGTAGAAAATTGCCCAGGTATGTCCTGTACATTAAAGCAGCACAAATCCAACCTGGCTAATTACTGTCCCATTAGTCTACTCTCGATCATCAGTAAAATCAGGGAAGGTGTGACCAACAATGCTATCAAGCAGCACCTACTCAGTGATGACCAGTTTAGTAGCCAGAGCCACTCAGCTCCTGCCCTCATTGCAGCCTTAGTTCAAACATAAACAAAAGAGCTGAAGACCTGAGGTGAGGTGAGAGTGACAGCCCTTGACATCAGGGCTGCATTTGATTGAATGTGGAATCCAGGAGCCCAGCAAAACTGGAATCAATGGGTATCAGATGACAAACTCCGCTGGTTGGAGTATACCGACACATAGGAAGATGGTTGTGGTTGTGATTGTTGGAGGTCAGTCTTCACTGCTCCAGGACATCTCTGCAGGGGTTCGTCAGGGTACTGTCCTGGGCCCAACCATCATCAGCTGCTTCATCAATGACATTTCCTCTATCATAAGGTCAAAACTGGGGCTGAATAATCATTGGTGAACAATGTTCAGCACCATTCGCAATTCCTCAGATACTGAAGCAGTCCATGTTCAAATGCAAGAGATCTAGACAATATCCAGGCTTGGCCTGAAAAGTGGCGAATAACATTCACACTACATAAAGGTGTGGCTATGACCATCACCAATAAGAGAATCTACCCACCACCATTCTTTGATATTCACTGGTTTTACTATCACTGAACCCCCCACTATCATCTTGGGGGCTAATCATTGATCAGAAATACAACAGGATGTGCTACGTATAGACAGTGGCTATAAGTCAAAAAGTGTGGTGCTGGAAAAGCACAGCCAGTCAGGCAGCATCCGAGGAGCAGGAGAGTCGATGTTTCGAGCATAAGCTCTTCATCAGGAATGTGGTGGGGGGGCCCAAGGAGACTGAGAGATAAATGGAGTTGGGGGTGGGGCTGTGGGAAAGGTAGTTGGGAATAGGATAGGTAGATGAAGATGGGAGGGGTGATGGTGATAGGTATGAATGGAGAGTGAAGCGGATAGGTGGGCAAGTAGGACAGATCAAGAGGGCAGTGCCGAGTTGAAGGTTAGATCTGGGATAACGTGGGGGAGGGGACATCAGGAAACAGCTGCAAATCCACATTGATCCCGTGCGGTTGGAGGATCCCAAGGTGGAAGGTGAGGTGTTCTTCCTCCAGGCATCAAGTGGCTAGAATTTGGCAGTTGAGGAGGCCCAGGACCTGCATGTCCTTAGTGGAGTAGAGCTGAAGTGGAGTTGAAGTATTTGGCCACAGGGTGGTGGGGTTGATTGGTGCGTGTGTCCTGGAGATGTTCTCTGAAATGTGGCCACAACAGCAGGTCAGAAGTGAGATATACTGCAGTGAGTAACTCACCTCCTGACTCCCCAAAGCCTGTCCACCATCTACAAGGCACAAGTCAGGAATGTGATGGCATATTCCCCACTTGCCTGGATGCGTGCAGCCAAACAACACTCAAGAAGCTTGACACCATCCAGGACAAAGCAACCCGCTTGACTGGCATAACATTCACTACATCCATTCCCTGCACCACCGACGCTCAAGAGCAGCAGTATGGACTATCTACAAGATGCACTGCAGAAATTCACCAAAGAATTTTACACAGCACCTTCCAAACCCACAACCACTTCCACCTAGAAGGACAAGGGCAGCAGATGCATGGGAACACCACCACCTTCAAATGTCCCTCCAAGGCACACACCATCCTCACTTAGAAATACATCGCCATTCCTTTATTCTCACTGGGACTCCACAAATTCTCTCCCTAATTGTCTGAGCTGAGATGTCACCTTTTTAAATAAAATCTTAAGCTATCTTGGGAATGTGACACTTGAAAGAAGTCCTGAAATTTAAATATTAATGAATTGAAATCTGCAATCCATTCTAAAAGATGAAAGACTTAACAGAAATTTGGATTTGTTCAATATGCACATTCTCCGTGTCAGCGCGGGTCTCCTCCAGATGCTCCGGTTTCCTCCCACAGTCCAAAGATGTGCAGCTCAGGTGAGTCAGCCATGCTAAATGGCCCATAATGATAGGTGCATTAGGGGCAGGTTACTCTTCGGAGGGTCGGTGTGGACTGGTTGGGAAGAAAGGCCTGTTTCCACACTATAGGGAATCTGATCTAATCTAATCTAATATCATATCAGTTGCATGACACTGTGATCTTATGCTATAAATTCTGTGACTTATGATCCTTCCCCACTAACTTCCTGACGAAGGAGCAGTGCTCCGAAACCCAGTACTTCCAAATAAATCGTGGGCTGAAGGGCCTGTTCTGTGCTGTACTGTTCTATGTTCTATGTTCTAAATCTGTTGGACTATAATCTGGTATTGGGAGAAAGTGAGGACTGCAGATGCTGGAGATCAGAGTCGAACGTGTGCTGCTGGAAAAGCACAGCAGGTCAGGCAGCATCCAGGAACAGGAGAATCAACATTTCGGGCATAAGCCCTTCATCGGAAGAGCAGGAGAATCGATGTTTTGGGCATAAGCCCTTCATCAGGAATTATTGGGTTTATGCCCGAAAATGTCGATTCTCCTGCTCCTCAGATGCTGCCTGATCTGCTGTGCTTTTTCAGCACCACATTCTCGCCTATAACCTGGTATTGTGTGATTTTTAATTTTGTCCACCCCAGTCCAACACCAGCACCTCCATCGTTAGAGTTGACCCTAACGACATTGTAGGTCAACTCACAGCAGCTGGATTGCAGCAGTTGAAGAAGACAACTCACCACCACCTTCTCAAGGACAACTGGGGACAGACAATAAATGCTGACCACATCCCATAAAATAATAATAAAGAGAAGTGATGAACTGTTTCAAAAAGAAATGGAAAGAAGTATAAATAGAATGGAGGAGCAAATTTCTGCAGATGCTGGAATCTGTACTGAAAGCAAACAAAAAAGCGCTGGAAATCACAACAGGTCAGGCAACATCCACAGAGAAAGAGGAAGCTAACGTTTTGAGTCTAGATAACTTCATCAAAGCTGACGTGAAGTACGGAGGGGGCAGCATTTATGCAATGGTGGTGGGAGAGAAAGGATGTTGATTGTGCAGATTAAGTGATCAGAATGTGAGAATGACAGAACACTGGTGTGTCTAACTGCCAGACTGGAAAGAACAGACAGTTGCACTGGAGTTGAGGGAGGGGAGAGAGGACATGGTGACAGAGAATATAACAAGTCAAGCTAAAAGGGAAGGAATAGTAGTGAGTTCATAATCTGAAGTTGTTGAACTCAATATTGAACCTAGAAGGTTATAAACTGCCTAGTCTTAAGATGAGATGTTGCTGCTCTAGTTTTTGCTGTGATTAGCTGGAACATTGCAGCATGCCGAGGACAGACAAGTGGGCATATGAGCAGGATGCAGTGTTAAAATGACTTGCTACAGAAAGATCAGGGTCATGTTTGCGCATGGACTGGAGGTGTTCTGCAAAGTGATCACCCAGTCACAGACAGGGTGCAGAACATCTCCGGTCCATGTGCAAGCACGATCCTGACCTTTCCATAGCTGGTCATTTTAACAAACCTAACTAATGACTCAATTTTAAAACAAATTTTACAACAGGTTGCTGTGTATTATATAGAGGCCTCGTCCCCAGGACGCATAAATTATACAACCAGTGCCAGACTTAGATGCATATTTTCTGTCGGTGGTACAGATTACTTCCACTTTAGTACTAAAAATAGCAAACATTTTAAAGAGAGTGCTGACATTTGATCAGTGTTTTGCAAAAGATATTATCCATTAGAAAGCCATCAAAGTAATGCTGTTGCATTGTTGATCAAAGTTTGTCGCTGAAATATTTTCACTTTACACTATTGGTTGTCATGCATTTAGCTGCCTTGGTGTTAAAAGTCCAGTTTTCTTTCCAAGAAAGTCTTCTCTTGCAGCTCATCTTTCTCCTTTGAGATGCACATCAAAAAGTTGTTTAATTATATTGCACGATTTTGCTGCGACTCATGTAATTCTCAAGCATGAAACTTCTGCTTTGCTAATACAATGAATTATTGTTAAATTTAGGGAATCCTGAAGGAATTGTGTGCAAAATGTGAAATTGTGAAAGCAAACTGCAATTTTGGGCTTTTGGTCAGAAAAGTAGAACTGAATAGGAACAACTAAAAATTCTGTAATCATAGAATCACATCATAGAACCACAGAACTTTCATAGAACAGACAGAGAGCCATTAAGCACATATTTATGCCAACTCTTTGAATGAGTAAATCATCTCATCCAATCACCTAACTTCCCCCAACAAACTGCACATTCTTCCCTCTTGAATACCTAGATTGAACCTACCTTCAACGTGCTCTCAAACAGCAGATTCCCAATCTTAACCACTTGCAGTGTGATAAGCTTTCTTCTCGAGTTCATTGCTTCTTGTAGCACAGGAAGA
Source organism: Chiloscyllium plagiosum (assembly GCF_004010195.1). Classification (NCBI taxonomy): domain Eukaryota; kingdom Metazoa; phylum Chordata; class Chondrichthyes; order Orectolobiformes; family Hemiscylliidae; genus Chiloscyllium; species Chiloscyllium plagiosum. The sequence continues at coordinate 68,788,424 of NC_057718.1, forward strand.
GACCATTTCATTTACTGTCATCAAGTTGAGAGAGTCCTCTGATTAGTTCCAATCTTCAACCTTTCTCCATAGTTCTGTAAAATGTGAACCATTTCTTTATTTTAGTTTGCTATCGTGGAGGAACCTGTGTGGGAGAGCTCACAGCACAGGAGTAGATAAGTGCATAGTTTTTAATGTGTAACCTTGCTGTAAGTTGACAGTAGTGAGTAGAGTGGTTTCTTTCTTGATTGTATGTTTTACTGAGATCTGTCTTTTGATTAAGTTTTAAAAATATAAACCGTAAGTACCAAGTTAGCCTGGAGCATGTTTTTTTTAACAGCAAAAGGACAGTGCTATTTTCTGTGTCTGTAGGTTGTGAAGGAGCAAAAATGGCCTTTAGCAGAATGAAATGTTCTTCCTGTTAGATGTGGGAGTTTAGGGAGAGCTCACATGTTACTGAGGATTATGTCTGCAGGAAGTGCCTTTGGTCATGAATCCTATCAGATTGAATGGATTGGTTGGAGCAACAATTAGAGGCAATGAGGAATTTACAAGAGCAAGGAGGTGTGATGGATGGAGATTATAGATAGGGAGCAAAGGCGCTGATACAGTCAGTTAGATGGGTTAGCTCCAGGAAAGATAGGAGGAATAGGCAGACAGTACAGGAGTCTTCTGTGGCTATCCCCATTTCAAACAAGTACGCTATTTTTGGAAATATAGGGGGTGATGGACTCTCAGGGGAGTGTAGCACAAACAGCCAAGTTTCTGATATCAAGACAGGCTCTAACGTAAGAAGGAGTATGTTGGGTTCCAAGTGATCAATTGTGTTATAGGACTTTCAAGTCAGAGGCACAGACAGACATTTCCGTGGCCAGCAGCAAAAAATCAGAATGGTGTGTTGCTTCCCTGGTGCCAGGATCAAGGATATCTCAGAGAAGGTGCAGAATGTTTTCAAAGTGGAGAGGGTCCAGCAGGAGGTCATTATACACATTGGAACCAATGACATAGGAAGGGAAAAGGTTGAGATTCTGAAGGGAGAATATAAAGTTAAGCAGGAATTTAAAAATGCGGTCCTTGAGGGTAGTAATATCTGGATTACTCCTGGTGCTATGAGCGAGAGAGGGTAGAAATAGGAGGATAGAGCAGATGAATGCATGGCTGAGGAGCTAGTGCATGGGAGAAGGATTCACATTTTTGGATCATTGGAATCTCTTCAGGGGTAGAAGTGACCTGTACAAGAAGGTTGGATTGCACCTGAATTGGAAGGGGACTAATATACTGGCAGGGAGATTTGCTAAAGTTGCTTGGGAGGATTTAAACTAGTAAGGTGGGGCGTGGTGGGACCCAGTGAGGTAGTGAGGAAAAAAATCAATCTGAGACTGGTTCAGTCGGGAAAAAGAGTGAGTCAGTCAGAGCAGGCAAGGCCAAAACAGAGAACAAGGTAGGACTGATAAATTAAACTGCATTTCAATGCAAAAGGCCTAACAGGGAAGGCAAATGAACTAAGGGCCTAGTTAGGAACATGGGACTGGGATATCATAACAATTACAGAAACGTGGCAGAAACTGGCAGCTTAATGTTCCGGGATACAAATGCTACAGGAAGGACAGAAAGGGGACAAGAGAGGAGGGGGAGTGGCGTTTTGATAAGGGAGGATATTCTTGGGAATACATCCAGGGATGTTATTTGGGTGGAACTGAGAAATAATCTCACCTTATTGAGATTGTATTATACACCAACTAATAGTCAGCAGGAAATTGAGAAACAAATTTGTAATGAAATTTCAGTTATTTGTAAGAATAATAGGGTGGTTATGGTAGGGGATTTTAACTTTCCAAACCTAGACTGGGATTGCCATTGTGTTAAGGGTTCAGATGGAGAGGAATTTGTTAAGTATGTACAAAAAAAAATTCTGATTCAGTATGTAGATAAACCTACTAGAGAAGGTGCAAAACTTGACCTACTCTTGGGAAATAAGGCAGGGCAGGTGAATGAGGTGTCAGTGGGGGAGCACTTTGGGGCCAGTGACCATAATTTTATTAGTTTTAATATTGTGATGGAAAAGGATAGATCGGATCTAAAAGTTGAAGTTCTAAATTGAAGGAAGGCTGATTTTGACGGTATTAGTCAAAAACTTTCAAAAGCTAATTGGGGGCAGTTGTTCGCAGGTAAAGGGATGGCTGGAAAATGGGAAGCTTTCAGAAATGAGATAAAGAGAGTCCGGGGCAGTATATTGCTGTTAGGGTGAAAGGAAAGGCTGTTAGGTATAGGGAATGCTGGATGACTAGAGAAATTGAGGTTTTGGTAAAGAAAAAGATGGAAGCATATGTCAGGTATAGACAGGTTAGATTGAGTGAATCCTTAGAAGAGTATAAATCAGTAGGAGTATACTTAAGAGGGAAATCAGGAGGGCAGAAAGGGGACATGAAATAGCTTTGGCAAATAGGGTTAATGAGAATCCAAATGGTTTTTATAAATACATTAAGGGCAAAAGGGTAACTAGGGAGAGAATAGGACCTCTCAAAGATCAGCAAGACAGCCTATGTATGGAGCCACAGGAGAAGGGGGGAATACTAAATGAGTATTTTGCATCAATGTTTACTGTGGAGAAGGACATGGAACACACAGAATGTGGGGAAATAGATGGTGACATCTTGAAACATGTCCATATTACAGAGGAGGGGTGCTGGCTGTCTTGAAATGCATAGAAGTGGATAAATCCCCAGGAGGGAATCCTGACGGACAGGATTTACAAACATTTGGAGAGGCAAGGACTGATTAGGGATAGTCAGCATGGCTTTGTCCGTGGAAAATCATGTCTCCCGAACTTGATTGAGATTTTTGAAGAAGTAACGAAGAGACTTGATGAGTGGTGGACCTGCTCTGTATGGACTTCAAGTAAGGCGTTCGACAAAGCATCCCATGTGAGACTGGTTAGTAAGGTTAGATCTCATGGAATACTGGGAAAAGTAGCCATTTGAGTACAGAATGAACTCGAAGGTAGAAGACAGAATGGTGGTGGAGGGTTGCTTTTCAGACTGGAGACCTGTGACCAGTGGTGTGCTACAAGGATCTTGGTGGTGCTTGGTCCACTACTTTTCATCAGTAGCAGATTAGATAAATGCGAGGTGCTGCATTTTGGGAAAACAAATCTTATCAGGACTTATACACTTAATGGCAAGGTCCTAGGGAGTGTTGCTGAACAAAGAGACCTTAGGGTGCAGGTTCATAGTTTCTTGAATGTTGAGTCGCAGGTAGGTAGGAGAGTGAAGATGGCATTTGGTATGCTTTCCTTTTATTGGTCAGAATATTGAGTACAGGAGTTGGGAGGTCATGTTGTGGCTGTACAGGACATTGGTTAGGCCACTGTTGGAAAATTGTGTGCAATTCTGGTCTCCTTTCTGTCGGAAGGATGTTGTGAAATGTGAGAGGGTTCAGAAAAGATTTACAAGGATGTTGCCAGGGTTGGAGGATTTGAGCTATAGGGACAGGCTGAACAGGCTGGGGCTGTTTTCCCTGGAGCGTTGGAGGCTGAGGGGTGACCTTATAGCAGTTTATAAAATCATAAGGGGCATGGATAGGATAAATAGATAAAGTCTTTTCCCTGGGGTGGGGGAGTGCAGAACTAGAGGGCATAGGTTTAGGGTAAGAGGGGAAAGATATAAAAGGGACCTAAGGGGCAACTTTTTCATGCAGAGGGTGGTGCGTGTATGGAATGAGCGATCAGAGGAAGTGGTGCTGAGGGTGGTGCATGTGTGGAATGAGCTGTCAGAGGAAGTGGTGGAGGCTGATACAATTACAACATTTGAAAGGCATCTAGATGGGTATATGAATAGGAAGGGTTTCGAGGGATAAGGGTCAGATGCTGGCAAATGGGACTAGATTAGGTTAGGATATCTGGTTAGCATGGACGAGTTGAACTGAAGGGTCAGATTCCATGCTGTACATCTATGACTGTATGTTCTCCCCTCCCAGATCCTGCTTACTGTCCTTTCAAGTCTGGCAGGAGGCACACTATTGTTCTGCCATTCTCACATTCTGATCACTTAATGTAAACTACTAACATCTTTTCTCCACCAACACACTACACCCACTACCATCACCACCACCCCACCAACTATAGCATAAATGATGTCCCCTCCACTTCACTTCAGCTCTAACGAAGAGTTATCCACACTCGAAACATTAGCTTACTCTCTCTCCATGGATGCTGCCTCACCTGATATGATCTCCAGCATTTTGTTATTTTCAGTCCTGAACTGAGGGCATTGTTGCTTAGTTTGCAGATGACACAAAAGTCAATGGAGGGACAGGTGGTATTCAGGATGCGGGGAGGCTGCAGACGGACTTGTACATACTAGGGAGTGGACAAACAAGTAGTAGATGGAATACAGTGTTGGAACGTGTGAGGCTGTGCACTTTGGTAGGAAGAATAGAGGCATAGAATATTTTCTAAATGGGAAATTACTTCTGATATCTGGACCACAAAGCAAATTGGGAATCGTAGTTCAGGATTCCCTTAAGCTGGTATGCTTGGTGGTTAGGATGTCAAATGCAATGTTAGCATTAATTTCAAGAGGACTAGAATGTAACTGCTGAGGCTGGATGAGGCTCTGCTCAGACCACATTTGGAAGATCCCCACCATCCCCTGAGTGAAACAGTTTTTCCTCACATCTCCCTTGCCTTAAATCTACACCCCTGGTTAATCATGTCATTTCACATGTTCCTCTGTTCTGAGAAAAATAACCCCAATCTTTCCAATCCTTATTTATAATTGAAACTCTACAGCCCAGGCAACAAGCTAGTAAATCTCCTCTGCACTCCCTCCAGTGCTATCATATCCCATCTTTTAAGTGTAACCCAGAGATCAATGGATTGGACCCTCCTCTGCTATATGCTGTGTGCACTGCTGAGGTATGACAGTATTCCTGGGTAGCACTGCTCCATATATAGTGTGAGGAGGAAAAATATATATAAACAGGAGATTAGATCTCTTCAGTAAAAAAACGTGATGTAATCAGAAGTGTTTACCAAAACCCTTGAGGTTTTCAGGGAGAGGTGGGCACCATGGAGTATTTTATTTCCCCCTTGGAGAAAAAAAAGAAAAAACAGTAGTCTCAGAAGTTCTGTCCACTCTATGAGCCGGTTCTGAGCTAGCTGGATCAGTATCATGTACTATGTGCATGCAAATAAAGGGTGACTTAGTGATGGGACACTGGCCTTCATAAAGTTATTTCATTGGCAGTGAGAGAAGATTCGCTCGCAACAGTCTTCTTTGAGGTAAGCATTGCTGGCATCATGCTGCTATTTGGAAAGCTTGACTTCTTCAATCATAACATCAGAGACTGGTCCCAGTATGTGGGAAAAATGCGTTATCTTTTCTGAGCAAACGGCATTGGGGCAGATGAAAAGCAATGAGTAATTCTCCTGCCAGTTTGTGGACCCGCAACTTTTTTAGTTATTAGGAGCCTAACTTTCCCTGAGGCAAAGATGCTAAAACCTTTCAAGAGTTGACAGATTCAACTGAGGTCTATTACAACCCTAAGTCTCCTCTAATTCTTAGACTCTATCAGGATTACTCGACAATTTGACAACTGTAGAGGCACGTGAGTTTGGTTCAACCGTAAGTGAGACTCTAAGGGACTGCTATGTGGGGTTAATGATGTAATCATGCAAAAGTGCCTACTAGCTGAAGTCCAACTGGACTTCAAGCAGGCCTTCGTCATTAGAAAATGTGGCAAGTGGAACATATGGTTACAAGGTATGAAGTGGTCACCCTTGCCAAGGTCAACTGTCTTGAGGAACACCACCTGAGTGAAGGCAATTGAATAGCTTCATTCAAGACATATCCTGAACAGATATCCTAGGTCAGCACACAGCAAAATTCCAAAACAAAGCCCAGCCTCAGCCAAATGGGTAAAATTTTCTTAATGGTCTTTACCAGCAGACCATTGTTATTGCTGCCAGTATGCGGACTTGAGACAGCGAAAGAGTCCCACTAAGCTTGAATTGAGTATGAAATTCATAGACCAGTATCCTGGAGAGTGCACACCCTGGGAAATCCATCTACATCTGATTTGGAACAGTCAAATTGCATGTCAACATCCAAATCAGAACCAATCAAAATAAACGTCTGGTTAAATGGTCACCCAGTTCTAATGGAGGTTGATACTGGTGCAGCTATATCAATGATTGTGGAACCAGTCTTTACCAAAATTCACTCTGGATTCCAACCTTTAAGTTTACATAAGACTTGGTGAGGTAAAAAACTCATATGTACTGAGGAACCTTTACAGATAAAGGTATGGTTTCTTATAAGAAGCAGCTGGGTCAGTTATCACTGATTGTAGTGAAAGGCTTGGGGCCAAGCTTGAGAGGGTGAATTGATTGAGAAAGATTAACTTGATTAGCTTAACATTTTTCATTTGAAAAATGGCTGCCTGAGTGAAGTCCTAATGAAATAACCAGAAGTGTTTCAGGACGGTCTAGGGACTATCAAAGAGCTAAGGCCACCTCACACAGAATCCCTATAGTGTGGAAACAGGCCCTTCAGCCCAACGAGTCCACACCAACCCTCTGAAGAGTAACCCACCCAGACCCATCCCCCCATTACTCTACATTTACCCCAGACTAATACCTAACTTACACATCCCTGAACACTATGGACAACTTAGATTAGATTAGATTACCTACAGTGTGGAAACAGGCCCTTTGGCCCAACAAGTCCACACCGATCCTCCGAAGAGAAACCAACCCCCCTATATTTACCCCTGACTAATCCACCTAACACTATGGGCAATTTTAGCATGGCCAATTCACCTAAGCTGCATATCTTTGGACTGTGGGAGGAAACCGGAGCACCCGGAGGAAACCCACGCAGACACGGGGAGAATGTGCAAACTCCACACAGACAATTGCCTGAGGTGGGAATTGAACCTGGGTCCCTGGCACTGTGAAGCAGCAGTGCTAACCACTGCTAAGCCCCCGTAGTGTTAGGTGAAGGGGTAAATGTAGGGGAATGGGTCTGGCTGGGTTGCGCTTCGGCGGGTCGGTGTGGACTTATTGGGCCGGAGGGCCTGTTTCCACACTGTAAGTAATGTAATATCTCAATCTAATTAAAAAAATCTAAGTAATCTAATATCTGACAATTTAGCATGGCTAAATCACCTAACCTGCACATCTTTGGATTGTGGGAGGAAACTGGAGCACCCGGAGGAAACCCACGCAGACACGGGGATAATGCGCAAACTCCACACAGACAAATCTTCTACAAATCTTCTCAAAACTCGCTAAGACAGTTGCCCAAGGCAGGAATTGTATCTGGCGCTGTGGCAATAGTACTAACCACTGAGCCATCGTGCCACCCCAAAAAGCAATTCTACCATTCTGCAAGGCCTGCCCAGTGCCATTTGCTTTACAGGCAAAAGTAGAGGCAGAAATCAGGAGACTGAAAGGATCATCAAACCAGTACAGTTCACAGAATGGGCAGCACCAGTTGTACCAAATGTGAAGCCTGACAGGTCGGTTTGCCTTTGTGGGGATTTCAAACAAACAGTAAACTGTTTTTTGCAGCTGGATGATTACCTTGCATAGAGGACTTATACACAAAACTGGTGAGCCATGCATGCCTGCATTGGCAGTTAGATGAGGATTCCTAAAAGTATTACAATTAATGCTTATAAAGGTTTCTATCAATATACGAGACTGTCTATCGACGTATCATCAAGCTGTGCCATTTTCCAATGGACAACATTTTACAAGGTCTACCTCAGGGTGCCAATTATCTGGCCTACTTGCTAATAACAGGGAAGATCAGTAAAGAGCATTTAGAGAACTTAGAGAAAGTGCTTAAATGTTTTTCTAATGCATGTGTACTCATTAGGAAGAAAAGAATGTGTTCCAGGTGCCCCAAGTGACCTACTTGGGCTACAAGGTTGACAAGACTGGGTTACACCCATTGGAAGATAAAGTGACGGTGACCAAGGTGGCCCAACTCCCACAACAGTGTTGGATCTGAGGTTTTTTTGGGTTGGTGAATTATAATGGAAAATTCATACACAACCTGACCGCCATCCTGGTACCATTATATCTGCTATTATAAAAGGATCAGCCTTGGAAATGGTCTCATAACCAAGGCATAACCTTGAGGGAAGTGAAGAAGCAGTTATGATCATCTAAGGTGTTGGCACACAAGTGAGTTTTGGTGCTGAAATGCAAAGCCTCCCTGTATGGTACAGGGTAGTGTTGGCTCACCTGTGGCTCAAAGTGAGGCCCATGGTGTATGCTACCTGGACTTTGGTTGATGCCAAACAAGAATATGCCCAGATAGAGAAGGAAGATTTGGCAGTCACCTTGGTGTGAGAATATTCCATCAATACCTTTACGGACGTAAATTATGAATAATAATGGACAAGAAACCCCTGATAAGGCTACTTAAAGAGGTCAGAGCTATACTGTCCATAGCTTCAGGTCAAATTCAGTGTTGGGCTCTTACTCTGAGTGTGTACAATTATAAGTTGGAACACTGTCCGGGAGGCCAAGTGGCAAATGCCTTGAATTACCTCCCTCTGGCGGATCCACCACTGGTGGTGAAGAAGAGTTCATTAGAAGAGTTCATTCTTATTTTAAACTTTCTGGTCACTGCTGAGAATACCTGACCGTGGACACCAAAGGATGTGGTACTGACAAAACTTGAAACAGCTAGTAGTGATGGGAGAAAGAAAGTGGTCATCACAAGCAGAATTGAAAACTTCTGGACTTGGAGAGCTCAGATCTCCATAAAGATTGGCATATTATTACGGGAGCAAGAGTGGTTGGCCCGAGCAAAGGTCCTTACCAGAAACTGGCTGAACCCCACCAGGGTCATCCAGGGGTTTCAAATGAAGATGCTGGTGAGATGTTATGGTTGGTGGCCAGGACTAGATGTAGATATAGTTGGATTGGTGGGGCAATGCCCAGAATGCTAGGGGCCAAAATTACTGCCAGTAGCTCCCCCTCATTCATTAGAATGGCCAGGTGAACCCTGAACTCAGTTACACTTCAACTCTTGGTTCCTTTCATGGGCTATATGGGTCATTGTGAATGCCTATTCAAAGTGATGGGATGTTTACAGAGTTCATTAGTCAAACATGGGCATGATGATAGAAAAGTTGTGAGCATCTTTTGCAATACGTGGACTCCCAGTGGTGTTAGTCACAGACAAGAGGCCATCATGTATCAGCAGGAAATTCAATATTTGCTAGAGTTGAATGGCATTCAGTATATAAAGACAACTCCATACCATCCACCATCCAATAGTCTGGCGGAAGCAGCAGTCCGAACTTTGAAGGCAGTCTTAAAGAAACAGCATACAGCTTCACACAATATCAAACATCTCAGTTCTTGTTTGATTACAGGACCACTCCTCATGCAACTACAGAATAGCTCCACTAGAGTTGCTAATGGGAAGAAGATTCCGCATCAGGTTAAACCTGATCTTCCTGAGGCCTTTTGTTTATATGTAAACAGGTGAGACTTCAGGCCAAAGTGGTCATGTCCTAGAAGTGACCTGTATAATAAAAGGGGAGTGGTCAGCTCTCTAGCTGAGCAGTTCAGTCCAGAACTAATTAGGAGTTCAATAGTGAGCTGTGTGGAAAATCTCTCTGCTTATGCCCTTCTAACTTCAATCTATAAGCATTTGTTCCCTTTGTACTGTGTTTTAAAGGGGGTTTGCTTATTGGGACTGTTGTCAACCTAGCTTTCTTACTCCGGGTAATTTTCACCGTTTTTTAAACATTGTAATTGTGTCCATATCCATCACTTCCTCTTGAAGTTCATTCCACACACCAACTGTTCTCTGCATAGAAAAAGTTGCCTCTCTTGCCCTTTTTAAACCTTCTCCTCTCACCTTAAAAGTATGTCCCCTAGTTTTGAACTCCCCCATCTGAGGGAAAAGACCTTTTCTATTCACCCTAACTATGCCCCTCTATAAGGTCACCGCTGACTCTCCTAAGCCCCAGTGAACAAAGTCCCAGCCTAACATGCCTAGTTATATAACTCAAACCCTCCATTCCTGGCAATGTTATGGTAAATCTTTTCTGAACCCTCTCTAGTTTAATAATATCCTTCCTATAGCTTCCTTTTGATATTTCTTGCATCCACCCAAATGGATTCTTACATCATTCAAGATCATTTCTTGCTAATGTACTCAATCCATCACCTACTAACAAAGTTACCCTTTCCTTACTGCATGTCTTTTTGCCATCAATTTTGCCTTTTGTTCCCTCTTGACTCTATTTGCCACTTTTTCATGCATGCATATGCTGGGTCTTTATTTCAAAGGCAATAGAATATAAAAATAGAGAGGTTTTGTTAAAACTGTGCAAGGCATTAGTCAGACCACAGCTGTGAATGATAAACAGTTTTGGCAAAACAGATTTGATGGATTGAATGACCCACTTCTGCTCCCATGTCTTCCACTTTCTTCCTGTCCCACTCTGAATATCAAATTAGTTGCTCTGCAATGCGAGCATATCCTTTTGCTTTGCAAGCTTACATTTCCCATTTCTCAAATCTTTCCTCTAATTAAAAATATGGGAATGCATGGAATTGTTGAGTGTAGTCTCTCTGCCTGCTCTGATGTCAGCCTAATCATCTTTTTTTCTAATCCCTGATGAGAAACAAGTGAGAGTGGATGATAATCGTGCTCTGCAATTTGGATCATAGGCCTCACGGACTTTAACTGCTGCCCCTCAACTGAGGTTGTATTTATTTGCCCTCAATTTTATGTGGGGTAGAGGACAGATTAGGAAAATCTGACAGCCAACAAGCAGGAACATCACCTAGCGGCCAATGGAAGTATTGGAGGGTTGGGATTAAAAACAAACTGTTTCAAGGTAGCTGAGGAGCCCGAAATCCAGGCCAACAGAAGTCCAAACTTACTTTTGTGTCTGGAACAGTACGCCTGCTCATCTTGACGTTAACAATTTTTAAAAAAAAATCTGTCTTCATTAATCTTTCTGAGTTCTTTACATGGCAACACTTTGCTCTCTCAAGCAAAAAATTATTTTTTTTAGGTTAGATTCCCTAGAGTGGAAACAGGCCCTTTGGCCCAACAAGTCCACACCAACCCTCCGAAGAGTAACCCACCCAGTCCCTGAGGCACTGTACTTCTCAACTAAACGTTCGAGTCGACCGAGGGCCAGGGATCTATACATCAGAATTCAAAACTTACCAGGGCCCGCTGGTGAGATCAAGTGCCCAGACCCGGAGTCCGATTTCTATCCCTGGCCCTAATTGGTTTAGTGTGTCAATCGCAGGTTTGACTTTTTTTTTTGGCCGAAGAAGATACTGTATTTGCCAGACTTTACCTCGATTTACACTTTATTAATAATTAGGCGGATCATTCGGAAAGTGACAAAAATCACAGCTTGGCGCTGATTCAGAAAAAAAAAATTGAGAACAGTTCCGTTTGAACTACCCTGCCCTGGATTCCTATTATGCATCTGTTCTCAGTTTTTGTAACCAGTTGACACAGCCGGAGAAATCCAATATTGTCGATTACTTCCTACCAGGAAACATTCCTCAGTTTTGGAGAGCACATCGAAACGTATTTGCTTTACTGATGGTATAAAAACCGTCTGAGCCGCACCTACAGCGGAGTTTTTGGCAAGATTATTGTTTTTTTGTGTGACCTGTCGATGGCGCTCCAAGTTGCTTGAAAGGTGACCAAGATTGAGATAGGGTTGTCGTTTTTGAGTGGAGGATCAAAAATTGTGTATCTAATTGGTTCCCGTGTGCTGGACTGGCTCCTTACCTGAGAGTGGGTGGAAAAAGCGTCTTGAAGGAGGGTCTTATGTTGGACGCCTACTTCCTGCTTCAGCAGCTTTCCGACGTGCTATTAGTTGTGAGCAGGGGAATGTGAATCGGCTTGGGAAAGCTACAACATTAATGAGAAGGAAAAAGAGCGGATGGTTGAGTGAAAGTTGTTTTTGGCTACCTCATGCTGGGATCTTTTTTAACCTGTGTTCAGAGTTTTCCTTTGAAATTTGACCATGGCTCTGAGTAAAGGATTCCGAGTGTTTCAGAAGCAGGAACCCGGCGGCAGCAGTGTGTTGCTGGAGTCCAGGAGTCGTCAGGATTGCCTCCTCTTCGAGGCTGGGGCTGTGGCCATTCTCTGTAAGTAACACCAGATTTTCGCGCATGGAATGAACTTTTAAAGAAAGCGGGGTACAGCTGCAACATTTAAACGATATTTTGGATAATTACATGAATAAGAACTGTTTGGTGGGAACTGTGTAGTTTGGGATTACGGTCGGCATGGATTGTTTGGACCGAACGGTCTGTTTCCGAGCTGTATGACACTGGTACTGGGATTGTGACTGCAGCTTTACCTGTACTGTATCTGCACTTTGGCTCCTTTCAGCAAATTCACCCATATCCACAACTGTGCTTGCAGCTTTAACAATAACTGTATCCTCAGATTTAGCTGGACCCCCAATTGTGTTTATAGCTTTTTCAATTTTAACTACTGTGCCTGTATCTTTAGCCATATTTGCATTTTCACAATTAGAAGCATGGAAAATAGGATTAGAAAGCCGCTTGTCCCTTTGAGACTGCTTTGCCATTCAATATGATAATGGCTGACCATCCAACTATGTTTTCCTCAAACACTTTGATTCCCAAAGTATGATATCTAACTAATTCTTGAAAACATTCAATATTTTGGTCTCGGTTCCACAATTCATCACACTCTGGATGAAGAAATTTCACCTTATCTCAGTTCTAAATTACCTACTCCATTTCATGACACAAGAATGAAGAACAGGCAATACTGTTTTGTCATTTGATACCATAATGACTGATCTCATCTCCGTTCCATTTTCCTGCCCTTTGACTGTGATCCCTGGTCATTGAGAATTTACTTCCTGTGTTTACCCTGCTTAGACCTGTTGGAATTTTATAAGTTTCTGTGAAGTCTTGCCCACCACCCCTCCATATTCATGTAAACTCCAGTGAATATAGTCGTAACCAGACTAATCTCTCTTCATACATCAATCCTGCCATCCCAGGAATCAGGCTGGTAAGCTTGACCTCACTGTCCATAGCCAGACCTTCTTCAAATAAGCAGACCAAAACTGCTTACAATACCAGTGCTGTTAACAGTTGCAGCGAGACATCCCAGCTCCTATAATCAAATCCTCTTGTTACGAAGGCTAACAAACCACATGCCACCTTCACCACCTGCTGCATCTGTATGCTACCTCTCAGGGACTGGTGTACAAAGACACCCAGGTCTCACTGCAACTCCCCTTTTCCCAATCTAATGCCATTCAGATGTTACGGACCAGGCCAAATCCTGTCAAAATATTTTAAGAAGGTAGCAGAGAACCTAACTTTTCTAGTTGGTTTAAGCAGATGTAAGCTGAATATTCCAGGAGTGACCCAGTTGGTCAAACTACTCGGTTAAAAAAAAAACAGAATTTATTTACACACGAACAACAGAAAATCAAATTTAGAATAACATAACTTTTTGAAAACGCAACTGACATGAAAACACAACTTAACAAAGAATTGTTCCGATTTCTTGCAATATCTCATAACACACCCTTTGGCAAAAAAGTAAACTCAAACACACATTCTAACAGGAGAGGGACTGCAGAGAGTGAAAGGATCAGCAAGGAACTGTTTCTTTGAGTCCCCAACTAAAACTAACCCAAAAGTATAAAAAAACCCACACTGGGAGAACTGGCCGCTCCGCTTTCATTGTTCAAGTGTTCTAAAAAAAACTTAAAAGCCTTTTCAAGTAGATGTTTTCAGACATATCAGAACCTCTGCCTGTAAGATCCCTGTTGGAAAAAATATCAAGGACAACATAACCTTATTAAAGGAGCAGCATCATCACACCTCCCCCACCACCCAAAAAAAGCTTCATTATAAAACCTCAAATCTTACATTGTTAGTAGCCCACAACACATATACATCACATTAACTGTAAACATGCACTACTATATTCTGTTTCAGCCTGTTTACTCCTGCAACCTAATACCTCCATTTCTCTTCCAAATCTTGACAATGCATCGGCAATCACATTTTCCTGTCCTGCCACATGCACAATTTTCAAATTGAATGGTTGTAACAACAAGCTCCATCTTAACAGTCTGGAATTTTTATCCTTAAATTTCTCCACAAACTTCAATGGGCTATGATCAGTGTCTATGACTGTCTGTCTCAGATACACTACTGGTAATATATACAATTGAAATATAGTGACGCAAATAATTGGTGGGCTCTCCATTCGTCATCTACCTTAGGTATGTTATGGTGAAGGGTAAAAAGTGGTAAGGTGTGCACTAAAGCACAATGTCCATACCAGTCATTCGGTATATATGGGTAGGCCTTGTTTTCATATAGCCAGTGGAGGCTAAATAGAGTTCCAAGGGTGCACTTCTGTGAATGAATGACGAGTTGAGTCAGAACAAGGGCTGAATCTTGTAAATAGTGGGTGTTATCAAAAGTTCAGTTATCCAAGTGTATTTGTGGATGGAGAGTAGGTGTACAACCAGTGTCTTTTATAACATTGTTAAAAGTACTTGTTTCACTTGCCCCATGTCATGGGTACCGGAAGTTCTTTCAATACACCATTCTAATAGTGGAACACCGTTAACGTTGAGTCCTTTAAGTTTGTTAGTGCACTTCACACAGCAATGCGCTTCTTCTACCGAATGAGTTTTGTCATCGTAGGTAAGGGATTGAATAAATGGGTGAGTCTTATTCATACATTGTATATCTGATGGAAGAGTGAGCAGACAACACATTGGTCGGGGTGTTTAGCTTGAATAAAGAAACCATTGGCAACAGAAGGAGGATTGGAGTGCATAGTTTTTTGGTCTGTCTTCACTTTTCAACTTTGTTAACTACAGTAGCTACTGACTGCAGAAGCTGTACAAAGGTATTTCTGCCAGTAGTGGTAGGTCAGACAGGAGAAGGTTCTGTCGAGAAGGTACAAGTTGACAGTCTCAGAGCAATAGATGCCTTAGGGTTCTGTGATTTCGGTACTATGTGCTCAAAACTGCAATTCCTATGGTTCACTTTGGGAGAGAAGCAGACAAACATTTCAAAGTAACTATTTTCGGCTGATGAAGTGAATGAAGTTATCGGATCATGCCATCTCATGACAACTGGCATGGATGTGTTGTGAGGGTGACAATAATGTTGAAAGTGATGTTTGGATGTGCAATGTGAATAGCTTAAATGAGGTTCAGCTGGGCATCTGCACTCATAACAGCTTCCAATAGTATTGGTACAAGTTTCATGGAGCTGACAAATTCTATCTTCAGGGGGAGCAGTGGGGAAGATAATACATTCATCGTCATCGAAGCATCCCAAAGCACCAATGCCATTGCCAGTGTAGCCATGATTACATTGGCATTCTACACCTAAATTGTTGGGTTTTTTTCTACAAGTGGCATCGGGGTTATAAGTGGGTCATGTTAGTGTTCTCATTGTATCAGAATCACAATGGGGTAGCAAAATGGGTAGTGGATAGCAGAGTGAATGTTGTTAATTTCTGCTGTTTTGTGATCATCATGTCATGAGTGTCTTGTCTTGAGTGGTAGTTAACAACGTCAGTGGTGGTGGTGATGGTAGGTGATGATATGATCATCTGTGTTGGGGGAAAGAGTCATTGGTGGGCATCTAATGGTCTCATTGCTTCAGCATGTGGCATCCTCCAAAATATCGTTTAGTTTGATAAAATTCATTCCTATGACATTGTTCATACCAATAAATGTACGTACATCTTAGTCACTTTTCCATTTGATTCATTAGCATTGACAAATTCCGTTCATACAGTCACATTGGAGGTTTGGCCTGTCGGAGATATTACCGATGGGCAGATTACATCTGGGCACATGTACTTGGATTGGGTTTTGATTGCACTCGTACTAATACTAGAATTGTGAAGGTGATACAAACTTGCAATTTCCTTTGTAGACCTCTGTTGAATGTCCTTCTACTTTTACTGCAGTTTCAGTTGTCAGAAGAACTTGATTAGGACCTTTCCAGTGACGGCCCAATTTTTCTCGATTTAAAGTCTTGCAATAATACGTAGTCACCAGGGTTGATGTCTTTAAACGTTGAACCTTTTTCTTTTTCCTTCCCTGGTACCAGATAAGATGATAAGACTGCATTTCTTTGGTTAGCTTAATCAGATACCTGTGCATTTCATGCACATTAACAGGATATTGGGTCATTAATGGTGCAGACCAGGGAATCGTTAGGGGCTTTCCATATACTAGTTTAGCCGCCAAGAATCCCGTCTTTTACTGGTCATGGTTCTCATATTAAAAAGGGCAATCGGGAGTACTTGCAGCCAATTAAGATCTGTTTCCTCTACCAACTTGCTTAGCTGACCTTTTAAAGTACCATTGGCACTTTCTACAATTCCTGCTGCTTGGGGATGGTTGGCACAATGGAATCTCTGTAAATGTCTGAATATGAATCATGCAGTAAAAGGGGAAACCTGTTGGGGTTCCTGGGGAGAGGGATCAGAAGATTGCTAGCTTCTTCATTCCAGTGATCAACAGGGGCCTGCCTTGGGAGAGGGCAGTTTTTGGATGAATGTCCTGGTTGGTTACAGTTGAAGCAAATGTCTGGCTGTAGGGGGTGGGAGAGACAGAGAGGAATAGTAAGAGGATGTGTAGGGAGTAAGGGGCATCATGGACTGTTGGGGAAGGTACATAGGAGGACCCAAGGTTCATAGGGATGTTGTCAATATACAGTACCAGCCCTATTCTCTTGCCATACTAGATAGACCTTCCTGTCCGCAAGGCCAGCTAGGTGATTCAGAGTTCTGGATTTAGATCCAGCCCTTGCACTTTGGGCAAATTCAGTCTTGACCTTAACTGTTGAGGCCTTACTGTCGGGTCTTTTAGTTCCCAGAAGTTACATCCTTCTTGAACTGGTCAACATCGGCATCTTGTCAGTGTATATTATGGTTTTAATAGGTTTCTGTACCTGGTCAGGAAGGACAGTCAATCATAAGGCATTAAGTTGGGGCAATTGTCCTTGTGGGTACTGAGTGTCACCAGAGTAAGCAGCATAGCAGTCCTAAAGCAGACAAGGAAATCCTCAGCTCCTTTGCTTGAACAAGGTTTACATGTGAGGACCTTACTCATGTCGATTCCACATTGTACTGCTTCACGGAGGCAGCTATTAATCCAATCTGACTTATTAGGTTCGCCTGGATGCGTAATCATGAGTTGGGTATGATTATTACATTGTAAAATTTCTAAGAACTTAGTCCATTTTTCAGAGAAAAGAGCGCATTCTATAAAGAAGTCTTGGGAGGCCACATTGTAAATGGTCCTAGTCCTATTAATATAACTACTGACTCCTTTGGGATTCTTTCCATAGTCTGGAGCCTTATTGATGATGTGAGAGAGTTCATGAGGCTTCCAAGGTTGATAAAGATTAACAAATGGATTTTGTCCCTGATCCTGGGCCAGTGGGTTAGGGAGCCTTCCAGTCGGGAAATTTCCTCTTGGCCATTTCATATTAGGGTGAGTGCAAGGACTAACATTAAAGGTACCTAAACTTTGATTGTAATTCATCAATGTGGCAGTCAAAGGTGCCTTCTCAGGGTTCCTTGCATGTCTTAATCTCAGTTGATTCCTTGTGCGGGTGGCAGTGGGATTATGGTAGCCTTGATCATCCGAATTCTTCTTATGCTGGACAGGAGAGGCAAATGAGGCAAAAAAAAGGGTATGGGCCTTGGCACGTTCATCCTCCGAGTAGGAAGGGGGTTCAGGTGCTTTAGTTTCATAGTCAGTGTTCACTTTGGTCATACTATGGGTGGGTTTCAAGAAATTCCCTGCTGGGGAACCGGAAAAGGTCGGTTAACAGGAGGGCGGGCATAATAAATGATATCCTCCTCCGAATTGGATTTAAATTCCTTGCTTGCAGGAGAATCATTGTCCTCTAATAATGGGTCTTTGGGATAGGTGGGGTGTAAGGAGCTGTCCTTGTCTGTCTGATCATGCGCAGCTGCAGCCTGATTCTTTCTAATTTACCACTTTCCTTTTTCTTTGGGGTCCCTGAAATTACAGATTAGGTTGTGGATCTCCGCCTCCTTTTATTTTATGCTATTTTTTTCTCTAGCTATCTCCAATTTTGCTTCTAAATCATGTGCTTCATATTTGCATTTTACTTCTGTCCAATCTAATTCAAATCCTTCCTCAGTTAATTGACTGATACCCCTTTTAATACATTGTTAACTCCATGATGATTGCATGGAATTTTCCCACTTTTCTTTAGCTACATTTTTCCATGCAGATATGGCTTTTTTCTTTTTACTCCCACAACCTTTTTTAAAATTAACTCTTGTTCAGCCTCCATAAGTAAATTTAGATCATGTGTGCCTCTCAGAGGCCAGACCTTATTCTGTTGGGCAGCTGCATCAGATATTCCCCTTTGTTTCTCATAATTAGGATACGTACTCACTATCTCTGTTAAGGGACATTTACTCTCTATCTTATTTGAGGCCACATTCATATTTATCCTATTTATTGTATACCTTCACAAAATTCTTACCATTGTCTCCTACCTTTGCAAGGTCTCTATTTTTAGTGCCTATTTAAACGATCTCATTCAGGGTGCCATCAGGGTATGTGAGAGTGAAATGGGGGATGTGGCACACAAAAATGCAGACAGCGAGCAACCAAGTTATAACCTTACCTTGTGGGCCTGTTGGTCTCGAGTCCGACCTTTTAGATGAAGCTCTTCTTTCCCAGTTTCACTCTCAAGTATCCCTTGTTGGAACCCTGCTCGCAGCGCCAAATTGTTAAGTACCTATTTGAGATGGCTCAGGGAATCCCGAATGGTTCTCTCTTGGTTCGTCCTGGAGATCGTACTCTGTGATAGTCTGGAATATACAACTCTTACAGTTTAGTTTAACTTGTTACCTTTATTTACCAATAGCATGTTACACTATAGCATAGATACTTACAAGCAAGGCTTGAGCTAAGGTTTTAAAACCATTAGCAGGGGAGCAGCACCAGCTCTCTCAGGCTACTCCCCTTATTCTGCAAACAAGCTGTCTTTATACAGAAATTGGTACTGAGATTACGAGAAAAACACCGCATGTCCTTAATCAGATAAGCAACAATAAAATGGCAAACGTTTGTAGAGGAGGAGAAACTCATTGACAGGTCTGTATATGCTTGCCTGATTAAGCTACATGCACATCACAGTGGGAAACCTTGATCCAGCCAGGCCCCAAATGGCCAATTGCTTTGGCTAGATAGCCTTCCCTTTTTAGCTGTACATCATAATGAGGGACTAGTCTAAACTATGTGGGAAAGGTCATGAGGTAACCTTGCTCAGCTAACATGTCAAGTATCATTGTCCTACAAAATGGCTTTTTCTTTTAAAATCACCTTAGATTCCCAGAATGCAAGTTAAATTCATAACCTTCCCAGATCTTGAGCTCCAGGAAAGAACACACTAACATTCAATCCATGACAAGCCAGTGTTCAGTCAAATCAGACCACAGAGTTAATCTTTCCAACAGCGTCTCTCCCTCGAATGTTATTTACAGAAGAATGTTTTCTCTTTCTCTCTCTCTCATTCACATGAACATCTTCCAATGTCCTTACTGTGTTATTCAGCCTTTTGTGTTTTCCTAACCCGTAAGGGTAATGAGACTGTCACACTCTAGAACAGTCAAGATTATGGAATAAAGCTTCATAAATTCAAATCTGCTCAGTGTGGTATATGTGAAAACGTATCAGGATTGTTTGATTTCGTGTATTTTCCACTTAGCTTATTAAATTAAAAGTTATTTTCCTATTGAGTATGAGTTTTGTTAAGAGTCTTCGATTATAACCAAAATGTTTAGCTCTCTGACATTCCACAGTGAAATATGCATGCCTCCAGCCCCCGGCGTGAGAAGGAAGTACTGCCACACATTCCACAAGTGAAAAAATGTTATTACTTTATTTACACCGATCCATTGACACTAAGAACAGGTGCCCCCAATTCTTCTGAACAAATGCCACCGCCCCCCCCCCCCCCCCCCCGCCACAATTCTCCTGAACAATTGCCCCCGCCCCCCCCCCCCCCCCCCCCCCGCCATGTCAAGTGCTTTTCCTGCATCTCCTGTAGCAAATGTGTCACATGTAAGGCTACAAGCTTTCTCATAGTCATCTTGAATGGTTTTTTGTAATTAGGTGTGGCTAATACAAGGGCAGTGGTTAACACAGCTTTCAGGCTGTCAAGTGCCTTCTGACACAGTCTGCTTTTCATCCTGATTCCCATTCAGTCGAAGGAAAATGCTTAGAGCGACAGTAAGCTTTACCTCCTTCATCTTTATTCCAGGCCCTGGAGGGAGAGAGAATGATCGCCCACATGCACAGGGACATGAGTTCTCGGTCTTCTCTGGAATAGCAGTTTCTTAATTAATTATATAGTCATTTTATGGGGAGGAGCATCCAGATAAGGCAACACACATATTGATTAAGTGACCATTACAGTCAGCAACTGTCAACATTAAAGATTGAGCAACCTGCTTATGAACGTTCTTAACCTTAACTGGCTTCACATATGGAATACTTTTCACCTTGGTAAACTGACCTTACATACTGAATGCTTCCACATCTTGTTAAATGGCTTTACATAATGAATGCTTTTCCGCCTTGTTAACCTATTGATCTGAGTCATGCTCAGCTGAACCTCTTGCTTCACAAAACTCATAACTCTTTCCCTACCTACTTATACCCTATACACATTCTTTCACTGTCCACTGGAAATTCTTTATTTTCTTTAGTAATTCAGTGAGAGGAGCAGCCACACAGCTAAAACTCGCTTCAAATTTTGAATAAAATCCACTCAATCCCAGGAATCATAGTACTGCTGTTTTTGTCGATGGTATGGGAAACTCCCCAATCACCTTTTGTTTTTGAATTCTGTGGGGCTATTTATCAGTATCCAATAACATTGATTAGGAAGGTGATTTGGAATTTGGCAAATTTTCTCCTTAGTCAGGTTTAACAGTTGAAGTCGATTTAACAGTTCTGATAAATGTTGTAAATGTTCCTTCCATGTGTGACTAAAAATTACCAGGTCATCAATATAAGCTACAAATTGGGTAATCTGGAAAGTACCTTATTGATTAGTCTTTGAAATGTGGCTGGCACATCCTTCATACCAAATATCATGACTTTAAATTGATGTAGTCCATTTGCATTACAAAAACCAAAATTGTCTGTCTTTGCTCTTTCGGACAAATTAACCTGCCAGTACCCTCTGAGCAAGTCCAACTAGAAATACAAGTTTCTTGTCCCACCTTTTCAATAAAGACTTTCAAATGTGGAGTCAGATATGAACCAGACTTTGATTATCACAAAGTCGATGCAATTACAAACTATCCAGATGATTGGGATAAAGGAATTCAGTTTGTTCCAAATGCACCAAAAGAATTGGCCAAATTCAGACCATTTGAATTAGCTTTTGGGCGTGAAGAGAGGGGACTGCTAAAATTGATTAAGAAGAAATTGGTTAGTCATAATTCAGAGTTCACACATTTGGACTGTATCAAATTTTAGGGAATGATTAAATAAACTGGGGGCATTGGCTAGACAGCATTTAAAAGTATCACAGCATGTATTGAAACTGGAGGCAGACAAGAAATTAAAAAATCTCAATTTTGCTATCAGAGATAAAATTATTACTGCCAGTGATCGGTGACCCTTTAAAAGCAAAGTTTAGTGGACCATATCAAGGCGAAAGGTGATTGAGATTTCTTTCTGTCTGGACTCCTTACCAAATAGTTCACCTCACTCTGTCATGTGAACATGCTGAAAAGATATTTTGACAGAGAAGGAAAGCAAAAGGAAACTGTGGTGAGTACCATCTGCTTTTGGCACCATTGGTGAGCTCCAGTCACTGTAACTCACATCAAATGTGTCACCTTGGAGCATGCATTCAATCTCCTTTTGATCCCGTACCAACTTTAAAGGCTTAAGACTAAGGATATTACTTAATCGGAACAGCATTTCCTATCTCTACATCATGCATAATTAAGTTAGTATTTCCCAGCTTATTTCCACACGTCTCCCCATGTGATAGCAATAACTGTTTTGGGTCATTTTGATTTGCCTCTGGAAGGTAACTCAATAATTTATCCCAATTTTTGACAACTTCCTCATTGTCCAATTTTAATTCAAGGAATGTCCAATTCAGAATCCTCTGAACTTGGTTCTTCACTCTGTGTTGTAACCAATAACAGTCTCCTTTTGATTCCCTTCCCTATACTGTTTGAGCATATTCACATGACACACTGAAATGTTTCTGTCTAGAATCCTTATCAAATAGTTCACCTTATTCAAACTCCTTTTGACTTGATAAGGTCCATTAAACCTTGTTTTTAAAGATTCATCACTGGCAGTAACAGAAGTCCTCAACGTGGTTTTAATGTCTGATGCCACCTTTCTAGCACACCTTGCAATTTTGGATGATATGCAGTAGATTTGAATTGTTTTATTCCTAACTATCCATAACTTTCTTGAATAATTTTGAAGTTTGACCCTTGTTCTGATTGTATTTCTGTGGTAGTTCATCTCTAGTGAAAAGCTTGAGTAATTCCTCTACAATCCATTTAGCTGTGATATTGTGTAATAGATTCACCTCTGGAATTCTGGTGGACACATCCATTATTATTAAGAAATCCTGATTCCCGTCAATGTTTTAGGTTCGGGGTCCTTTGCAATCAATTAAGACTCTTGGTATTATAGGTGCAGGTTTTATTGCTGCCTGCAGTTTTTAAATTACCTGACATGTCTGACAAAATTCACCTACATTTTCGTGCAGTCCAGGCCAGTGAAAATGTTTTTGTATTTTAGCTTGAGATTCTCTTACCCCTAAATGATATCCTACTGGTAATTCATGTGTAACCCACAACACACTGGCAATATGACTTGATGAATGTCTGCCCATTTCCTATTTGTCTGAAAGTCATAGGCTGTATTTCCTCATTAAAACATCATTTGTAAGATAGTAGCACTCAGGGATCCATCTAGATTCATTATTCCAAGTATACGTTTTGATACAATTGCTTCAAATTTTCATCTTTCCGCTGTAACTCCGTTAACTTCTCTGAGCTAAAGATATCTACTTTGTCATCTATCTGCTTCTGGTTTGTCTCAACCGTCTGATCAAACAGGGTCTCTGCTAATTCCACTTCAACTTTCTTATCTGTAGTCTTTGATCTCTCCTGTTTCAGCTGCTGACTTAGAGACATTGTTACCACACAGTCAAGAAACATCCCAGGACATGCTTCCTGTAATAATTCAGTGTCTGATTTTCCACTGGCTTTTCAACCACAGTAGGCAGCACTCTAACCTGTGGACCAACTACAGAGGAACCTCAATTATCCGAATATCTGATTATCCGAAGGGGATCTCAAGGTCCCGACAAAAACATACGTCAAAGAGCTGTGACAACTCTGATCGCGTCTTCTGTTTACGGGTACAGTGATTAAAACCAATCTCAGCTTGCTGAAATGCTGCCGAGAACAGTCCTGGACAGAACAGGCACCGTCTCTAAATGACTGATCTCCCACCTGCCCTCCCTGTCCTCCCTCACTTTCCCTGGAATTCTACACAAGGATGTACCCTAAACCCCCCTCCCTCTTCCCCAGATAATCTCTCCAACATTGTCCTGTACAGGGCAGAGGTGGAACTTGTCAAAACGTTGTGTGTGTGTGTGTTCGCTCGCGCATGCTATTTGGAGGCAAGGACTGATTAGGGATAGTCAGCATGGCTTTGTGTGTGGGAAATTATGTCTCTCAAACTTGATTTGAGATTTTTCGAGCAGTAACAAAGAGGATTGATGAGGGCAGAGCGGTAGATGTGATCTATATGGACTTCAGTAAGGCGTTCGACAAGGTTCCCCATGGGAGACTGGTTAGCAAGGTTAGATCTCACTGAATACAGGGAGAACTAGCCATTTGGATACAGAACTGGCTCAAAGGTAGAAGACAGAAGGTGGTGTTGGAGGGTTGTTTTTCAGACTGGAGGCCTGTGACCAGTGGAGTGCCACAAGGATCGGTGCTGTGTCCTCTACTTTTTGTCATTTACATAAATGATTTGGATGCGAGCATAAGAGGTATGGTTAATAAGTTTGCAGATGACACCAAAATTGGAGGTGTAGTGGGCAGTGAAGAGGGTTACCTCTGATTACAACAGGATCTTGGCCAGATGTGCCAATGGGCCGAGAAGTGGCAGATGGAGTTTAATTCAGATAAATGCGAGGTGCTGCGTTTTGGGAAAGCAAATCTTAGCAGGTCTTATAAACTTAATGGTAAGGTCCCAGGGAGTGTTGCTGAACAAAGAGACCTTGGAGTGCAGGTTCATAGCTCCTTGAAAGTGGAGTCGCAGGGAGGTAGGATAGAGAAGAAGGCATTTGGTATGCTTTCCTTTATTGGTCAGAGTATTGAGTACAGGAGTTGGGAGGTCATGTTGTGGCTGTACTTGACATTGGTTTAGGCCACTGTTGGAATATTGTGTGCAGTTCTGGTCTCCTTCCTATCAGAAAGATATTGTGAAACTTGAAAGGGTTCAGAAAAGATTTACAAGGATGTTGCCAGCATTGGAGGATGTGAGCTATAGGGAGAGGCTGAATAGGCTGGGGCTGTTTTCCCTGGAGCGTTGGAGGCTGAGGGGTGACCTTTATAGTGGTCTACAAAATCAAGAGGGCCATGGATAGGGTAAATAGACAAAGTCTTTTCGCTGGGGTTGGGGAATTCAGAACGAGAGAGCATAGGTTTAGGGTGAGAGGGGAAAGATAAAAGGGACCTAAGGGGCAACTTTTTCACGCAGAGGGTGGTACGTGTGTGGAATGAGCTGCCAGAGGAAGTGGTGGAGGTTGGTACAATTGCAACATTTAAGAGGCATTTGGATGGGTATATGAATAGGAAGGGTTTGGAGGGATATGGGCCAGGTGCTGACAGGTGGAACTAGATTGGGTTGGGATATCTGGCTGGCATGGACGGGTTGGACCGAAGGGTCTGTTTAGTTGCTAGATATCTTGATGACTCTATGACTTACCCCACAAAAGCAGCAGCAGCAGCCTTATTGTCGGTGTACAGTCCTGCAGCCCCTGAGGGCTGGGTGGGGGGGGGAGTGGGGTGTGGTAGGTGTGTGGAAATGCGGGCGGTTGAGGCCAGGGGCGCAGACAGGATTCGGACTGGGTGGGGATGCGGGTTTATAAGAATGTTGCCAGGGCTCAAAGGTCTGAGTTATAGGGAGAGGTTGGATACGCTAGGACTCTTTTCTTTACAGTGTAGGAGACTGAGGTGGGTGGGGGGGGGGGGGGGGCGGGGTCTCACACGCAGTGTGCTTTTGCCTAGTCTCCTGAACGGGGAGCAGACTTTTTAGCCTCCACTGTGCTTTCTGTTACCCCTCCAACAAAAGTCAGAGTTATCCTGTTTTCCTACATCTGGCTTTCCAGTGCTTTTTCTAAACCTACCAACATTGGTGATTTCACACAGCTGATTTTATTGCAGTAAAAGTACTGGAACTTTTTAAACTTCTGTTTTCCCTTTTAAGGGTTTCCTTTCTACCCTGTGGCAAGTTATGCTTATGATCCTCGAGATCTACCTTTTCCTTATGACAAGAGGATCTCTTTTCCCCAATTTCTGTCCCTCATGGATTGAAATTGATGTTGGAAGCCAAACTTTGATTTACGAATCATCTCATAATCAGCCATTTGAGCTGCTGATCTTGCTGTTTTAACTCTCTGCTCTTTCACTTGAGTTCTCACTACTTCAGGAAGTGATTCTTTGAACTCCTCCAAAATAATCGTTTCTCGAAGAGGTTTGCTCTATTTTTAATGCTCTTCTCCACTATCAAAGTTACTTTGTTTGATCCTTTCAAACTCAGTGTAGGTTTGACCAGGGTTCCTCCTAAGATTCCTGAAAAGTTGTCTGTATGCTTCTGGTACAAGTTAATATGCACTTAATGGCTTTTTTTCACCTCCGCATAGGTGCAATTTACTCCTCTGATAGTGTTGCAAATACCTCAATAGCTCTACCTACAAGTTTTATTTGGATCAACAAAACTGAGTTGATCACTGGCTACTTCATTTGTTTAGCCACCTTTTCAAATGAGATGAAAAAGGATTCTACACCCTTCTTATCAAATTTAGGCAACGCTTGTATATATTTAAATGGATCTGAAAATGTGTTGCTGGAAAAGTGCAGCAACACATTTTCCAGCAACACATTTTCCAGCTCTGATCTCCAGCATCTGCAGTCCTCACTTTCTCCTATATTTAAATGGATCCCCGCCAGACGTTTGGCTACTATGGGTTTGCTCATCCTCAACCTCTTCCTCTGCAGCCTTCATCCATTCTTTTAAGTTGACTTTCCTGTCTAATTGCCAGTTTATGAAGTTCAACCTTTCTTTCCTTTCTTTCCTTTCTTTCCTTTCTTTCCTTTCTTTCCTTTCTTTCCTTTCTTTCCTTTCTTTCCTTTCTTTCCTTTCTTTCCTTTCTTTCCTTTCTTTCCTTTCTTTCCTTTCTTTCCTTTCTTTCCTTTCTTTCCTTTCTTTCCTTTCTTTCCTTTCTTTCCTTTCTTTCCTTTCTTTCCTTTCTTTCCTTTCTTTCCTTTCCTTTCTTTGTCTCTGTCTTTTTTTTTCTTTTTGTTCTGCTCAGGCCTTTCATTCTTTTTCTTTTCCCTCTGCTTTTAATCATAATTCAAACAGTTTCATTTCCTTTTCTCTTCCTTTTTCTTTTGCCTCTGTCGCAAGCTGCTTCATTTTTAATTGAATTTTAGCCATCTCCAAAGATTCTGATGGCATTTCCAGCAAATTTTAAATGTTGAGCTATTGTTGTAGTTATCTCTCCTCTCCTCACTGAAGGAAGCAGCTCCAACTCCAGCTTGACTGTCAACACCAACAGCCTTTCCTTGTTCACCTTTTGTAAAGCCCCCAAAGTCATGTCTCCAAACCCCAGAAAACTCTTAATGACTGAAAGAGCCATGACTACACCAAGCACTGCTTAAACCAACTGAATTCAACACCCGGAACAAAAGACACTAACACCTACCACTCGCTGCCTTTGAGTCCAACTACCCTAATTCGAAAACGGAACTACAGAACAAATCTTGCAAAGAGCCCCCAATCTATTATGGAACAGGCCAGACCAAACTGATAAGATTTCAAGAAGGTAGCCCAGAACCTAATGTTTTTCTAGTTATTTTAAGCAGATGTCAGGTGAATATTCCAGGAGCGTTGAAGCTAGTCAAATCACTGTTTTAAACAAAATAATTTAGTTACAAATGAACAAAAGAAAATTGAATTTAAAATAATATAACTATTCGAAAACCCAACCGACATGAAAACACAACTTAAAGCTGTTTCAATTTCCTACAATATTGGATAACACACTCCTCAGCAAAAGGGTAAATGCTGATCCTGTCTCTCTCTGCAATCTCTCTCCTATAAGAACGTGTTTGCAAGGAACTGTTTCTTTGGGTCCCTAGCTAAAACTAACCCAAAATGAGGGAAAAAAAAAATTCTGAACTGGGAGAACTGGCCACTTCCCTTTCATGTACAAGTGTTTTTTTTATATAAAGCTTTCTCAAGTAGATACTTTCAGACATATCGGAAACTCTGCCTTTACCACCCCTCTCGAAAAAATACCATGTACAGAATAATCTTTTAAAGGAGCAGCCTCGTCACATAGAAAATAATCTGCCTTCCTGTTTTTATTCCTGAAGTGGATTACCTCATATTTATTCACCCACTCATTCGTCCAAATCACACTGAAGCATCTCTGCACCCTCAATTTCTCCACATCTGTAGCTTTTTCTGTAACTGCAACTGTACTAGGCCTCTGCAATGTGAGGAGTGGATTTGGAGGATGTTTTATAGGGATGGGAATGGCAGTGGTCCTGGCAGCATTTCAAGGGAGTCTACAGCTTCCCTAACCATTGAAAACCGATTTGGACAAGCTCCATTCATGGAATGCACTTCTGCCAGTTCAAATTTCCAGTGTTTGCTGTGGCTGGGCATTCCCATAAAGACACAATAGGAAGGGAAAAAAAAAATGCCTGTCACCTACTAAAAGATGAATATTGAGTGGTACAAAAAAAGGCATCCTAAATAGTCTCAAAACATGTCTGGTATTGTGGAGAAAATATTTTTCAGCACAGACCTCAAAAAAAGCTAGTCATCGGTGCAAATAATAGAATCCTATCCACCTACACAGCCATAGATTTCAATGATTTTAGCTGAAAATTAGATGATATATATTTTTGTAGTTATTCCTTTGGCAATCCCAAGAGATATTTTGCTATCACTATTCTAAATTCAATAGATTTGGAGCAAATTTAGCAGCTCTAAACTGGAAATCCACCAGCTGCTTTTGGGCTATCAGCAAAATTGTATTTCACCACAAACTATAACCTCACTGCCTGGCATATCCCTCAATCTACCATTACTATCTAACCAGGATACTAAACCAACCTTGCTTCAATGAGGAGTGCAGAAGAGGATGCTGGGGCATTTTTAAGTATACCTAAAACTGAGGTGCCAATCTGCTGAAACTACAGAGGACTACATGCTTGTTAAGCAGTGGAAGCAGTATGCTATAGTAAAAGTAGATCAGGTCTAAGCTCTGAAGTCCTGGTGCATCATCTTTTGGATGGTGGTAAACTATTAAATAATTATCAGGAGGAAGGCATTCCCCAAATATCCCTATCATCAACGGTAAGGGAACCAACACGAAGACAAGGCTGAAGAATTTCTAAAATTTATTGCCAGAGGTGCTGAATGGAAGATTCATCTTCAGCTTTCTCCAAATCATAGATTTTTAATTGACACTGTGTGACATCAAGAAATTGCAGAATGCATTGGATGCAGCACAGACTGTGGGCTTGACAACATATCGAAGACTTAAAATCCAAAAGTACACCCACTCCCTCTAATGGGAGCATACAGCTATCACCAAACTCTTTTACAACAGCTATGGTACTGGTATATCTCCAAAGTTGTGGAAGATTGTCCAGGCATATCCTGCCTCCAAAATCCAGAACAAAACAAGTCTGACCAATTACTGCCTCATCAGCCTATTTTCAGTCATTATAAAGTAATTGTTGGTATCAATTATTATGTGACTCTGCCAGAGTAGCAACTTGTTAACTGAAGCTAGATTTGAATTCCACCAGGCTGCACCGTTCCAGGCCATTTCACAGGTCTAATACAAATGTGGACAAGGGAGCTGAACACAAGGTGAAATGTACTAACACCATATGGATTGCACTGGCTCACCAACTTCTTGAGGGCAATGAAGAATGGTATTTATGAACCATGGATCCATAAATAAGCCCTCTAATTCCAGTTTCTTGAGCATCTCTCCTTTTATTCACTCCATTGAATGATAGCTGTACTTTCAATTGCTGAGATCCTAAGCTCTAGAGTTCTCTCTCAACTTTTGTCTGTGTTTCCTCCTAAATGACACTATTTAAAATGTGCTTCTTTTAGATTAGATTAGATTAGATTAGATTACATTACAGTGTGGAAACAGGCCCTTCGGCCCAACAAGTTCACACCGACCCGCCGAAGCGTAACCCACCCATACCCCAACATTTACCCCTTACCTAACACTACGGACAATTTAGCATGGCCAATTCACCTGACCTGCACATCTTTGGACTGTGGGAGGAAACCGGAGCACCCGGAGGAAAGCCACGCAGACACTGGGAGAATGTGCAAACGCCTGAGGTGGGAATTGAACCCAGGTCTCTGGCGCTGTGAGGCAGCAGTGCTAACCACTGTGTCACCATGCCGCCCATTTGGTCATCTGTTTAGACATATGGATGAAAATGGAATAGTGTAGCTTAGAGGAGCTTCAGATTGGTTTCACAGTTCAGCACAACATCGAGGCCTAAAGGGCCTGTTCTGCACTGTAATGGTCTATGTCTTCTATGTCTATGTTCCTGTGAAGTGCTTTTGGGTTGTTATTAAAACAATTTTATAAATGCAAATTTTTAAAAGATGTTTAGGTTAAATGCATTCAGGAGTGGGAAGATGCAGTTAGCCTACTCAATTCAACATTGTCAACATGGCAGAGACTAGAGAAGGTCCTTTTCTGGGTGTATCATGATTTAGGGGTTAATTGAAAACAGGTAATCATTGGAGTAATACTGGACCCATGTCTATGTTGTATACAAACTAATTTTAAAAAGTTAAAAATCACACAACACCAGGTTATAGTCCAACAGGTTTAATTGGAAGCACACTAGCTTTCGGAGCGACGATCCTTCATCAGGTGATTGTGGAGGGCTCGATCGTAACACAGAATTTATAGCAAAAATTTGCAGTGTGATGTAACTGAAATTATACATTGAAGAATTGATTGTCTGTTAAGCCTTTCATCTGTTAGAATACAGTGATAGTTTCACTTCTTTCATGTGTAAATCACAAAACCTTTTTTTTAAAGTTTCATTCTCGGGTTAGCTGTTAACAATGGTGATAGCTAGACAATGTGTTGAAGGTGTTAGCCCCCTGTGTTCTCTGTCTATGACCTTTGTACACCCCAGTCCAACACCGGCATCTCCGAATCATAATTTTAAAAAGTCAGCATTAAAGTAAGGTGTGGGTAGAAAGGGTTCCATTTCATGGGATCCTGGTAACTGGTACAGGAACCATAGAATCCTTGCAGTGTGGAAAGAGATATTTGGCCAATGAGTTTGCACTGATCCTCCAAAAGGCAACCCATCCAGACCCAGTCCCCCACCCTTTCCTCATAACCATGCATTCACCATGGTTAATCCATCTAGCCTACACATCTCTGGACATAATAGGGCATTTTAGCTTGGCTAATCCACCTAACCTGCACATCTTTGGAGTGGGAGGAAACCAGAACACTGGCAGATACCGGGGGAAGGATGATGCTGTACAATTTGAATGAGCTGCTCCTCAAGAGGCTGGGACCAAAGGATAACCAAGGCTTAAATAGAAGACTGTAAACTAATAATATTGGGAATGGGTTGCTGGAAATGACAAACCTGATAATAAGAGAACGAAGAGAGTAAAGAAAAGGAAGAAGGATACCTCGTATGACTGGAGATTTGATATCTTCATAGGATGATAAAGTAATATAATTACTAAAATTGAGAGAGGAATTAGTACTTGTACACCATGTTCAGGGTATACAACACAAAATGAATAATTTTTGGGGATGATGTGGATATAGAAGGAATAAAATTAAATGTGGCAACATAGGGAATAGATTGTCGGTTAATTATTACAGAACACATTACAAAGTATGGAAAGGGGGTGAAGAAACTGTACTGGTTGAAGATAGTCACACATAGAACAAAGAATGACAGAGATTCTGGATCAAACAAAAAAAGTACACGTGCCTTTAGTGGTGTTCTCAATGTGAACTTTAAGTTCAAAGCTGAAGCAGTGTAGACCAATCAAAAACCCATCAAAGTTGATAAGCATCAAAATCATACCCATTTTTCTGATTATTGAAAGTGGCTTGAAGATCCCTAATGTAGTTATCCAGGAGTTGGAGAATGTTATCCTCTCTATTTTAATGCGTGACTATTAAGCTAAGTCATTTGGAAGTCTGAACTCTAAGTTTGAGTTGTGAATATTTTTTGGAGGACACTAGTCACTGGGTAATAGCCCATCAGTTTTAATGTCTATGGCAATTCTTAGTCCCAACACGTCGTCCGGTTCTCCTCCTCTCCCTTTCCCTCCCCCCCCCCGTCAAAGCAAAATGCACACAGACACCGTATGGCTTTACCTCCATCTTTATTCCAGGCCCTGGAGGGAGAGAGAACAATTACCCATGTGCACAGCGACATGAGTTCACAGTCTTCTCTGGAATAGCAGTTTCATAATTAGTTATTTCATCATTTGATAGGGAGGAGCATCCAGATAAGGCAGTGTGCATATTAATTGGGTGACCATTACATTCAGCAAGCATCAATAGTAAAGATTAAGCTACCTGCTGTTACACAATGAATATTCTTGACTGTAACTGGCTTCATAATGAATACTTTTCACCGTGTTAAACTGACCTTACATACTGAATGCTTCCAATATTGTTAAATGGATCTGCATAATGACTGCTTTTTGACCTTGTTAACCCATTACTCTTAACTCCAGCATCCCATTGTTAACTGCAAGTTCTTCTCTGATCTGAGTCATGCTGAGCTGTATCTCATTTCATAAAATTCGACTTAACTCTTTCTCTACCTGGTTATACCCGATACACATTCTCAAACATAGTTCGCTCCCTTTCATATGGCCTCATTGTGTAAATCCTGTTTACATGGCTACAATAATCTGAGCCAAAGTAGGATTGATGCAGCATGTATGTTGTTTGATTGCCAACTTTTAATTCAAAAATCAATCTAGTTGTCTGACGGGATTACTATGGTCCAAATAGTGGAAGTCTAGTGGAGAAGAAGTATGTAGGAATGTTCTATTAGAAGAGCAATGGCATGGAATAATAATTGCAGAAGATTTCAATTGCCCCCAGATACATTGAGTCTATTTCTTTTTACCAAAAAAGGAATGGAGTTTTTGCACTTGGATTCAGCACTACTTTTTAACTTAGACTTGAGAAGTCTGGCAAGAAAAATCATTGCCAGATTTTGCAATAGTTCGTGAAGTAGAATAAATAGAAGAGAAGAAGAGTAACCTAATGACAGTCATCACAATATTGTAAGGTGCAAGAGTAATGGGAGCAAAGCCTATTGTAATCAATTGGAAAATAAATTTGAGGACATTAGATTTTGAACTTAGTTTCTTTGAAAATACAAGTAAACAATGGGAATTCTTTAAAGATTAATTAATAGCAGTCAAGCGAAACTGTTTTCAACAAAAGCCATAAGCAAGGATCTAATTAAGGACTACTAATGTTTTTAAAAAATGCATTCAGGATATGAGAGCTTTACTGGCTGGGCCAGCGTTTTATTGCATAATTGCCCTGGAGAAGGTGGCAGTGAGCTGCCTTCTTGAACTGCAGCTGTCGTTGGGAGTAGGAGTACACCCACATTGAAATAAAAACTATCAATGCAAGGTGCTCGACAATTAAAGAAGAAGACAAAGAGAAGTAGGAGGAAATTGAGAGAAAAGTTTATAAAGTCTCAAGGCTATGAGAAAACATAATTTTCAAAAATAGGAAAATAAGTGATATTTCACAAATGCATAAATGACAAATAATGTCAGTGAAGGGTAAGAAAAGTGAACACAGTGAAAGAATGGCAGAAGGAATACATAATTGCTTTGCTTCAGTTTTTACTTAGTGTCTATTCTGTTTACTTTTATTTGAGTGTGAGCATGAATATAATATATGGGATAAAAAGAAAACAATTGACTTAGGAACTATGCTTAAGTGGATGAAATACCAGGTCTAAATCTTATGAACTCGAGGCATGACAAAACACAGGCAGCACAAGAATGGATGTTCTCAGGACTGTTAAACAGCCAACACATAAATAGAAAGCTGGCCATGCCACCAGTGCTTCATCCGGAGGCTCACTGATGTTACATACGAAATGTCTGAAACTGACCCTTCCAGCTCAGCGAGCAAACCTACATCCAAAGACCAGTACTGTGACCTCTGTTCATTTGAATTGATTGGACAGAGTAGATGTGGAGAGAATGTTTCGCTTCTGTGTTTCTTTGCTGGCTGCCGACTCCAATGAAGTAGCGATTTTGACAGCTGGCTTGAAAGCCAGGTCTCTTTGTTAGTAGCTATCATTGGTTTCAAGTTGGAGGCCACAAACCAACTGGTCCTGCAAGACATCCTGGAGGAATGCTGTGAAATTACAATGTTCTGCTAACCTCTTTAAGGTGGCTATGAATTGGGCAATGGGCTGTCCTTTCTGTTGTACCCGTTCGTAAAAACAGAAAGGGTCCATGATAATCAGTGACTTTGGTACAAAATGACTTTCCAACACTTCACATAGTTCTTTAGAGGTCTTCTCCACTGGTTTCTGATTTCATCAGATGCCTTGACCTTGCAACAGTCTGACTTTCACTAGTGTTCAAAAAAATTAATATCATTAAGTCTTCAAGAACTCTGTTTGCCTTCAAGTTTGCATTAAAACATTCATTGTACAGAGTACAACTTTTCATTAAAAATTCCATCACTCTAAATTGACATGCCATTTTGCTTTCCTGTCACTCAAGTCTAGGTAGCTGCTTGCAGCCCAAGTCCTTTTGGCGATAACCACTTCAGTAAACTCTTGGGTGGATACTCCCTTTTCAGTTATTAGCTGCATGGCGAGTCACCCCACATGATCTGAAGTTTTTAAAAACCCCTGCTGTGTAGACTTTAAATAATAGTTAATAGCTGACACTGAGAATTTTTAAAATGCCAAACTGTTTGTTTTGATTGACAGGCTACCTGCACATCAGAGAAAAGCATGCCCAAAAGAATCTCTTGATGATGTTTGCCCAAGGATTATTAACAGACCATTATGAATGCTTGACTGAGTTTCAAAAGTTAAACTTAACCTGTAGGGGTTTCTGAATTCACTGATTAATATATAAGAGATAATTCAATGATTAGCTGTCTCTTGTATTGAGTCTGTTTAAAAGTTTACTTTTATGAGAGATTAAAAGCCTGCACTGGGTAAATGGAAATATTCACGAGTGAGTAATGCACTAGATTTTCAAAGTTTTTTGCTCCATCTTTGTGGCTGCTGAAGTCTGCCCATGATGCCTCGTGAGTGAATTGACATGGAGGCTGTTTGGACAAAGGGTGGTGCGGGTATTACGTTGATATAGGTCCAACATGGGACTATGCTGGCAGGTATGGTTTAACAATTTTGATGAAAGGTCAGCAACCTAAAACATTGACTATGTTTCCCTACATAGATGCTGCTTGACCTGTTGGTATTTTTTCCTCTGCATCTCTTTGTTCTTATTTCAGATTTCCAGCATCTGTAGTGTTTTGCTTGAAAAGTAGGTGAGTTAGTGATAAAGTGTCACAAATGTGGTTCAGAGGCAATAAAATTTTGAGAAAACTACATTTTGTGAACCAAGGTGTGTATTTTAACCAGCTGACCTTGCACTGAACAGCCTCAGGGGCTACCTTTTAATCTGCATCTGGAGACAGTGAACCTGATTCCAAACAGAACCTGCTGTCTGTGAAAATCAGGTTTAACTGGAGTTTTACTCTTGAAGTAGATTCAGTGAGAAGAGAAACTTCTAATTTTGTGCTATCGACGTGGAAGCAAAAATCTGGCCCATCTTTCCTAAAGGTTTGTTCAGACTGAGGTTAAACAGACAGACCTGTAGTTGCTGGGTTTATCCATGCACCTTTTTTTAGTAAGAGTGTAAAACCTGCCAGTTACAAGTCCTTTGTATACGAGAAGGATTTAAAGATTGCTTATGCAACTTCCTCCCTTTTATTTCCTCTGTTCTTAGTGATCCATGCACCTTTTTTTGGTAAGAGTGTAAAACCTGCCAGTTACAAGTCCTTTGTATACGAGAAGGATTTTAAAGATTGCTTATGCAACTTCCTCCCTTTTATTTCCTCTGTTCTTAGTGATGTTCATCTTGGTGATGTTGTTAGTCCATCTAGTATGTCAACTACTTCCTTGTTCATTTTGACTTATCAATCTTTCTTGGTGAAGACCAAGCAAAATACTCATTAGTCCCTGATTATCCCTACTGACCTCTTACTATTGTAAGACTATTTAAATCTTATTGAAGGCTTTTGGATTATCTTTTACAATCAGTTACTAGGCTCTGATTTCCTTTATTCCCTTGAACCACTTGAATCATCAAAGTGAAAATTTTCATATACTTCCTTTTTCTGCTTACTCTGTATCTCTTTGCTTATACAGGGAAGTCAGTAACATTGGAACAACATGCCAAGATCCTTGGCTTATGCAGTTTTAGCGAGCATTGAATCTCAATACCATAGCATCAGTTAGATTCATGATTAACAGCTGATTACCAGCATTGTGTTTCAGGAGCATAGGAACAGAAGTGGCCATGCAGCCTATTGAGCCTGCCTACCATTTAACAGGATCATGACTGATCAAACACTTCACTGCCTTTACCAACCCCATACATAAAACCTTGCATGTTATTGGTAGTCAGAGTACTTATCAATCTCTACCTTAAACATAGTCAACGACTGAGGTTCCACAGCATTTTTTTTGACAGATAATTCTAGAAGTTATTTCACAGTAATCAATGATAGGTCAATGAACATGAAATGTGAATGACTTTTTAAAAGATTAAGTACCACTGCAAGCTCCTTGAAAGGCTGATGTCAACACATCATCGAGAATGGAGCCAGATCTCTCAAGCTGGGAAAATTCCAAAATCAATACATGAATCATTAGGGCAGTCATAGTGGTAGTAAGTTTGGTGATATTAGAATCAACTAATTTAGGAGAGAGTTTAGTTATTTTTGTCTTTTCAATATTATCCATTGGTTGCATGTGGGTTGAATATAAAATTGGGTTCAGCTGTGATATTTAGCACTGGAGGTCATGGTTGGGGTATTGATGGGAAGAGGAAGGGCAGAAGAAGACCATATCATACTTCTCTTCAAAACCAAAATAATCCGATAAATGGAAACGTTTATTTCGATTAGCTATATGTGAAAGTACCTACTCCACGTGGCTCAGGGAATCCCTAATGGACTCGACTTGTAAGCTTCTCTTGCTTCGTCCTGGAGATGGTACTCTTTGGTAGGCTGGAATATAAAACTCTTACAGTTTAATGTAAACTATAACCTTTATTTACCAATGGCATCAATGTTACACTATAACATAGAAAACTACAAGCCAGGCTTGAGCTAAAGTTTTATACCATTAGCATAGTAGCGATGCCAGCTCTTACCCTAAGAGCTCTCTCAGGCGACTCCCCTTATTGCTGCAAACAAGCTGTCTTTATACAGAAATTGGTACTGAGATTTCAAAAAGTGCCACATGTCCTTAATCAGATAAGCAGTATTAAAATGGCAAAAGTTTGTAGAGGAAGAGAAACTAATTGACAGGTCTGAGTATACTTGACTAATTAAGCTACATGCACAAAAGTGGGAAATCCTGATCAAGCCAGGCTAAATGGCCAATTGCCTTGGCTAGATAAGCCTCCATTTTATCATACATCATAATGATGGACTAGTCTAAATTATATGGAAAAGGTCATGAGGTAACCTTGCTCAGCTAACATTCCCAATACCATTGTCCTACAACATGGCTTTTTTTTTAAAAAAATCATCTCCCAAAATGCAAACAAGGTTCATAACCTTCTGGGATCTCAAACTCCAGGGAACAACACAAATTCAATCCATGACAAGCAAGTGTACATTCAAATCCGACCACAAAGAGTTAACCTTCTCTCACTCTTTCTTTCAATCTCTCTGTCTCAAAGAATTCAAAGACCTGGTTGATGTAGATTTTTAACACTCTGGAATTCCCTCCACCTTAATACATCTTTTTGAGATGGAGATTTAAAACAAATCTGGGAATTACTGATTGGTTACTGAACTTGATAAGAAAGATCCTAGAATTTTAATGCAAATGATGAGAGCAACTCAAGTCCAAAAGTGTAATGAAAACAGAAAGGCTGTTTCATACTTGGCAAAAACTGATAATATTCGTTTTAGAGGTAACAAAATGTGTAGAAAACAATATTGTGAAAAATTTGACTTACAAACTATGTTTTTTTTTTCTGTTGGTCTTTCTTAAAGTTCCTTCCTAAATGCATTTTATATGAAATCTTTGCTTCCTTTGGTATTGAGGGGTGCAGGCTTTAAGACAAAGTGTTGGGTAAACCTCTTCCCATTTACTTACAAATACTGATGCAATGACATCAACCAAATTGAAACGTTTGTGCATGCTGGGATTGTGATGAAAATTATGTTTACTGCTCATAGACTTGTTGAGCCATACAGCATAGAAACATTCCCTTCACTCCACTATATTTATGCTGACCTACAAATACCACACTACATGAATCCCATTCATCTGCACTTGGTTCATAGCCTTGTGTTTTAAGTGCTTATGCAGCTGCTTCTTAAGTGTTGCAAGAGTACCTGCCTCCACCACCCCCTCAGGCAGCACATTGCATATTTCTACCACTTCCTGGATGAAAAACCGTTTCCTCCGATCCTGTCTAAACCGCCTACTCCTCAACTTAAACTTATGCCCTCTGGTCTTAGTCATTTCTGACATGGGGAAGGAATTTTCATGAACTATTATGTGCCTCTCATAATTTTGTATACCTGACTCAGGTCCTCCCTCATCCTCCCCTGCTGCAAGGATAATAAATATAGCCGAGCCAGTCTCTCCTCATAAATGAGGCTGCTCCATCGAGTGAATTGGACTTCACCTGACGAAGGAGCAACCCTCCAAAAGCCTGTGATTTCAAACAAACCTGGACTATAACCTGGTATTGTGTGACTTCTGACCTTGTTCACCCTAGTCCAAAACCAGCATCTCCACATCAATTCTACATAAACATTGTTTTTAAACTTGCTTGATGGGTACTTTATGTACCTATTAGGAAAGGGGATTTTATTAAAAATCATGGACCACAGATTTAAAGTAAATGGCACAAGATGTAAAATTAATGAGAAAAAGTATGTGGCGAGGGTCTGGAATGTGCTGCCTGAGAGTCTGATGAAAGAAGGTTGAACTGAAGCACTCAAAAAGGATTTTGACTTTAATTGGAAAAGGAACATTACACAGGGTTACCAGGTGAAGGCAGGAAACTGGCACTAATTTATAGAGCCAGTGCAGGTACAGTGAGCTGAGTAGCCTCTTTCTACAGTAGTAATTCTGTCCTTCATAAGTTTTCAATTGCATTCTTTTGAAATACCCACATCAACTTATCCATACACCAAAGATTTGTGTACACACTCCCTTAGGTCTGTGTTTCCATGGAATCCCTACAGTGTGGAAACGGCCCTTCAGCCCAATAAATCCACACCGACCCTCCAAAGAGCATCCCACCCAGACCCTACCCTTTCACTGTGACCCTACACTTCCCCATGGCTAACGCACCTAACCTACACATCACTGAACACTATGGGCAATTAAGCATGGCCAAACCACCCAAACTGCACATCTTTGTGTTGTCCTGTTCCCATCTCAGTCAAAGCAAAACACATAGAGACACAGTATAGTTTTACCTCTTTGTTCCAGGCCCTGCAGGGAGAGAGAACAATCACCCATGTACACAGGGACATGAGTTTGTGGTCTTCTCTTGAACAATAGATTCTTAATGAATTGTATAGTCACTTACACGGAGCAGCATCCAAATAAGGCAACATCTATATTGATTGGGTGACCATTGCAATCAGCGAGTGTCAAATAGTGGAGATTAAGCCTTCTGGTGTTTCATGATGAATGTTCTTAACCCTGTTTAACTAACTTTGCATAATGAATGCTTTTTCACCTTGTTAACTGGCTTTACATAATGAATGTTTTTTTACCTGTTAACCCACTACCCTTGCCTCCAGCACCTCATAGAGGTAAAAACAATGACTGCAGATGCTGGAAACCAGATTCTGGATCAGTGGTGCTGGAAGAGCACAGCAATTCAGGCAGCATCTGAGGACAGGCAAAATCGACGTTTCGGGCAAAAGCCCTTCATCAGGAATAAAGGCAGAGAGCCTGAAGCGTGGAGAGATAAGCTAGAGGAG
>NC_057718.1:68830448-68836018 GCF_004010195.1 Chiloscyllium plagiosum
TGAAGAAGTTTTCCTCTTCACCCCCACCCTCCTCTAGCTTATCTCTCCACGCTTCAGGCTCTCTGCCTTTATTCCTGATGAAGGGCTTTTGCCCGAAACGTCGATTTTGCCTGTCCTCGGATGCTGCCTGAATTGCTGTGCTCTTCCAGCACCACTGATCCAGAATCCAGCACCTCATTGTTTACTGCAAGCTTTTATCTGGTCAAAGTCATGCTAGCTGAGCCTTTGTCACACAACCCAAAACTTAACTCTTTCCCTACCTGAAGTGCAACACCTTACACTTACCTGGATTAAACTCCATCTGCCATTTCTCTGCCCAGATCTACAACTGATCTATATGCTGCTGTATATTTTTTTTGGAAAAATTCCACACTATCCACTGATCTTTGTAAGATTGTTACAATTTGTAAAGTTAATCACACAACACTAGGTTATAGTCCAACAGGTTTATTTGGAGGCACTAGCTTTTGAGGTGCTGCTTCTTCATCCGGTGGTTGTGAAGCAGGACCATAAGAAACAGAATTTATAGGAAAAGATTACAGTGAAAAGACTACAGTGAAATCTTGAACAAACCTAGATTAAGTCTTTAATCTTTTAGAATGGATTTGCTGTTTTTGGTTCTTTAATATGTAGATCCCTAACTATTTCTAAGTAACATTCTCAAGATAATTTAAGGTTTTCATTCAAAAGGTGTCAGACAATGCATTAAAGGTGTGAGGTTACAGTCTGTCTGTTTGTATCCCAATTTGAGTCAGACTGGTTCTATTTCCTAAGTGGAATTTACAAAATATTGTAGGGATTGACTGCTTGCAGGTTCTGCATTTTTTGAGCAAAACAGAATGTATCTGCAAGTACAAATTCACTCCATAAACCTATACATGTGTGCATATGCAGGAGAGAGTGTGTGTGTGTGCATGTGAGAGAGTGAGTGTTTGCGTGTGTGCAAGCTTGGTAAAATGTGTGATGGGGTATAAGTGTGCGTGCGTGCGTGTGTGTGCGCGCGTGCGCGCGCAGGTATGAAAAAGGGTGCATGTGTGGGTGGCACGGTGGCACAGTGCTTAGCACTGCTGTCTCACAGCACCAGAGACCTGGGTTCAATTCCCGCCTCAGGCAACTGTCTGTGTGGAGTTTGCACATTCTCCCCGTGTCTGCGTGGGTTTCCTCCGGGTGCTCCGGTTTCCTTCCACAGTCCAAAAAATGTGCAGTTTAGGTGAATTGGCCATGCTAAATTGCCCATAGTGTTAGGTGAAGGGGTAAATGTAGGGGAATGGGTCTGGATGGGTTGCTCTTTGGAGGGTCGGTGTGAACTTGTTGGGCCGAAGGGCCTGTTTTCACACTAAGTAATCTGATCTAAAAACAGTGGTGTCACCTGGAGTGTGACATGAACCCAAGGTCCCATTTGAGACTATCATCATGGGTACTGAACATGGCTATCAGCCTTTGCTTGCCTGTTCCGAAGTTCGCCTTGGAGGATGATCACCTGAAGAAGGTCTGAGGCCGAATGTCCCTGGCTGTTGAAGTGTTCCCTGACTGGTATTTCTATTTACAGAAATACATTTGCAGATAGATTCTATTTTGTTCAAAAATGCAGAACCTGCAAGCAGTCAATACAGGTAATATTTCGTAAATTATACTTTGAAATAGGACCAGTCTGACTCCAGATTGGGATACATACAGACTGTAAACTCACAATTTTAAGGTATTGTCTGAGCTGAGATGTCTCCTTTTGTTATAAAACCATAAGTCATCTTGAGAATG
Source organism: Chiloscyllium plagiosum (assembly GCF_004010195.1). Taxonomy (NCBI): domain Eukaryota; kingdom Metazoa; phylum Chordata; class Chondrichthyes; order Orectolobiformes; family Hemiscylliidae; genus Chiloscyllium; species Chiloscyllium plagiosum. The sequence continues at coordinate 68,832,207 of NC_057718.1, forward strand.
TGACCTTTGAAGAAGTTCTGGCATTTACATATTAAAGAACTAAAACCAGCAAACCCACTCTAAAAGGTGCAAAACATAACCATCTAGGTTTGTTCAATATATCATTTCAGCTGCATGAGACTGTAATCTTTTGCTATAAATTCTGTGTGTTATGATTCTGCTTCACAACCACCTGATGAAGGAGCAGCTCTCCAAAAGCTAGTGCTGTTGGACTATAACCTGGTGTTGTGTGAATTTTAACTCTATCCACCCCAGTCCAACACTGGCTCCTCCAAATCATACAATTTGTAAAGTTCTGAATGGCCTTGACAAGGTGGAATGCATATTTACTCGTGTGGAAAATTCCACAGCTAGGAGATACTTCTTTAAAATTAGTGATTGCTAAGATGAAGGAAATTTATTTTTTTTGAAGGTTTTGCGACTTTGGAACTTTCTGCCTCACAATGTGGTGGAAACAGGGAGATTAAATATTTTAAAGATAACAGTGGATAGTTTTTCATCAGGCAAGGGAATCAAAATTTATCTGGGGAAAGGTGGGAATGGTATTTGGATCAGAGAGACCAACTGTGACCTTATTGGAAGGCAAGTGGCATGAATGGCTGATTTCTGCTCTTAATTCATATTGTTCATTCAATTCTTGGTGTCACACATTAGGAATGATATCAAGGCTTTTGCTGGGGTGCAGAAGAGATTTACCAGAATTGTTGAGGGCTTTCATTTGGTTAGAGAGACTAGAGAAGTTTGTTTCTCTTAGGAAGACAAGGTAAAGAAGAAATTCGATAAGTCTTCAAAATGAAGAAGGAGAGTAAATGAGGACAAACTACTTCTACTAGCAGAAAGGTTAGAAACAAAGGGCTGAGGAGTGGCAGATAGACTTAAATTGAGATACGTGTGAGGTGTTGCATTTTGATCAAACAAGCCAAGGCAGGACTTGAACAGTTGGTACCTTGTGGAATATTTTTGAACTAAGAGACCTAGGATTCAGGTATATAGTTCCTTGAAAGTGGCATCACAGGTAGACAGGGACGTTTGGCACACTTGCCTTCATTGGTCAGAGCATTGAGTAGAGGAGTTGTGATATCATGTTGCAGTTTTATAGGACATTGAGGCCAATTTTGGAGTACTGAATACAGTTCTGGTTGCCCTGCTATAGGAAGGGCATAATTAAATTGGAACGGGTACAGAAAAGATTTACAAGAATGTTACTGGCACTGGAGGGTTTGACTTATAAGGAGAAGTTGGATCGACTGGAACATTTTTCCTTGGAACATAGGAGGTTGAAGGATGACCTTTATAGAAGTCTGTAAAGTGGAGCTTGAACCTACAGCCTTCTGATTCAGAGGCAAGAGTGCTGCCACCGAAACACAGCTGACATCACAATATTATAATTTGCTGATCCATTATGTAATGTCTAACTTTATTTGTACTGATGTAGAGTCAGAACCTAGTAGCAAATGTTTACTTGCATCTTGGCTTCATTGACATTTGAGCCCTGTTGTAGCAAATCATAAACCTGGGACTGTCAGGGTCAACTAGATCCTGTGGGAAACCGAATTAAGTATATTGTTTGAATTTAATGATTAAGTTAATGTCCAAGTGAAGGCCACTATGATGATGGGAAACTCTGAGCAGTTGGCTGGGCTAAAGCATTTACATTATAGAAATATTTTCACTGATTTATATTTTGAGTAAAAGCTCTCATTGTACATCACCTGATGAGATTAGTTGAAGATTAATGTAAGTGTTTCCTGCAAAATTCTTCTGAATTTAAATTCAAAAATCAACAAGTGTTGCTTTCAAATTTGAGGCCTAGTTTTAAATCAAGCCCAGACAGAAGAATGAAAAATCTCCTTATCTGGCTATGGAATACAATGAAGGTTGTAAATTGCAACACTATAATCTCTCTTAACTCTGCAATGCAAGAAACAGAAATTAGATGTTGAGTCAATCTAAGACTCAATTCCTGGTACCCAACTCTGAGGATAAGTTACTATTGAGTTTGTGAATGGTGGAGAGAGGTAAAGAATGAATGAAAATACACATTTTAAAATGGAGGGAAAATGAAATGACTAAACTGATCATAGTTGTCTTAAGGCAGGTCTTGAACAAGGCAACTTTTCTCTTTACTGAGTTCCAGTTTATGGGAATAGAAGCTAATGCCATCTGATGATCTAAGCTCATTATTGTCTGAATTTACGTGGACCCCACATGTCAAATGCGTAATGTGTGTTTTTGTTTTTTTTACAGCATCTGAGGAGAAGGAGATTGTGAAGGGTCAATTTCTGAAAATAATGGATGCATATGGCTGTCTGGGAGTACTTTGTATAAAGAATGGTAAGTGGATAGGTGATCTTATGGAACCTAATGGAGCAGAATTGGTCAAAATTAGAATTTTGTCAGGTTTAGCAAGAATCTTATCAGATTTAGAAAAAAAAGTCTGCATCCTGACAAGTTATAGAAGTTGAGCACTTTGGTGTGATATTCTATCAAATTAATTTGAATTTGAAGTGCACATTGAGTTGGGATTTTTTGCACTGACATGTTTTCATTTTTATTCCTTGCTCAGTTACCATTTGTATAATTTTGAAAATTCTGTCATTTCTTACCACTGCAATGTGAAGAATTGGGCCATTGTATAACACAAAGGATGTAATTCAGCCCATTGTTCTTGTGCCAGCTCTTTGAAAGAACTAAAAATGAGTCCCAGTCTTCCTCAAAATCCTGAAAGCTTTAAATATAAATCCAATCCCTTTTTAAGGTCACAATTGAATTTGCTTCCAGTGCCCTTTTGCATAGCACATGGTAAGACATTGCATAAACCGAATTCCCCTCATTCATCCTGGTTCTTTTGCTAATTATTTAAGATGTATTCCCTTTGGTTACTGATCTTCCTACAATTGGAAGCAATTTCCTACTTCTTAAATTTCTACATTATTTTTAACTGTTTATTACATTTTTTCCTTCTTGATATGGAGAAGAATTCCATTTTCTTTAGACTCTCAACATATAATGAGTATTTTTCATCAGTTGTTGAAGAGAATCCTGAGGGACAGGATGTACATGTATTTGGAAAGGCAAGGACTGATTAGGATAGTCAACATGGCTTTATGCGTGGGAAATCATGTCTCACAAATTTGACTGAGTTTTTTGAAGAAGTAACAAAGAGGATTGGTGAGGGCAGAGTGGTGGACATGGTCTGTATGGATTTCAGTAAGGCATACGACAAGGTTCCCCATGGGAGACTGGTTATCAAGGTTGGATCTCATGGAATACAGGGAGAACTAGCCATTTGGATACAGAACTGGCTCAAAGGTAGAAGACAGAGGATTGTGGTAAGGGTTGTTTTTCAGACTGGAGGCCTGTGACCAGCGGAGTGCCACGAGGATCGGTGCTGGGTTCACTATTTTTCGTCATTTATATAAATGATTTGGATGTGAGCATAAGAGGTATAGTTAGTAAGTTTGCAGATGACAGCAAAATTGGATGTGTAGTGAACAGCGAAGAAAGTTACTTCAGAGTATAACGAGATTAGATTAGATTACTTACAGCGTGGAAACAGGCCCTTCGGCCCAACAAGTCCACATCGCCCTGCCGAAGCGCAACCCACCCATACCCCTACATTTACCCCGTACCTAACACTACGGGCAATTTAGCATGGCCAATTCACCTGACCTGCACATCTTTGGACTGTGGGAGGAAACCGGAGCACCTGGAGGAAACTCACGCAGACACTGGGAGAACGTGCAAACTCCACACAGTCAGTCGCCTGAGGCGGGAATTGAACCCGGGTCTCTGGCGCAGTGAGGCAGCAG
>NC_057718.1:68836437-68850924 GCF_004010195.1 Chiloscyllium plagiosum
CCGTGCCGCCCACCTTGATCAGATGGGCCAATGGGCTGAGGAGTGGCAGTTGGAGTTTAATTTAGATAAATGTGAGGTGCTGCATTTTGGAAAAGCAAATTTCAGCAGGACTTATACACTTAATGGTAAGGTCCTAGAGAGTGTTGCTGAACAAGAGACCTTGGAGTGCAGGTTCATAGCTCCTTGAAAGTGGAGTCGCAGGTAGATAGGATAGTGAAGAAGGCGTTTGGTATGCTTTTCTTTATTGGTCAGAGCATTGAGTACAGGAGTTGGGAGGTCATGTTGCGGCTGTACAAGACATTGATTAGGCCATTTTTGGAATATTGCGTGCAATTCTGGTCTCCTTCCTATCGAAAAGATGTTGTGAAACTTGAAAGGGTTCAGTAAAGATTTACAAGGATGTTGCCAGAGTTGGAGGGTTTGAGCTTTAGGGAGAGGTTGAATAGGCAAGGGCTGTAATCCCTGGCACCTCGAAAGCTGACTAGTGACCTTATAGAGGTTTATAAAATCATGAGGGTACGGATAGGGTAAATAGACAAGATCTTTCCCTGGGGTGGGGGAGTCCTGAACTAGAGGCAGAAATACAAGTTTAGGGTGAAAGGGGAAAGATATAAGAGACCTAAGGGCAACCTTTTCACGCAGAGAGTGGTGCGTGTGTGGAATAAACTGCCAGAGGAAGTGATGGAGGCTATTACAATTGCAACATTTAAAAGACATCTTGGTAGGAATATGAGTAAGAAGGGTTTAGAGGGATATGGGCCGGGCGCTGGCAGGTGGGACTAGATTGGGTTGTGATATCTGGTTGGCATGGATGAGTTGGACCGAAAGGTCTGTTTCCATGCTGTATGTCTCTATGACTCTATGAATGTATAATTGAACACCGTCATTTCTGGTATCACGAGTAAAATTCTTTTTAACCTATTCCACAATCTTGACGTTATTTCTAAATTGTGATTCCTAGAAATAGGTAGAATTTTAGTTGAGGTTGGTTTTTAAAAAGGGCCACATCTGACATAGACAAGAATGATACCCATACAGTGAATAGGAGCCAAGTGTTTTATTTCCTGTGTCTGATTTAAATAATGCAGAGCAGTATCCCTCCTCAATCTGGCAGGATTGATGTTAGGGTTATGGGATGGGAGCTGAAACTGGATAGAGCATTAGGTGGCAGGGACCCAAGCAAATAGTCATTGGTATTAAATTGTTACAGGGTTTTTGAAGCTGCACAAAAATAAGAAAACGTAAAGTGAGTAATGAGTTAATTGTGAGGGACTTTCATTTCATATTTGATAAATTAATTGGCAAAGGTAGCTTGGAAGATGAGTTTATGAAAATTATTTTAGATGGTCTTTTACCTAGCTGATTCCTTGACAACTGTTCCAGAAAACTCTTTTAGATTTAGCATTGTGTAATGAGTCTGGCATGTTTGTTAATCTTCAATTAACAGATCTTGGGAAAGTTTGATCATTAATATGACTGACTTTAAAGCAAGTTTTGGAGCTGTATGATTAAGTTGGAAATAGGTATCTTTAAATTTAAACACATTCAGTTATGGAGGTTTGAGAAGTGTGTGGGTTAAGTTATTTTGAGAAATTAGTTAAGATAAATAAGCCATGGCAATATATGAATTAATTCATATTTTCAACTATTATACATTCGATTGAGTCGTAAAACCTTTGTTGGAAGAATTCTACAGCCACATCTGAGTAGATAAGTTTGTGATAGAATTAGTTTAAAAGATTTCTGATGTTATGAAAAAGACAAGTAATTCTGTGATTCGGGAGGGTTTCGAACCAATAGACAATAGGTGCAGGAGTAGGCCATTCTGCCCTTCGAGCCTGCACCACCATTCATTATGATCATGGCTGATCATCCTCAATTAGTATCCTGTTCCTGCCTTATCGCCTTAACCCTTGATTCCATTATCCTTGAGAGCTCTATCCAACTCTTTCTTAAATGAATCCAGAGACTGGGGCAGAGCATTCCACACATCCACCACTCTCTGGGTGAAGAAGTTTCTCCTCATCTCTGTCCTAAATGGCCTACCCCTTATTTTTAAGCTGTGTCCTCTGGTTCGGGACTCACCCATCAGTGGAAACATGTTTCCTGCCTCCTGCCTCCAGAGTGTCCAATCCTTTAATAATCTTATAACCAGCAAAAGATGACCTAGAAATTCAAGAAGAAAGGGAATAAGAGAATAGGTAATCAAAAGATTCTCTACTGTGCTGAACCTTCATCATGAGGCTCATTTTTATTTTTCTCTTTTATTTCAATTCCAACTTTTAACTAAAAGGGATGCTAATTTTGAATCCTCTTTAGCTCCTTATAACAATATGCTCACTTTGGATCTGAAGTATCTCCATTTTTGAAGACTTTTCTTTTTATTCTCGTCAGTTTATCTTTCCAATTTCCCTTGGCCATATCCCTTTTTAATTCACAAATTAGTGGTTCCAGTTCAGTATCTTTGGGTTTGAATGTTTCCTCCTTTTTATTATTATGATGCATCTTCATCACACTCCTCTTGGTGTAAGATTAATTTGTTACCACTATCATCTTTTTTGGTTGAAATCTATGGGGCTGATGCATTGGCTTCCAGTTGTGAAACCTGCTGTTGTGCATAGAACACAGAGATTCACCACACCAGGGGAAAAAAAACAGGAGGAGCATGCTCCTATAGAGCTTAATTTCTCTGTGGTTTTAACTGCTAGTCTCAAACTTTCATGTCACAGAATTTAAACTTTCTCAAATAACCCCTTCAGGGTTTTAACCAAAACACTTCTGATTTTGAACTTTTACTGAAAGGTAGAGTTCTTTATGTAAGAGATAGAGTTCTCTTCTGCTTTTCTGAGTATAGGTAGTCAGAATGAATATTAGTAGGAGACCATGAGGTTTGATTTTTTGCAGCAATACTCTGTCCAGATACATATTGTGTTTTAGTGAGTTTTGAGAAGATTTGTAGCTCAGGTTGAGGTTCTGGATGTAGGTTTGCTCGCTGAGCTGGGAGGTTCATTTCCAGATGTTTTGTCACCCTACTAGGTAACATCTTCAGTGGGCCTCAGGCGAAGCGGTGATTCCTGCTTTCTATTTATGTGTTTAGGTTTCTTTGGGTTGATGATGTTATTTCCTGTGGTGATGTCATTTTCTGTTCTTTTTCTCAGGGGGTGGTAGATGGGGTCTAACTCTGTTTGTTGAGAATTCTGGTTGGCATGCCATGCTTCTAGGGGAATTCTCGTGCTTGTCTCTGTTTAGCTTTCCTAAGTTGGATGTATTGTCCCAGTCGAAGTGGTGTCCTTCCTTATCTGTATGTAAGGATACTTTGTAGGGGATTTTGTATTCAAAAAGAATGGGTACCATGGGTACCCAATGAACACACTCCGCCGATTTCTCAGCAACAAACCCAAGCAAGCAGACAAAGCATGTCCAGAAACCTTAGCCGCTCTCCCCTACATCAAAGACATCTCGGACATGATTGCCAAACTACTCAGACCCATTGGCATCATGGTAGCCCACAAACCCACCAACACACTGAAACAGCAGCTAATGAACTTGAAAGACCCTATACAGACAACAAGCAAAACTAATGTCATTTACAAAATACTGTGCAAGAACTGTAACAAGCCCTACTTTGGACAAACCGGCAGAAAACTAGCCACTAGGATATGTGGACACCAACTAGCCACAAAATGACATGACCCTCTCTCACTCGTATCCTTACATACAGATAAGGAAGGACACCACTTCGACTGGGACAACACATCCATCTTAGGACAAGCCAAACAGAGATATGCACAAACATTCCTAGGAGCATGGCATTCCAACCGGAACTCTATCAACAAACACATCGGGTTAGACCCCATCTATCACCCCCTGAGAAAAATAACAGAAAATGACATCGCTAACCCAAAGAAACCCAAACACACAGATCGAAAGCAGGAATCATGTACACTGCTTCGCCTGAGGCCCACTGAAGTTGTTACCAAGTAAGGTGATGAAATGTCTGGAAACGAATATCCCAGCTCAGCAAGCAAACCTACATCCACATGTTATGTTTCCTGAGATGGGGTTAGAGTCCTCTGGAATGGGTTTAGTTGAGGTTAGAGTCCTCTGCGTGGTACTGAGGTTCACATCCCCTGGGTGGGTTTTGTTGAGGTTAGAGTCCTCTGCGCAGTACTGGAGTTCAAGTCCCCTGGGTTAGGGGTGTGATTGAGATTCAAGTCCTCTGCGCGATATTGGGGTTCGAGTCTACTGGGTTAATTTGCAGTTCAAGTCTTCCGCACTGTGCTGTGGTTTGAGCTTTGTGTTTAATTGGGGTTCAAGCTCTCTGCGTATAAGCGAGGTTCAGGTTCTCTGTGTTTAAATGGAATTCAAGCCCTCATGAGGAGTAAAGTGAGAAAGGGGTTAAAGTCCCCTAGTGGTGAAATTTGAGGCTCTGTGAGTCTTTGTTCTGGGGGAAGAGAGTGGCTGGATCGTGGCGCCATGTGGTCCGCCGCAAGGGCTTTCTGTTTTTATAAGTGTCATTGCAGTGAGAGAATGCAAAAAAAAGAGAAACGCTGAAATTAAGGTTTAATAATACTTGGGTTAAAAAAGGAAAGTTTCAATGGAGATTATACCATGCTGAGAGTGTTTGTCGTTTAAAAATTTTGGTTTGTTCAAATACTGATTCTGAAAATCCTTTTAAGGAACTATTTTGCCTTGTTCGAATCAGGATCTCAATTCAAAGTGTTTTGTGGGCTGTGTATTGGGGCAGATTTTCTTTCTACATTGAAATTGTACAACATTAAGTCCTTTTTAAAATGATCAAGCTTAAAACAAATTGAGTGCCTTGATGTGTTTGAAATTCTACAATACCTGTTTAAAAAGGGACAGTTGGGTCAGTGGTCATGGTTTAACCAGATGAGAGTATTGTATTAAAATATCTTTGCTGCTGCGCAGCATGTTTACAAAAAGAAGAATGCATTTTTAGTTTGATGGTTGGTTAAGATTTTCTAGACAATATTAGAACTTGAGGCTGAGCTGTTTAAATTCTGTTAATTATTGTTAAGATTTCATTGGCCCCCTTCAAATTGCAAATTTAAAGAATGTTGATCACTACCAAAATTGCCTCCATAATTTCAACTGTTTTAGTCGGGAAGTTTCATTTGGAGAACATATTTTAATATATTCTGCATTTGTTTCCCACAAATATTTGAGACTTAAATCTGAACTGAAACTGCCTCTTAAATGCAAGAGCACAGGAAACATTTTGTTGTTTTCTTGCTGTTCCAGACAGCTTTCACATTAGCCAAATATCAATTTGTTAAAAGAAAATAATTTTGGAATAACCTGAATGGGGGACCTGCGTGGGTTTGATTTTAGGACCATTGATTGTTGTTTGTACTGCCTAAACAATTCAGTTAATTATAATGTAGAAGTTTATGGATTGTATAAAACTTGGTAGTGTCATAGACAGTGAACAGAGTAACAGACTTCAAGAATTCAAAGAGTGTTGAAATAAGCAGACACAATTTAGTGTAGTTAAATGTGTGACTGTCTTCATACGGATACCCACCCTGGCAAGGAAGGAATGAAAGAGAAGATGCAAAGATACTTTCAGCAGCTAACATCGTCTCTAAAGTTTCTCCATTCACAGCACATCTTCAGACCATCGCCCACCCCTCCACAGCCAGTTCCAACAGATTCAATCAGCTTCCCAGCCATGAGCACGAAATATCAATATGAAATTGATGAGGAGGTCGGTACGCTTCTTGTCAGTGGCCATCCAATGGACATTACGCCATTTGAGCTTTACCATATGAGATATGAAGATTCACTGATCAAGCTAACATCACAACAGCCAGTTGGCATTGTTACGTTTAACAGCAGAGCGGGGGCAGAAGCAGCAAACAATGCTGCGTTCACCTGGCCTGCAGCTGCTGCACTGCACGCTCAGTTGCACTGGTATCCTCTATCTGAAAAGTATCTGCAAGAATGGAAGTCTTGTCAGTTTAGTTAAGTATTTAAATACCATTATCCAAGAATTCAGATTTCTCCGTGGTGTGATGGACAGACTGAATTTTGTTTTCAGGTTGGACTTTGCTGAAGGAGACTTTTGGAGAACTGGCTTGTTTCCACTTGACTTGAAGGGGATGGAGTGGTCACTAAGGACTGTGGATTTAAGAACTTTATTGGTGAATTTTTTTTCCACATAGGAGGATTCTTCAAATTCTAATTACTGCAATGGACTAGTAATTCTTGTTGTTATAATCACTGTCTATTGTGCATCAATAACTTAAATACTGGCTGTCAGAGTCTTATGCAAGTTAGTAATGCCATCGGTTATCATTAAATGATAAAAGGAGGGAATGAGAATGTATATAGGGTACAATCAAATAGGGGAAAGTGAGGACTGCAGATGCTGGAGACCAGAGTTGAAAAGTGTGGTGCTGGAAAAACACAGCAGGCCAGGCAGCAACCAAGGAGCAGGAGAATCAACGTTTTGGGCTGAAGAAGGGCTTATGCCTGAAACTTCGATTCTCCTGCTCCTCGGATGCTGCCTGGCCTGCTGTGTTTTTCCAACACCACACTTTTCAACTATAATCAGGTAGGGAAAGAGTTAAGTTCTGAGTTTTGTGAAACAAGAGGTTCAGCTGAGCATTACTAAGATCAGATATGAACTTGCAGTTAACACTGGGTGCTGGAGGCAAGGGTAATAGGTTAACAAGGTAGAAAAGCATTCGTTATGTAGAGCCATTTAACAATATTGAAAGCATTCAGTATGTAAGGTCAGTTTAACAAGGTGAAAAGTATTCATTATGTGAAGCCAGTTACGGTTAAGAACATTCATTGTGTAACAGCAGGTAGCTTAGTCTTTACTATTGATGCTTGCTGATTGTAATGGTCACCCAATCAATATGCACACTGCCTTATCTGGATGTCCCACCCTGTAAAATGACTATATAATTCATTAAGAAACTGCTATTCCAGAGAAGACCGTGAACTCATGTCTCTGTGCATGTGGGCGATCATTCTCTCTCCCTCCAAGGGCTGGAATAAAGATGAAGGAGGTAAAGCCATACTGTGCCTCTGAGTGTTTTGCTTTGACTGAGGGAGGGGAGGAGGGGGAGGGGCAACGGGACAACAACTATGCAGTTTGTATAGATTAATGGGTTGCAATATAACAGCCATTGAGTTTGTCGGGGGAGGTCCCTCATTCACATAAAAGTGCAAACGTTTAATTAAAACACAAAGGACAAAAACACTACAGGCATATGGAGCAAGTTGAGGCAATGGGACGACAGTCGGTTCTGATATAACGCAATAGTTCAATTCTCCTGCGATCATGCGTTATAAGAAAATCACACGGTTGCCATATCAGTTAAACTAACTAGGCCGGAATCACGTTCTAGCCAATACTGATAAGGAAAGTTTGCATTCTACAAATAACTGTCTAAATTCTTCAATCGCATTAATGCCAATTTGCATTGAAGAAACACGCATTATAGCAGAACTGACTATAACTGAATATTCTTTCAAAGAAATGATACTATATGGGTTTAATGAATATTTTCTATGCCGTAATGTCTGGTAATTCAATGAACTACATCTTTGAAAGCTCTGACAGTACACAGACAATGCATAGTCTTTTAACAATTGTTACAAAGTTTGCAGCAACTATACATTCCTTAATGGCGTAAAACCCCAAAACTGCTTAGTGCATCAGGGTTAGCAAAGAAAAATAAGGTGTGTATAAGAGTAAAAGGAAAGACCTATAAAGTATCAGAAATATTAGTTACCATTAGATTGGAAGGATGTTAAATTATGGCAAAGGAGGACTAGGAAATTACTAAATAAAGGGAGAATAAAATATGGATGTAAGTTAGTTTAAAAAAAAGATTGCTAAGCCTCAATAGGTTCCTTCATTGAGGAAAATACAAAAATAAGTCTTCCAAAATTAGAGATTGAAGCAACTAGAGAGAATGAGGAATTGAAGGAAACTGGAATAGTAGGATTGAGTACATAAATTGGAAATGTTAAGGAGAATGAAGGCTGATAAATATGCAGGACCTGATATTCTTAATTGGAGACTGTTGAAAGAGACAACTATGGAAATAATGGCTACATTAGTGATCATCTTCCAAATTCTGTAAATGCTGGAATAATTCCTGCAGATTGGGAAGTAGCAAAATGCCACCTCACTATTTAACAAAGGAGAGAGAGAAGTGGGGAACTATAGATCTCAGCTTGTATCTATAGTAGGAAAATTGCTAGAATTTATTATGAAAGATATACTTGGGTCAAAGTGATCTGATTCAGCATGGATTGAACAATGGAAAATTACGTTCTGTTGGGGTTTTCTGAGGATGTTATGAACAGAATTGATAAAAGGGGATCAGTGTATATAGTACACTTGGATTTTCAGAGTTTTCGCTTAAATCCCCCAAGAAAGGTTGGTTAGCCAACATAAATTGGGTAGCTGGTCAAGTACTGTCATGGACTAAGGGTTGACTAAAAGGCAGAAAGCCGAGTAGGATAAATGGATCATTCTCACATTGGAGAGCAGTGAGTAATAGGAATCCACAAGGATCAGTACCTGGGCCTCAATTATTTACAATATATATTAAATCATTTGGACAGGATGACCAAATGAAATATTTTCAAATGCATGGATGACACAAAGCTAAGTGGGAATGTACCCTAAGAGGAAGATGCAAAGCTGCTTCATGAAGTTTTGGACAGACAGAGTGAATGTGCAAGAACAGGACAACTGGACTATCTTGTTGAAAAAATGTGACATTATGCATATTGGTAGTAGGAACGGATAGTCAGAGTTTTTTTTTAAAACGGCGAACAGGTTGAAATGTGTAGAGGCACAATGGGAACTGGGTGAGAGTATCTTTTAATCACAAATGGATTGGAGGAGCGGGAGTAGTAGTTTTGATTAGGGATAACGTTATAGCTGTAGTTAGGGATAATATTCCTGGAAAACCTCAGAGGGAAGTTATTTTGGTGGAACTGAGAAACAAGAAAGGGAAGATCACCTTATTGGGATTGTATTGGAGATCCCCTCCAAATAGTCAGTGGGAAGTTGAGAAACAAATTTGTAAGGAAATCTCAGTTATCTATAAGAATAATAGGTTGCTAATGATACGGGATTTTAACATCCCAAACATAGATTGGGACTGCCATAGAGTTAAGGGCTTAGATGTAGAGGAATTTAATGTGTACAAGAAAATTTTCTTATTCAGTATGTGGATGTACCTACCTGAGAGGGTGAAAAACATGACCTACTCTTGGAAAATCAGGCTCAGCAGGTGACTGAGGTGTCAGTGGGAGAGTACTTAAGGGATAATGTTCATAATTTTATTAATTTTAGAATCGTTATTGAAAAGGATAGACCAGATCTAAAGTTAAAGCTTTAAACTGGAGGGAGGCCAATTTTGACAATATTAGGCAAGAACTTTAAAAAGTTAATTTAGGAAGGATGATTGCAGGTAAAGGGATGGCTGGAAAATGGGAAGCCTTCAAAGATGAGATAACGAGAATCCAGAGACAGTGTGTTCCTGTTAGGATGATAGGCAAGGCAAGGATGGTAGGTGTAGGGAATGCTGGATCACTGGAGAAATTAAGATTTTGGTCAAGAATAAGAAGGAAGCATATGTCACGTATAGACGGCAAGGATCGAGTGAATCCCTAGAAGAGTAAAGAGATAGTGGAGTATACTTAAGAGGGAAATCAGGAGGGCAAAAAGGGGACATGAGCAACCGTTGTCAAATAGGGTGAAGGAGAATCCAGAGGGATTCTACAAATACATTAAGGACAAAAGAATAATTAGGGAGAGAATAAGGGTCCTTAAAGATCAGCAAGGCCACAGGAGAGGGTGAGAAAGTGTATAAGGTATGAGAAAGTAGGGAAAGAGTTTTGAGTTTGTAAAGCATGAGGTTCAGCTGAACATGATTCAGATCAGATAAGAACTTAGTTAACAATGGGGTGCTGGAGGCAAGGGTAATGGGTTAACAAGGTGGAAAAGCATTCATTATGTTATGCCATTTAACAAGATGAGGAAGCGTTCAGCATGTAAAGTTAGTTAACGAAGTGAAGAGTATTCATTATGTATAATGCCACATGGCTTAATCTCTACTATTGACACTTGCTGATGCTCCTCCCTGTAAAGTGACTATATAATTCATTAAGAATCTGCTGTTCCAAAGAAGACTGAGAACTCGTGTCTCTGTGCACGTGGGTGATCATTCTCTCTCCTTCCAGGGTCCGGAATAAAGATAAAGGAGGTAAAGCCATACTGTGTCTCTGAGCGTTTTGCTTCGACTGAGGTGGGAACGGGATGACAAGGGGTGAGATACTAAATGAGTATTTTGTACCAGTGTTTACTATGGAGAAGGGCATGCAAGCTAGAGAACTTGGGAAAATAAATAGCGACATCTTAAAATGTCCATATATCAGGGGAGGTGGTGCTGGACATCTTAAAATGCAAAAAGGTGGATAAATCCCTCGGATCTGATCATGTGTAGCCTAGAACTCTGTGGGAAGCTAGGGAAGTGATTGCTGGGTCCCTTGCTGAGACATTTGTAACATTGATAGCCACACGTGAGATGCCAGACTGGACGATGGCTACCATGGTGCCACTATTTTTAAAAAGTGGTAAGGAAAAGCCAGGCCAGTGAGCCAGACATTGGTGGTGACCAAGTTGTTGAAGGGAATTCTGAGGGACAGAATTTACATGTCATTTACATTTGGAAAGACAAGGACTGATGAGAGATGGTCAACATGGATTTGTGCGTGGGAAATCATGTCTCACTAACTTGATTGAGTTTTTTGAGGAAGTAGCAAAGAAGATTGATGAGGGCAGAGAGGTGGACATGATTTATATGGACTTCAGTAAGGCATTCAACAAGGTTCCTCATGGTAGGTTGATTAGCAAGGTTAGGTCACATGGAATACAGGGAGAACTAGCTTGAAGGTAGGAAAACACCGCTTGGTGTTGGAGGTTGCTTTTCAGACTGGAGGCTTGTGACCAGTGGTGTGCCACAAGGATCGATGCTGAGTCCACTGCTTTTCATCATTTTATATGAATGATGTGGATGTGAATGTAGGAGGTATAGTTAGTAAGATGTTAGTTTGCAGATGACGCCAAAATTGGAGATGTAGTGGATAGCAAGGAAGGTTACCTTAGAGTACAATGGAATCTTGATCATATAGGCCAATGGGCTGAGGCCTGGAGATGGAATTTAATTTAGATAAATGTGAGATGCTGCATTTTGGAAAGGCAAATCTTAGCAGGACTTATACACTTAATGGTCAGGTGCTGGGGAGTTTTGCTAAACAAAGAGACCTTGGAGTGGAGGTTCTTGGTTCCTTGAAAGTGGAGTTGTAGGTAGACAGGATAGTGAAGATGGCATCCGATAGAGAGCATAGAACATTACAGCACAGTACAGGCCCACGATGTTGTGCCAACCTGTGGAGCCAATCTGAAGCCCATCGATCCTAGATTATCCCATTTTCATCCATATGATTATCCAATGACCATTTAAATGCCTTTAAGCTTGGCGAGTCTACTACTGTTGCAGGCAGTGCATTCAACGCGTCCACTACTCTATAGGTAAAGGTAAATAAATAAAGGTAAGTACTTGCCTTTATTTATTGGTCAGTTGTGGCTGTACAGGACATTGGTTAGACCACTTTTCAAATACTGCGTGCAATTCTGGTCTCCCAGCTATAGGAAGTATGTTGTGAAACTTGAAAGGGTTCAGAAAAGATTTACAAGAGTGTTGCCAAGGTTGGAGGGTTTGAGCTACAAGGAGAGGCCGAATAGGCTCCAGCTGTTTTCCTGGAGCATTGGAGGCTGAGGAATGACCTTATAAAGTTATAAAATCATGAAGAGCATGGATATGATGTATAGCCAAGGTCTTTTCTGGTGGGGGGCAGAGCAGGGGGCTTGGGGGGTTGGTGGTGTGGCGAGAGAGCCCAAAGCTAGCTGGCATAGGTTTAAGGTGAGGGAGGAAAGATTTAAAAGGGATCTGAGGTATAACTTCACAGACAGTGTGGTGCATAAATGGAATCTGGATGGATTTATGACTATAAAGCGTTTTGAGTGATATGGGCCAAAAGCTGGCAAGTGGGACTAGGTTACTTAAAATATTTGGTCTGCATGGACACATTGGTATCTGAAGTGTCTGTTACAATGCTGTGCTGCTCTATGACTCTAAAGATTGGCATTTAGAAATATGAAGGGATATGGGATTGGGGGGGGGGGGGGGGAAGAAAACCCAGCATTTAAGTGAATGATACACCAAGCAGAATGGGCTGAGCAGTCTACTTGCACTCCTACTTTTCTATCAGGGCTATATTTCCATCAGTAGTTCGAGAATCGGAAATCAGAATGTTTCCTGATTGCGTTCCTGACTTTTAAAAGGCAGCATATTTATAATGCATTTTCTCTCCGGTAGTTGGGTGTGGGCTGGAGACAGGGGTGCTGAGTAACAATGAATGAAGGTGATGGCAAGGCCACTCCAGTCCTACTGATAACTGTTAGGCCCTCTACCCCACACCTGTCACCCAACAGACAGGAGAGTTTTGTATCCTCCATACACACTCATACAGTATAAATTATGAGCCCAGCAGGCAACTGTATAAGAAGAATGTTGAATTAATGACCAGGTATCTGTTTTACCAGTTGGTCTTATTTTGAAGGCTTGACTGAGCTTCAGGACGGTCTATTGCATTCAGTCCAGCCCATGTGTAATTAGACAATTTGAAGGGAACTTCTAGCTTTGATTAATCATTACAAACTCCTAAAATTGTTAATCTTATATTTGAAGTGATTTTCCAATGCCTATTTGTTTATTTGGATCAGATTATGAGGTGTTTCTTCAATGGCATTTTCACTGCCAGCATTAGCAGGTGGTCAATTGTAAATCCAAACCACTAACTGCATTAAACTGTTCACCGTATATCAGCTCTACTTTTTTTACTTCAATACAAATCTTATTTGGAGGTTTTGCTGGAATAGCCTGATTTTTTTTTTTCATTAAGTGTCCCAGTGCCCTGACATTTCTCTAAAAATAATTCAGATGTCCTGGTTTTCATACTTTCCATTTCTCTTGTTAGATCTTTAGATTAGATTACTTGCAATGTGGAAACAGGCCCTTCGGCCCAACAAGTCCACACCAACCCTCCGAAGAGCAACCCACCCAGACCCATTCCCCTTCATCCTTCACTACGGGCAATTTAGCATGGCCAAATCACCTAACCTGCACATTTTTGGACTGTGGGAGGAAACCGGAGCACCAGGAGGAAGCCCACGCAGACACTGGGAGAATGTGCAAACTCTACACAGACAGTTGCCTGAGATGGGGATTGAACCTGGGTCTCTGGAGCTGTGAGGCAGCAGTGCTAACCACTGTGCCACCGTGCCGTCCTGTATGAAGGAAAGCTAAGAAATTTTGTTCTTCCCATAAATACCCATCACATTGCATGCATATACGTACCAAGCCTGTATTCGTCATAACTATCCTCTTAATGCCTCTAAGGGAATTGTTACTAATGTTTTGGCATTAACAGCTTTGTTGCTGCTGTTGAAATCACATTCTCACTTTGGGTCAGCATATTTTAGGTGATGTCATCACACAACCTCTCACTTTCAACTGCCTTTCCCCAGACCCCTGCAATTTGACTCACAGCGTGTCAGTTATCAACACAGACCCTGCCTTCCAATGGCTTTTCAATGTTTTTCAGTTTTGACTTTTGAAAACCTGGTCACCCAATTTTTTTGCTATCAATCTTTCAAACATTAGAAATATTTTTTAACATTTACCCTCTCAAGTGTCAGTGAGCTTTCGAACAGCTATGATCAGTGTTATCTTAAACTTCTCTACTGTAAGAAGAATAAACTCAACTAGACTTGGCAATTCCTTATCCATTGCATCATTCTAATAATGCAATGATAGTAATAATTCTATTAGTTAACAATGGACTAGTTTTGATGAAGATATATGTATTATGTAAGTTTTTGTGCATATGTACATCATTTTGATCGGCAGAAATGTAAACAGTGTTGTGGTTCTGTTCGCCGAGGTGGGAATTTGTGTTGCAGACGTTTCGTCCCCTGTCTAGGTGACATCCTCAGTGCTTGGGAACCTCCTGTGAAGCGCTTCTGTGATGTTTCCTCCGACATTTATAGTGGTTTGTCTCTGCCGCTTCCGGTTGTCAGTTCCAGCTGTCCGCTGCAGTGGTCGGTATATTGGGTCCAGGTCGATGTGTTTGTTGATTGAATCTGTGGATGAGTGCCATGCCTCTAGGAATTCCCTGGCTGTTCTCTGTTTGACTTGTCCTCTAATAGCAGTGTTGTCCCAGTCAAACTCATGTTGCTTGTCATCTGCTAAGGATAGCTGGTCGAGTCCTTTCGTGGCTAGTTGGTGTTCATGGATGCGGACCGTTAGCTGTCTTCCTGTTTGTCCTATGTAGTGTTTTGTGCAGTCCTTGCATGGGATTTTG
>NC_057718.1:68851017-68859753 GCF_004010195.1 Chiloscyllium plagiosum
TGTTGTGGCCCTTTTGAATAGTGTCTTGATGCAACTTCATTTGTGTGTGTTGGGGTGGTTGCTATCGTAGTTCAGGACTTGGTCTGTGTGTGTGGCTTTCCTGTATACCTTTGTGGTGAATTCTCCGTTAGGTGTTCTCTGTACCATCACGTCTAGGAATGGGAGTTGGTTGTCCTTTTCTTCCTCTCTAGTGAGGAGATTCAATCAATAAGCACATCGACCTGGACCCAATATACCGACCACTGCAGCGGACAGCTGGAACTGACAACCGGAAGTGGCAGATTCAAACAACTATAAATGCTGGAAGAAACATCACAGAAGCGCTTCACAGGAGGCTCCCAAGCACTGAGGATGTCACCTAGACAGGGGACGAAATGTCTGCAACACAAATTCCCAGCTCGGCGAACAGAACCACAACAACGAGCACCCGAGCTACAAATCTTCTCACAAACTTTGAAATGTAAACAGTATTTTGCTGTCCCCAATAAGAAAAGTGAAAATTAGAACCAAGGGTGGTAAGCAAATGTGTTCTCTATATTTTTAAGAGCTGCAAATAAGTGATGCCTCAGTATTTGATTAACTGTGTAGTTAGACTTATTCCATTTGTAGTGAGTGAGAACAAATGGATTAATAGTATGCCACACAAGGCTTAAAATGATAAATTAGTGGTTATTTAAATGTGGTGTTTACCTAATGACAACGCAGTCTCCAGTCGTCTTAGAAATTCTCAAATATATTTCAGTTTCATTGACCTATACAAGTCTTATCAGTCAAGTAAAACCCAGATCAAAAAGAACCCATTAATTCTAAGTCTTCAACTAAGAACGTGAACTATGTCTTTTTCTTCTTTCAATAAATGGTTCCTATAAATACCTTTTTTCCACTCTGGTACGCAGTCCTGTTAGACTTGAAAGTCAGCTTTTCTTGTTTTGCTGGTGTCAACAGGCTGAACAGGAATTAGTCATTAATAGGGTCACAGGAGAGCTTGGACTTGTCAGTTTCACAGATGGCTGCCTAAGTTAGATACTAACTTAGAGAGTGGTGGGGGCATGGAATGCGCTGCCTGTGGGAGTGGTAGAGTCAGAATCTTTGGTGACCTTTAAGCGGCAATTGGATAGGTACATGGATGGGTGCTTAAGCTAGGACAAATGTTCGGCACAACATCGTGGGCCGAAGGGCCTATTCTGTGCTGTATTGTTCTATGTTCTATGTTCTAATCCAAAAGGCTTTGGCTCATCTTCGGGATAATTAATAAATTTTAGTTCATCAGCTCTTTACTGTTGTGTAAGATACTTCGCACTTTGCATGCATTGTATTCATACTGACCGAGAATGTTAACTGAGATGCACTCTTGTCAGTGTCAGAAATTCAGCTGTATAGCTGATCTGTCACCTGATCTGCTGGCTCACAATCTCCCCATTCTTCAGTGACTCTTGACTACCCTGTGACTCTGTGTGAAATTGATACTGTTCCAGTAACTAAACACTATTGCATTATCATTATGTTATTGAATGGAAAGTGGGTTGTTGAATCCAAGTTAAACAGATCAAGTAGCTCTTCTTTCACTTGCTGTAGTCAGAAATGCCATCAGTGGAATTGTAAAGAATGATTCTCTGTATCTCTGGCAATGGTTTACCCGGGTTATTTGTACAAGTTAACATTTATATTGATTGTGAAGCATTTTATCATGGAATGCTGCCAGATATAGAAACTCATTAATCCAGTCTCTTGTTTCATAGAATCATAGAATCCCTATAGTGTGAAAGCAGGCCATTCGGCCCATTGAGTGAACACAGTCCCTCTGAAGAGCATTCCACCCAGACCCCCTGCCCCACTCTATTCCTGTAACCCTGCAATTCTCATGGCTAACCTACCTAGCCTACAAATCTCTGGACACTATGTGCAATTTACCATGGCCAATCCACCTCACCTGCACATCTTTAGAATGGTTTAATTGCCTTACTTTCTTTATAAAATCTTTACTGGATTCACAAATTAGTTTGTAGTTACCTATTGGAATGGAAATTTGACACATTAATTGAAAACTACAGTTTCTTTGGTCCTGCACAGGTTTACACATTGCAGGAAGCTGGTAAAAGATAAAATTCCACCTTTTTAACTGCCTAAACAATTTGCATCGTCGTACAAATTGAATCTGCATTTGACTGGTGAACAGAATGGCTATCTACTGTTTTAAACAAGTAGTTTAGAGCCAATTTAATAAACCTTCCCGTATCAGAAAGCTTAAGTAAGATATACTTTCTTCCTTATTTTTGAAAAATAAGAACTCCTCCATTTACTGCTGGAAGCAATGCAAGGGGGTTCATGGAGCCATTGTAAACACCATCATGATTGAGATTAGCAAAATCAAATTGAACTGAGAGAATTTCATAATTTTGGTTTGCTTTGTAAGAATTTGAACTCATAGACATAATACTTGTATTGTGCCTTTCTTGATTTCAGGCCATCTCAATACTTAGAAGTGCAATAACTTTCTCTACCATCATATATGCCTTTCAGTCTATTTAATCTGTAACATTAAGGATCTGGGTGGCACAGCAGTTAGCACTGCTGCCTCACAGCGCCAGAGGTCCGGGTTCAATTCCCGCCTCAGGCGACTGACTGTGTGGAGTTTGCACATTCTCCTTGTGTCTGTGTGGGTTTCCTCCGGATGCTCCAGTTTCCTCCCACAGTCCAAAAACGTGCAGGTTAGGTGTATTGGCCATGCTAAATTGCCCGTAGTGTTAGGTGAAGGGGTAAATGTAGGGGAACGGGTCTGGGTAGGTTGCGCTTCGGTGGGTTGGTGTGGACTTGTTGGGCCGAAGGGCCTGTTTCCACACTAAGTAATTTAATCTAAACTCGCAACAATAGAGTAGCTTGAGATTCCTCTCCTCAGGTACTCTCCTGCTTTGTTGTGCAATTGCCCTTGCCACCCCTTTTTCTCCAGAAAGTCTATGCCTGATCCAGTTATTTTTGCAAATGATCATTCTGTTTCCCCACCTTATTTTCATCTTTTAAAAGTCTTGAACAGGTATTGCCCTAAATCTGTGCCCACCTTTCCAAATAATTTGATGCTCGATTCTTTCCAAACAGGTTTCTACCCTATCAAATCAATGCACAGTTTTGATCAAAGTGGCAAATGGCATCTTCTGTGACAATGCTGTACTTTAACAGGATGTGCCACACAGTCCTGCTCCTGTGTCACTGTAATGTTCCCAAGCTTGGTGAGACTGCCTTAGCTGGTTGATTCTTGCTGATTAATATGGACCAGTGTATCTACGGTCCTGGTTTTCTACTTTAGTCATTTATCTCTATGGTACCCAGAGGATTAGCCTTGAGCCTTTTTGCTTTCTCATTTCCATTTTGCACCTTGATGACATCATCTGACATGTGATAGGTTCCCACAGATACATTAACTACACTCTGCTCTATATTACTGGCAACTCTGTTCACCTTTCTGCTGCCTCAGTGTTAGCAGCCATCTTGTTGATATCTGACCATGGATGAATCATAGTTTCTTTCAGTTAAACATCAAAACCATTTGTCTTCAGCTCTACCATTCATTTTCTACTGTAGACACTCATTCTGCCTCTGTCCCTGTTGCCTGTTGGGCCACATTGTTCACAACTTCCATCCTATCTGATGAAGGAGCAGCACTCCGAAAGCTAATGCTTCCAAATAAACCAGTTGGACTATCACCTGGTGTTTGCATGATTTTTAACTTTGTCCACCCCAGTCCAGCACCAGCTCCTCCACATCATGTAAGTATTGGGTGACCTGGTGATGGTATACTAGCCTTTGTGGAGCTATTACAAAATAAAATTTTAATAGCACCATGCACTGGACATGCTGACAACACAAATACATTACAGATTTTCCTTTGATTCTTTTTTAATGAACCAAACAACTTCAAAAGTAAATAATCACATGAATGTTGGTATTGTAGTCCTACAAGATTATACATTTGAAGTCAGTCTTTCAATGTGTGCCTGCATAATTTTCCAAAAGACTAGCAAAATCCTGTTCAAAGTAACAGATTACCAGGAAAATACTTACCGTTTTTCTCCCATAGGGTACTATAGCTTAACGGACAGATTAATTTCTCTCAAACTATGGTTGAGGATTCCTAGATTAACATACCTTTCATCCATCATTTGATAAACAAGTTTGATATCATAAGGTATTGATGTATGCATACTTGGTAAAATCACAACTTACTCCTTTTTTCTTCTTTAAACTATATTTATGAATCACGTTTAAACAGCTGGTTAATATCACCTGTGCCTGATGTATATGTAACTTCAGCAGAGTGGTTAAGTTAATAATTTTTTAGTGGGCCTCTGAAATACATTATGGAACCAATCAGGGAACAGCCGATTTCAGATCTTATCTTGTGCAGTTAGGTAGGATCAATTCATAATTTACAAGAAAGGAAACCACTGGTGAAGAGTGATCTGATAGAATTTAGCGCAGCATAGAGGCTCAGTGGTTAGCACTGCTGCCTTACAGTGCAAGGGACCTGGATTTGGTTCTAACCTTGGGCGACTGACTGTGTGGAGTTTGCACATTCTCCCTATGTCTGCGTGGATTTCCTCCGGGTGCTCCCGTTTCTTTCCACGAATCAAAGATGTGCAGGTTAGGTGAATTGGCCATGCTAAATTGCCCAAAGTGTTCAGAGGTGTGTTGGTGGATAGATGTAGAATAGTAGGGGATTGGGTTTGGATAGGATGCTCTTTGGATGGTCGTTGTGGACTTGTGGGGCTGAAGGGCCTGTTCTGGATTAGAGTGGTGCTGGAAAAGCACAGCAGTTCACGCAGTATCCTGCTCCTGGGATGCTGCCTGCACTGCTGTGCTTTTTCAGCACCACTCTAATCCAGAATCTGGTTTCCAGCATCTGCAATAATTGTTTTTACCTATGAAGGGCCTGTTTCCACACTTGGGATTCTATGATCTGTGAATGTCCCATTGAGTTCAGAGTAATGTGCTTCAGTCTGGAGCTATAATATTAAGCTTAAAGGCAATTACCCCTTGCCTCTCATATGTATGGTAGATTTGGAAATCAGATTAAAATATTTAGCAGTAGAAAAGCATAGCAACCATTTCATAATTTTAAAATATGCATTTCATTGAGAAATAAAAGGTCCATGTGGAACTTTTTCCATTTATGACTAATGGTAATATTAGATTAAAAGAAGGCGGCTATAGTGTGGTCAAAATGAATAGCAAACTTGAGGAATGAGAGAAATTTTGGTAAAGGATAAGCAAGAAATTGACAGAGGGAGAAAACTGAAGTAAACTATTCAGAATATATATAAGATTTGTGGGCGGCATGGTGGCACAGTGATTAGCACTGCTGCCTCACGGCGCCAGAGACCTGGATTCAATTCCCGCCTTAGGCGACTCTCTGTGTGGAGTTTGCACATTCTTCCCGTGTCTGCGTGGGTTTCCTCCGGGTGCTCTGGTTTCCTCCCACAATCCAAAAATGGCAGGTTAGATGAATTGGCCATGCTAAATTGCCCGTAGTATTAGGTGAAGGGGTAAATGTAGGGGAATGGGTTTGGATGGGTTGCGCTTCGGCAGGTCGGTGTGGACTTGTTGGGCCGAAGGGCCTGTCTCCACACTCTGAGTAATCTAATCTAAATCTAAATCTAAACAATCGTAATATATAATTGAATGCAAAAAGAGAGCACTGCAAGTAAACACCAGTCCCTAAAAATTAGACAAAGTTATAAGGAGCATATTCTTTCACCATCCCTCGTGCCCTTAAAGGTGAGGATGAACTGTTTTGTGAAGTACCACAGTCTGTGTGGTATAGTTACTCCTACAATAACTTTGTGGAAGGACTTGCAAGATTTTGATCCAGAAACATTGAAAGAATGGGAATATATTTCCAAGTTGGGTTGGTGAGTAGCTTGTAGATAAACTTGCAGAAGGTGGCTTTCGCATGAATTTGCTGCCCACATCCTTCTAAATGTTAGCTGTTGTGGGTTTGGTGAATGCAGTCTAAGGAGTGTGTCTTGTAGAAGGTACACACTGCTACTGTGCAATATTGGTGGAGGGAGTAAATATTTTTGGCTTGTGTCTGTCAAGTGGGTTGCTTTGACTTGGATGATATTAAACTTCTTGGGTGTTGTTGGAGCTGCAATCATCCAGACTAGTGGGAAACATTCTATAAGATTTCTGACTTGTGCCATGTAGATACTGGACCAGCTTTGGGCTGTAGAGAGGTGAATTATTCACTGTAGCCTCTGACTTGCTTTTGTCCCCACAATTTTGGCTAATAAAGTTTAGTTTTTGGTCAATAGTAACTCCCCAGGATATTGATAGGTGGAATTCAGTGATGGTAATGCCATTCAATGCCAAGGGGTGACAGTTAGATTTTATCTAGTTAGAAATAGTCTTTGTCTGTCACTTGTGTGGTACGAATGCCACTTGCCACCTTTCAGTCCAAACCTGGATATTGCCCAGGTCTTTACTGCATTTGGATATGCTCAGCTCTGACCTTATGAATGGAAAGTTATTGATAAAGTAGCTGAAGATAGTTGGAAGAAGAATACTATCCTGAGGAACTGTGAAGATGGGCCTTCCATAAGTATTGTGCAGTGGTCTTACATCTGTCCATGGCAATACAGGTATCTCCAACAGGCAGATTGGTGACCGTGATGTCCTGGAGGGATAGCTGAGTTGACCTCCAACTGCAGTGAACATCTTCCTTTGTGCCAGGTATGCTTCCAACCGGTGAAAAATCGTCTCCTTAGTTATCATTTGTTCCACTTTTGCTAGGGTTCCTTGGTACCACCTTTGGTCTTATCTCATCTCTGGAATCTAGCTCTTTAGTCCGTGTTTGAACTAAGGCTATAAGGAGGTCAGATGCTGAGTAGTCCTAGCAGTGCACAAACTGAGCAATCACGAGCATTTTATTGCTAATCTAATACTGCTTGAAAGCAAAGTTGATAACCCCTTCCACCATTTTACTGATGATTGAAAGTAGACAGATGGCGAGCTGATTGCCGAGGTTGGATTTGTTCTGCTGCTTCTTTACAGGACATACATGGGCAGTTTTAATGTTGGCTTCTGTGAGTGTAGTCGCTGCACTGGAACAACTGGACTCAGGACTTGGCAGGTTTTGAAGCACAAGTCTTCAAGACTGTGTTGTCAGGGTCCATAACCTTAGAGTATCCAATGCCTCTTGTTATCATGCAGAATGAATTGTATTGATATAAGAGTAGCATCTGTCATGTTGGGGTAGGCTGAGTGGGATCATCAATTGAGTAGTTCTGGCTGAAGATTGTTGCGAATTTCAGCCCTTATGTTTGCACTGATGTGCTGTGGTTCTCTATTATTGATGATGGGAACAGTTGTGTAGTGTACTCTTGTAAGTCTGGTACAGCAGTAGAGCTTAGATCTGATTCGTTGGCTGTAGAACTGCTTCTCTCTATCACTTGATGTTTGGTATGCAAGTAATCCTAGAATGTTGTTTCACTAGATTGACACCTGATTTGTAGGTATATCTAGGACTGCTCCTGGCATGCCCCCCTACATTCTTCATTGAACCAGGATTGAACCTCTGGGTTGGTGGTAATCATAAAGTAAGGAATATGCTATGCGATGAAGGTTACAAATTGTTTTGGGAGTATGTTTCTGCTGATATCGATGGCCCACAGTACCTTGTGGATGCCCATTTTTGAATTGCGATATCTGTTCAAAATCTATCCCATTTAGGAAAGTGATAGTGCCACACAACACAGTGGAGTGGATTTTGAATATGAAGGTGGGCCTTCCACAAGGACTGTGCAGTGGTCTTACCTGTGCTGTCATGGACAGATGTATTTGCAACAGGCAGATTGGTGACCATGATGTCATGTATGCTTTTCCCTCTTGATTCCCTCGCCGCCTACTGCAGATCCAGTTTTGCGGCTATGTCCTTTAGAATTCTATCAGCTCAATCAGTGTTGATGCAAGTGAGCTGCTCTTGGGGATGGACATTAAACTCCCCCCAACTAGAGTACATCCTGCACCCAGGAATGCTGAAGGGGCAGCAGTGGTGGTAATCTGCAGGCAGTTTCCTTGCATATATTTGACCTGGGTAGTACCTCAGCTCCTGTAATTTATTTTTGTTGGTCTCCATTTGAAAGTCTTTTCCCAGGGGTGGGGGAGACGAGAACTAGAGGGCATAGTTTAGGGTGAGAGGGGAAAGATATAAAAGAGACCTAAGGGGCAACTTTTTCACGCAGAGGGTGGTACGTGTATAGAATGAGCCATCAGAGGAAGTGGTGGAGGCTAGTACGATTGCAACATTTAAAAGGCATTTGGATGGGTATATGAATAGGAAGTGTTTAGAAGGATATCGGCTGGGTGTTGGCAGGTGAGACAAGATTGGGTTGGGATATCTGGTCGGCATGGACGAGTTGGACTGAAGGGTTTTTTTAGATTTGTTTTTAGATTACTTAGAGTGTGGAAACAGACCCAACAAGTCCACGCCGACCTGCCAAAGCACAACCCACCCAGACCCATTCCCCTACATTTACCCCTTCACCTAACCCTATGGGCAATTTAGCATGGCCAATTCACCTAACCTGCACGTTTTTGGACTGTGGGAGGAAACCGGAGCACCCGGAGGAAACCCACGCAGACACTGGGAGAATGTGCAAACTCCACACAGTCAGTCACCTGAGGCGGGAATTGAACCAGGGTCTCTGGCGCTGTGAGGCAGCAGTGCTAACCATTGTGCCACCG
>NC_057718.1:68860219-68863292 GCF_004010195.1 Chiloscyllium plagiosum
ACTAGGTAACATCTTCAGTGGGCCTCAGGTGAAACACTGCTGATAATTCCTGTTTTCTATTTACATGTTTGGGTTTCTTTGGGTCTGGAACAAAACATCTGGAAATGAACCTTCCAGCTCAGCGAGCAAACCTACATCCAGAACCTCAACCTGAGCTACAAATCTTCTCAAAACTCACCACTGGGCTCCTCCATTTTTTTCTAATGAAGAATGAGTGATTAACCTGATCAACTGTGGAATTCACCATGATGGAGCATCTCAGAGCAAATCTAATAGCATTTGACAAGGCAGAAAATGCTGCCATGAAGGTTTAGACAACTGGAGTCTTGATTTTGGGTACCAGTGATAAAAGGAATTTTCAGGATGGTGCAAGAATGTTGTGCTCAGTTTTCCAATAGTAATGAAGTGTAGCTAGAATTGATTGTCTTGGAGGAAGACATACCGTCTTCTCCTCCTCTAGAGGGCCAAAGCCTGCTAATTACCACAGTAGTAGTATTGCTGGTGTCTGTGAAACAACTAGCCCAGATAGCTATAACCAATGTAGAGATGATATAGTCTGGAGATGTGCCTTCCAAAATCAAAGGTCTTCATGGTTGTCCTCCAAGGCCTTCTGCATTATCTTTATTACTAGTTTAGAAAGCTTTCACTGCATAAGCAGTCCAGAACTAGAGGGCATAGTTTAGGGTGAGAGGGGAAAGATATAAAAGAGACCTAAGGGGCAACTTTTTCACGCAGAGGGTGGTACGTGTATGGAATGAGCTGCCAGAGGAAATGGTGGAGGCTGGTACAATTGTAGCATTTAAAAGGCATTTGGTTGGGTATATGATTAGGAAGGGTTTGGAGGGCTATGAGCCGGGTGCTGGCAGGTGGGACTAGATTGGGTTGGGATATCTGGTCGGCATGGACAGGTTGGACCGAAGGGTCTGTTTCCATGCTGTACATCTCTGACTCGAACTTTCTTTACCTTTTTGTTTTGATAGGAACACATTTATGTTCCCTATTAAGTAAACCAATTATCTGTTATTGTACTCTCTCTTTGACCCTCTTTCCTTTATTCTGCTTGATTCTCTGTGGTATCATGAACCATTTTTGTCAGAGCCAACTTTTTCATTTTAATCTCAGCACTCTTTGAGTGTCCATCCATTTCCTTCACAGAACTGTCAGTCAGTACCTGCATCCTCATCATCTCTCAGGAGGCTTTTTTTCTGCTAATCTACTGTTTTACTTGCCAGTCATTAATTCCAAACTGCCTTGGCTCAAACCCTTTTCCACTTCTTCTCTGAATTTAGCTCTCTTCTCATTTACCATTGTCAACTTCGATTACTGCTTGTTCTTTTTCATTACTTCTCAGAACCAAATATTTGGATTGCTGTTTCTCGAAAATGATATCCTGCTGAGGAATATTCCTCTAATTCTACTAGTTGCAAGATGTTTTTCCTTTTACATTGAGCTGTAAACACAAAATTGAAGAAATTTCTCCACACATTTTAGGAATTCTTTTTTACACTTCTTTTGCTCCAGTTCACACAAGGATAATTGATTTCTACAGTAGCACTCTTGTTGTTCGTGTATTTTTCTGAAGTTTGTGCGCTGGTACGATCCTGCTTTTCCTTCCTGTTAATTTCATGTAGAGTAAGCAGCAGACCTACTCACGCTTACTAACTCATATTAACTCTTGCCATGTCTGTAACAGTAGTTAATTCAATATTTCCAGGTTTTTTTTTATTCCTCCTGACTAAATAGTAGCTAGGGCTTCCCCTTTATTTGAACAAATTCACCATTTTGTAACTATATTGTTTGAGGCATGATGGAAAATTCCATTTGGTCAGTTTGCATCTGTGTTGATGGCCAACAAGTTAATATTGCAATAATAAAAGCAATGCACTGTGGCTGTTGGAGATCTGAAGTACAAACAGAAACTCAGCAGGTCTGGTAGCATCTATAACTCTTTTTGGTGTCACAATAGACTGGAAAAGTTAACTTTGTGTTTATCACCACAGATGCTGTCTGAACTGAGTTTCTCCAGCACTTTGTTTACAGTTAACATTGCATGCTTGGATTCCTTATCAGAATGACAGGGTAGTGGGTGGATCTAATTGGAATGCTCTTCAGAAGGTTGGTGTGGACCTAATGGGCCGAATGCCCTGCTTCCGTGCTAGAGGCATTGAGCGTAATCTTTCAATCCTCCTGAGGTATATGGATGCTATCAGAGCATTGGAGAATGGCAAATTAAAGCCAAGATTAGAGTGGTGCTGGGAAAGCACAGCAGGACAGGCAGAATCCAAGGAGCAGGAAAATTGACGTTTTGGGCAAAAGCCCTTCATCGAAAGACAGAGTTAACTTTTCCAGTCTATTGTGACACCAAAAAGAGTTACGTAAGCTACCATTCCTGATGGCTGAAATGTCAATTTTTCCTGCTCCTCAGATACTGCCTGACCTGCTGTTCTTTTCCAGCACCACTCTAATCTCCAGTATCTGCAGTATCCACTTCTGCCTAATGGCAAAGTTAACCCCATCATTCATAAGCTGAAAATGTGTTGCTGGAAAAGCGCAGCAGGTCAGGCAGCATCCAAGGAGCAGGAGAATCGACATTTCGGGCATGAGCCCTTCTTCAGGAATGAGGGATTTGGGGGAGGGGTGTTGGAAATGCGATAGGTGGAAAGAGGTTAAGGTGAGGGTGATAGGCCAGAGTGGAGGTGGGGGCTGAGAGGTCCGGAAGAAGATTGCAGGTTAGGAAGGCAGTGCTGAGTTCAAGGGTTGGGACTGAGACAAGGTGGGGGAGACAATGAGGAAACTGGAGAAATCGAGTTCATCCCTTGTGGTTGGAGGGTTCCTAGGCGGAAGATGAGGCACTCTTCCTCCAGCCGTTGTGTTACTATGGTCTGGCGATGGAGGAGTCCAAGGACCTGCATGTCCATGGTGGAGTGGGAGGGGGAGTAAAAGTGTTGATCCATGGGGTGGTTGGTCCGGGTGTCCCAGAGGTGTTCTCTGAAACGTTCCGCAAGTAGGCGGCCTGTCTCCCCAATATAGAGGAGGCCACATCGGGTGCAGCAAATGATGTGTGTGGAGATGC
>NC_057718.1:68863815-68878127 GCF_004010195.1 Chiloscyllium plagiosum
CTCCTCCACCTTGTCTCAGTCCCAACCCTCGAACTCAGCACCGCCTTCCTAACCTGCAATCTTCTTCCTGACCTCTCCACCCCAACCCCCACTCTGGCCTATCACCCTCCCCTTGTCACCCTCCCCTTGTCACCCTCCCCTTGTCACCCTCCCTCCACCTATCGCAGTTCCAACACCCCTCCCCCAAGTCCCTCCTCGCTACCTTTTATCTTAGCCTGCTTGGCACACTTTCCTCATTCCTGAAGAAGGGCTCATGCCCGAAACGTCGATTCTGCTGCTCCTTGGATGCTGTCTGTCCTGCTGCGCTTTTCCAGCAACACGTTTTCAACTCTGATCTCCAGCATCTGCAGTCCTCTCATTCTCCCATCATTCATAAACTGTGTAAGGATGAACCCAGCAAATACAGACCAATCAACTTAACTTTCATGGTGGGAAGGCTTTTCAAAACAGTGTCTTGAATCAGTCACTTGGGCAAATGTAGATTGATTAAGGATAGCCAGCATGGTTGGGTTAAAGATAAGTTGTATTTAACTAACTTGCTTGAGATTTTTGACGTAACTAAGAAGTTTGCTGATGGTAATGTAATTGATGTGGAGCACAAAGACTTCCAAATGGTTTTGACAAGTGCTACATAAAAGGCTTATCAGCAAAGTTGCAGTCCATATAATTAAAGGGTTAGTGAAAACAAAAATAAAGAATTGATCGAGTGATAGAAACAGAGTTGTGGTGAATGGTTTTTCTCAGATTGAAGAAAATTATATACTGGGTTCCCTGGAATGATCCTAGGACCACAGCTTTTCATTTTCTATATTAACAAGCTAGACTTTGTCCAAGCCACTGTTGCACAATTTGTAGATGATGTTAAACATGGAATCACTAAACTTTGAGGATAGTGATAAGCTTCAAGAAGGCATATGCAGGCTGATATGGATGAACAAGTTGGTGATGGGATTTAATCAGAAAATGGAGAGTTGATTCATTTTGGTAGGAAGAATAAAGAAAGATAAGATAAAGTAAACAGCCTCCTTCAACAAGGGCTGCAGGTTAGAGGAGGCTGGGATATTTATGTACATATCACTTGATGGCAGGTTAGGTTGATAAACTGTATGGGATTCTGGGCATATAACAAAACACCATGTTAGGTTCTTTTCCTTGAGATTCTTACGCACTCGATGCGACTGCAGACGCCAACTTCTGTGAACAACCAAATTTATTAAGCAAGTACAAGGTGTGGAGGAACTTTTAACACTCTTTGCAATGTTTGCGAAGCCATGTCAAGGGATCTGTCTGATCAAAGGGACAGTTCTTCCTGTATACAGTACAAGAGTTTCACATTACAGTCAGTAACGCCCACAAGATGACTCCCAACCATCCCCCCGCCCTCAGTCACATGCGACTCAAGACACTTGGTGATCACATCATTTTCAGAAACAATATCATGTAAATCATCCCTTTAATGGTCAAATCTGTTGTGAATTGCTTTTTTTTAAACTGCAGGAAGCAGTCAGAATTTTAATTGCAATGTTCTTATTGATTCTGAATAGGAGATCATGACAATGTAAATTCCTTTACTCTGAATAACTTGGCCATGCAAATGGCTCTGAATGGCATACATTCTACCTGCAAGACAGACATACCACCCTACCCCCCCAGGAAATCCAATTTCTGCAGGTCAGCAGAGAAAATTAACCCTTTAATATCACAACCAAGCACAAAAAAGGAAGTTCTAGCAAATCTTTCAACGACACTGGTTTGACCTCACCTCGAATACCATGTTCAATTCTGGGCACGCTGCACTTCAGGAGGAATGTGAATACAGTGGAGTGGGTGGAAAAATAATGGATTTGAATGGTTTCAGAAATAAAGCATTATAGCAATGAGAATATATCCGAAAAGTTGGGACTGTTGTCCTTGGAGAAGAAAGGAGGTGATTAGTTAGGTTTTGTTCAAAATCATGGGGCGTCCTGACACAGCAGGTAGGAAACAAACTGTTCCTATTAGCAGAAGGATTGAGACGGAGTCAATATGATTTGAAATGAATGGTGAAAGCTGCAATTGATAGGAGAAGTACAATTGTGCAGCACTGTTAGATTCTGGAGTGCGCTGCTTAAGAATCTGGTGAAGGCAGATTCAATTTAGGCCTTTAGCAGGGAATTGAATGATTATCTGAAGTGAAGAAAACTGTTACAAGGCTATAGGCCAGGGACCAAGGTGGGAGTGAAATGGAACAAGGGAAGAGGTGCATAACAGGACATCCTCTTGTGCTATAATCAATCTGTAATGCTATAAATCGCATTTAAAACTAGATAATTTTAAAAAAAATTCTCTTATGCACATCTTTGCATTGATTTATGTATTTTGTGATCATTTTTGGACAGGACCTAGTTTCTTATTGTATTATTTCTTTTTCTAACCAAATACGAAGAATTTTCATTCTATGCTTTTCATTTCCAGGTGACTCAAGACTCTGCTTTCTGGTTCTGGTGACAGGCTGTGTATCTGTAGGGAGGATCCGTGACACTGACATATGTAAGATTACCACAACAGATTTTGTTCCACTTCAAGAAGAAACAACAGATGAAGAACGAATCACTGCCTTAAGGAAACTGCTGAACTCTGGGATGTTTTATTTTTCATCAGCTTCTGGTTCGACTTTTGATCTTAGTCTGTGTGCACAGAAGCTGTATGCAAAAGACCATGAGGCGGGAATCCGATTTTTCTGGTTAGATTACTGTTTTAAATGATTTAATGCTATTAGAAACTGACAAGTTACCAAAAATACTGATGACCCCTGCTCCCTCCACTGCATGGTAAAACCTTCATGGAGTGTGGAATGGGCAATAGAAACCACAAAGCCCCACAAACTTTATTCCTCACGCACAGGTTGAATTTCTGCTCAGTCAGGAGACTTTTAATGTAATAACTGTGACCCACATCCACGAGACCCACTCCCGTTCTAGCTTCTAGTAATTTTTGCTGGCACATGTTAAGAATTTGTTAACCATCCTGCTCACCACACTTCTGCCATTTTTGGCTCTGTTGCAGGGCTGAACATTTCAAACCCCCTCACAGTTTTAGTAGAGTCAGACCCAGTTCACTAGCTATAGTTCATGATCTGATGAAGGAGGTGGGAACCATTGCTGTGCCCTAGACACAAGTCAACAGCAAAAAATAAACAGTCATTCAACATTTTCATTGGTATACATTTCCCCTCTTACCTTGTCACAACTCTGTCAGTCAATCACCAGTCATGATATCAATTTAACAAAGCTTGCATCCATTTCGGATGTCCAAAGGTTTGGTCAACGAAGTAGATTTTAGAAAGCATCATAAAGGGAAAAATGAAGTAAGAAGATGGAGAAATGTTGTAAGGGAATTCCAGAGCTTGGGACCTGGGCAGCTAATGGCATGATATTTGATGATGGAGCAAGTAAAATTGGGGTCATTTCCAGAGGCCAGAATTAGAAGAGTGCAGATGTTCAGAGCCTATGGGACTTGATGTGAGCTTGCCTCCAGGAGAGAGTTTTACATGCTGCAGCATTGCTTATGCTACTTCCCATAACATAAGAAATAGGCACGAATGCTGTGATACTGAAGAATCCAACAGACATTTATTACAACTAATTACATACATGTCAGAGCTAAAACTGAGCTGTTTGGTTACAGCAGAGGATCATGCTTCCAGTAACGTGTCATGCCTCAGGTGATCTAAGGTGAGATGGAGCATGACATCTGTTTACTCTTATGTTACCTCCCATGTGCAGTGACAATATCATGAGCTTGTCTATTAGAAATATACTGACTGTGAAATATAATACAACAGGTGAGGGGAGATTATGTAAATAGGGAGGAGCAAGGTCAAGGGGGGCTGTGTTGAAAACAAAGATGGCAGTTTTAAAGTCAGGTGACAATGTAAATCAGCAAGCTTCAGAGTGAGAGGGGAATGGGACTTGGTACTAGTTAAAGCATAGGTAGCAGAAGTTTGGATGACCTTGAATTTACAAAGGGTAGAATGTGAGACAACAATCAAGAATGTGTTGAAGTAGTTGATTCTAAAAGTAACCAAGGCAGAACTGAAGGTTTCAGTAGCAATTCTTGAGATAGGAGTGAAGTGAGGTGATGAACTGGGCTTGGAAATAGGGCATCTTGTTGATGATATGAATGTGAATTTGGAAGTGGAACTGAAGATGAAATGTGACAACAAGGCTGTGGAGAAACTAATAGAAACACATACATCAGAACATCTATCCTGTGCTGTAAGATTCTAGGACCTTTTGCATAACTTTCATAAACACTAAACGTGACCCTTAGAGCAACAGCTGCTTTCAATCCACCTTGTTTGTACCCTTCAAAACAGCTGCTTTCTATTCTCTCTGTCTATACACACACCTCAATCAGGTCCCCTGTCAGTTTTTTCTGCTCAAAAGAAACCAACCTGATCTTATCCACTCTTTTTTTCAAAACTAAACCTCTGTATCCCAGGTAACATCCTGGTCAATCTGCAGTGCATTCTCCCAGTACAATCACATCCTTCCTATCATATAATGACCAGAAGTGCACACTGTACTTGAGCTGCAGCCTAACCAAAGTCTTATCCAGCTCCAACCTAAGTTCTCTGCTGTTAGAATTCTGCTACAACCGATAAAGTCTTCACTACTCTATTACCCTGCTGCCACCTTGAGATCTTTGGACAAGCACTTCAAGATTCCTCTGTTCCTCTAAGCTTCCTATAGAGCTTCCCCCCTGTATTCCATGAGATCTAACCTTGCTGATCAGTCTCCCATGGGGATCTCACAGAATATAGGGAGAACTAGCCATTTGGATACAGAACTGGATCAAAGGTGGAAGACAGAGGGTGGTGGTGGAGGGTTGTTTTTCAGACTGGAGGCCTGTGACCAGTGGAGTGCCACAAGGATCGGTGCTGGGCCCTCTACTCTTTGTCATTCACATATATGATTTGGATGCGAGCATAAGTGGTACAGTTAGTAAGTTTGCAGATGACACCAAAATTGGAGGTGTAGTGGGCAGCAAAGAGGGTTACCTCAGATTAAAACAGGATCTGGACCAGATGGGCCAATGGGCTGAGAAATGGCAGATGGAGTTTAATTCCAATAAATGCAAGGTGCTGCATTTTGGGAAAGAAAATCTTAGCAGGACTTATACACTTAATGGTAAAGTTCTAGGGAGTGTTGCTGAACAAAGAGACCCTGGAGTGCAGGTTCATACCTCCTAGGAAGTGGAGTCACAGGTAGATAGGATACGGAAGAAGGCGTTTGGTATGCTTTCCTTTATCGGTCAGAGTATTGAGCACAGGAGTGGCGGTTGTACAGGACATTGGTTAGGCTACTGTTGGAATATTATGTGCAATTCTGGTCTCCTTCCTATCGGAAAGATGTTGTGAAAATTGAAAGGGTTCAGAAAAGATTTACAAGGATGTTGCCAGGGTTGGAGGATTTGAGCTATAGGGAGAGGCTGAACAGGCTGGGGCTGTTTTCCCTGGAGCGTCGGAAGCTGAGGGGTGACCTTTGTAGAGGTTTACAAAATTGAGGGGCATGGATAGGATAAATAGACAAAGTCTTTTGCCTGGGGTCAGGGAATCCAGAACTAGAGGGCATAGGTTTAGGGTGAGAGGGGAAAGATATAAAACAGACCTACGGGGCAACTTTTTCACACAGAGGGACATGTATGCAATGAGCTGCCAAAGAAGTGATGGAGGCTGGTACAATTGCAACATTTAAGAGGCGTTTGGATGATTATATGAATAGGATGGGTCTGGAGGGATATGGGCCGGGAGCTGGCAGGTGAGACTAAATTGGGTTGGGATATCAGGTCGGCATGGACGGGTTGGACCGAAGGGTCTGTTTCCATGCTGTACATCTCTATGACTCTGTAAATTTTCTTTTTGAGGACGACCCATTAGGGTGGCCCTTGCCAAACAATATTTGTGTACAAGATTGTTGATAGTCATTTGGCAGTTTTAAGATCACCATTACTGACACTAACATTAAAAAAAATTCCAGCTGTATTAATTTGACTCAAGTTCCTCATCAGCTATAGTGGGATTTTAGCGGTCTCTATTATTAATCCAGATCTCTATATTGCTTGTCAAGCCCCAACACCATAATTTCTAGGCTTTAACCTTACCTAACCTAGTGAGTACACGTCTGTGTTGTTGACATAGAATTTTATCAGGTATAATTATAGTCATATTACATGAAGACCACTGAAGAGTATAAATTTCATAAAACACCTATATACTATTATTTTGACAGTAATAGTTGTGACATTGGACAGCAGAGGGCAGCAAGTTCTAACAGCTGAATTGTAAACCCTGGAGCCATAAATCCTGGCCCCTGACTGAGAAATGAGTTGGCAGTCTGCCCACCTGAAACCCTCGTGCCATGTGTCAATGTTATGTTGGGAGCAACCTCAATTTTTTGTTTGGGACTTCTGGTCTCTTCTGGGAGGAAGTCCTGCCATAGAGCCATGCTGGCCTATCTGATTGGCCAACAATATTGTAATTGCAGCAATGCTAGGACTGAATAAAGACTGAATCTGGCCTTAAAGACAAGTATGGAAATTTGGACTGGCCCAGCTAGCACAGCCAAGCAAGGAGTGTGAGTGGTCATTGTAGGGGGAGGTTGGGGGTGTGTGGAATAAGGGGTCATTGCAAGGGGGAGATTGGGGGTGTGTGGAGTAAGGGGTCATTGCAAGGGGGAGAGGGGATGTGTGGAGGTGTGGGAAATGGATGAATGCAAGTTTGAGAAAGCAATGTGTTTAAAGGGGAAGTGCAATCTTGGGTAGGTGTGAATTTGAACATGGAACTTCCCGAAAGCAATCTCCCACTTCTTTCTCAATACACCTCACTCTGAAAACTGCTGGGCTGCTCTCCTTGTCTCCATTTCCCCTGTTGCATATAAAATAATGGCAAAGGTGGAAGGAGGCCCTTTGACCATTAATTCTCCATTTAAGGTCCTTAATCGATTCAAGGTGGGTGGGTTGTCTGACGTCTCACCCACCACTTTAATATGCCTTCATGTACACCAACGGAAGGCTACAAAATTGAGCCCAATGTTTTGAGAGTAAATTAAAACCTGTTAAAGATTGTTTTCAATTCATTTTCTGTTATATGGAGGCTTATGTAACATTAATTTTATGACAAAGTCAGAGGTAAACCCTAAGTGTTCAGTTTTTTCCACGACAGCTCTATCACAAAGGTGGGGTTACACATTTTTCAGTGCCCCACACCTTGGTAAACTCCAAAGTCAGCTTTTGATTTTGAAGTTTTATGTTACAACAAATTCAACATTTTCCAAGACACAGCAAGGATCAGTACAGTTTGCACGCACAGATGGGAGAAGGCACACCCAGAGTGATGTACAGCCCAAGTGAGTGGTTGATATTGGAAATTTAGTGCACTGTGGGAGTTCAACCAGTAAAGTCTTTCCATTCTTATTTTTTTTTTTAAGTTGCATGGTCTAGTTAAAAGATTAACAAGGAAACTGACTGAGGGATAGGTATCAGTCAAGCACCTGAAGCCCGAATAAAACCTCAGCAGATGATTGAAGCTTAAAAAACTTCAGGGGTCTGCTGATTGGGAAAACAAACCAAATCACTGACATCACAAGAAATTGGGCTGTTGATTTTAAAAAGATGTACTTTTTAGAAGAAAGGATTAACTGAAAAACAACATGAATAAATGAAAGTCCGGGCCAATATAGTTAAGGAATATAAGTAAGCAAAGTAGGGTAAGGGAACTACAGTTAACAGTATACTTAAATAAGTATAGATTTTTAAGAAAAGGGTACCCTCAGACTTAAAAAGTCCTGGTATTTAATATGTGACCATAGGAAGTGGGAGTAGAAGTACAATCTCCCCACTCCCCCCCCCAACCGGCCTGTTGAACTCCTGCTTTAAATTCCACATTCCCATTTGTCCCTGGTAAAGTTCAATTTCCCCTATCTAACTAGAATCTGCTGGTATTCAAAATATTCAATAATCTGGCCACAATGCCTTCTGAGGTAGAGTTCCAAAGTTACACAATGCTCCAAAAGAGAGAGAATCTCCTCACCTCTGTCCTAAAAGGGCGACTCCTAATTCTAAAACAGTGCCTCCTGGTTCTGAAACACACACACAGTCTTACAATCAGATTCTCTCACCAAAACATACACTCACACATTAACATTTATTTTGTATTTCTACTGATTTGTTGGAAATGGAGAGAAAGTTGAGAACATTAGTTTGGGATTTCCTGCTTTGACTCAAATTTGATTGGAAGTAGACATAATAAATTTCAATGCCAAATTTCAGAAATTGACTATTGATAAATTCGTAAAGATTGCCAATGAATGGTGTTGTGCAGTAAATAGGTACATCTTTAAAGAGATATGCTCACATTATCACAACATGTGACCTGATGGTATTAAGATCATATACTACATCTTAACTTGGATCACTTGGAACAGGACATGCGAATGGAAGCACGTTTTCTCTGTAATTAGAAGGCACGATACTAGCACAGACATTCATGCCTGTGAATGTAATAATTGTATATAACAGCCAACTGTAATATATAACTTGAATTTTTCAATACCATGTTGTACAATCCTAGTTTCTTGTCTTATGAGAGACATTATGAGCATAACATAAGATACTCTAGTGGAGGTAAAAGCTCAGTTTCCAATTTTCTCTGAGCAGTGAGTGGAGAAATAATCTGCTTTTTTTATTGCCTATAGAAATGTTGACAATTTCTATTCATTGTTTGTCTCTCTGAACCAAATGTAGGAATCGCACTCTACATGTACATCTCAAGCAGTACCAAGTGAACTGCTCAGATTGGCTGCTGAAGGTGATCTGTGGTGCAGTAGAGATACGTACGGCCTATGCTACAGAAAAAAAGGCAAAGGCCTGCCTGATATCACGGCTCAGCTGCGAGCGAGCTGGCACCGGCTTCTTCGTAAGAGGAACTGATGATGATGGTCATGTGTCCAACTTTGTTGAAACAGAACAGGTATTAAAGATATAAGAAAGACTCGCATATGTATAATAGCCTTTGTTATGAACCAGACCAAGCCCCCTCAGAATATAATAAGAAGGTTACCTAGACCCTAACTTTTTCTTAATTTACAGGCAACTGCCTGGCGTTGCATTCCAGATGAAATCTAATTGGTCAAACCCCCAGTCTTGAAGCAAAACACCCTTGATTCTTACACTATAGTTAAAAGATAACAAAAGAAGAAAGAAATTGGAATAACTTAGCTCGATTGAAAAACTTAACAGGATAATTGTTTAAGTAAAAAAGTAACATTCCTTTCTAAAGGCAAATTCAATAAAGTAGATTGTTGAACATGCAATTCTAATAGCAGGAAGAGAACTCCCAACTTTTAGCTGTAATAGAGAGAAAAAAGTGCTTCCACGTCTAACTTAAAGACCCCAGCATCAACTGCTACTGAAAAACCAAAACTAAATGTCCTGGCTCTGAGGGAACTTGACCCCAATCATTCCTCTGGGACACCTCTGGGAACTTGCGGAACGTTTCAGAGAACACCTCTGGGACACCCGGACCAACCAACCCAACCACCCCATGGCTTAACACTTCAACTCCCCCTCCCACTCCACCAAGGACATGCAGGTCCTTGGACTCCTCCATCGCCAGACCATAGCAACACGACGGCTGGAGGAAGAGCGCCTCATCTTCCGCCTAGGAACCCTCCAACCACAAGGGATGAACTCCGATTTCTCCAGTTTCCTCATTTCCCCTCCCCCCACCTTGTCTCAGTCAAATCCCTCGAACTCAGCACCGCTTTCCTAACCTGCAATCTTCTTCCTGACCTCTCCGCCCCCACCCCCACTCTGGCCTATCACCCTCACCTTGACCTCCTTCCACCTATCACATTTCCAATGCCCCTCCCCCAAGTCCCTCCTCCCTACCTTTTATCTTAGCCTGCTGGACACACTTTCCTCATTCCTGAAGAAGGGCTCATGCCCGAAACGTCGATTCTCCTGTTCCTTGGATGCTGCCTGACCTGCTGTGCTTTTCCAGCAACACATTTTCAGCTCTGATCTCCAGCATCTGCAGTCCTCACTTTCTCCCCAATCATTCAGGTTACTTCTATTGTTCCAACTTCAAAAAAAGCCCTACAGCCTCACAAGCTGTTTACTTTAGTGACTTTGGAACAGACTGTTCAGTGCCTCTGTCCCAATCCTTCCTCATTTAAATAAAACTCTGAGAAAATACATTTCTTAAAGCCATAGTATTGTCACACTTTCATGACTTCTAGCTCATGTTCTTCTGTTCACGCGTAGCCTAAATATCAGCATGGAGATGTTCAACTCAATAGCCTTAAGTGTCATGTAACAAAATCCAACCCCAGAATTGCATTCTGCTGCACACAAAACTAAATTCTGGGTTTATTTCAAAGAACTGTTTAATTTGGTATAGCCAAACAAACTAGCTAAGAGGTGTGATATGATCAATAGCATGAGTGCACAAAAGTAGTGATTTACAAAATTCCTTTACATAAGAATGGTGTGAATTTATCAGCAGGAGAGGTTATTTGTTCATTTTTTATGCAATTATAATGAAGTGCAAGCTGTTAAGTAATATCAATTGAATATTGTATCTACCTTTATTACAATAGCTTTTTTTCTGGTTAACTAGTGAAAACAACTGGTGAAACAATAATTGTGAATTTAGTAGAAATTACTGGAAAAGCTCAGTATGTCTGACAGCATCCATGGAGAGAAATCTGAGTTAACCTTTCAAATCCAGTGGCCCTTCATTCTGATAGTGAGAGAAACATTGAGTTTTTCCAGCAATTTCTGTTTTTGTTTCTGATTTACAGCATCTGCAGTTCTTTTGGTTTTATTTGTTGTCCTGTCCCATTTTGTTTAAAGACAGCTCCTGAAGCTGGTATAAAGGTATGAAGTAATGGCTTCAAACTGTTTTGCTCAGAGATTCCTGTGATTGCTCGCTGACCTTAATGAAAATGAGACAAAACATTAGAGAGCAAGCAGGAGTGAACCACATGTCCATTTTTTTAAAGATTCAGATGAACCTGGAGTGAATCCTAAACTTGTAGATTAAACAGAGATCCGATCTGAAATGAAATGCAGTTTGAGATGGATATGGTAGAAATTTGAACTTAGAAATTCAGCTGCAATTCGGCCTGTAAAGTGAACCTGCATTATTTATTCAGGTTGATACACTAGCAGCAGAGACCATGTCTTAAACATTAGGAGAAATGATTAAACTATTCAGACATTTACCAGTTCTTAAATTCTTCAGCTCTTTTGGCATGTATTGAATTCTCATAATCAAAAACACCACCCAAGAAGAAAGCCTCCCATACTTGAATGAATATGAAGTTGGGAGAAGCAGGGTACCTGCCTGACCTGTAAGAAAAGAATGTAAGCTGTGGCTGATTGCTACTACCCTGTCCTCCCCACTGTTCTCACAGCACCCCTCAATGCATTCTATAAACTATTAGCTCAAAATGTTAAGCGT
The DNA here is from genome assembly GCF_004010195.1 of Chiloscyllium plagiosum. Classification (NCBI taxonomy): domain Eukaryota; kingdom Metazoa; phylum Chordata; class Chondrichthyes; order Orectolobiformes; family Hemiscylliidae; genus Chiloscyllium; species Chiloscyllium plagiosum. The sequence continues at coordinate 68,875,322 of NC_057718.1, forward strand.
ATTGAAATTGGGATAGATGTCTAACATTCATTTCAAAAACAAAGGTGTGTTTTTTTCCATTTTAATCTGAGCTTCTCATTCTTTTCTGTTTTGCAGGTAATTTACTTGGATGATGCAGTGTCTTCCTTTGTCCAGATACGAGGTTCAGTCCCATTATTTTGGGAGCAGCCTGGAATACAGGTAATTTATAGTACTAATTTAGTTTTACTTGTTCTAGACAAGGAATGCTCTGCAGAATAAACTAAAATACGGAGCATAGGTAGCAGCTTCATTTGATGATTTTTGATCATTGGATTAGGTAATTTGAATTAGAACTTTTGCAAAATTTGCAGCACCCCTATTCACACCAAGTTGGAATCCATTTCAATTATAATAATGCTAAAAATTAATATTTTTCACCTCACCCTCAAGTTCTGCATTATTTCAAACATTTACGCATCACATTGACAGCTATTCAATCTTGACAGTTACATTTCCCAAACAATTCCTAGCATTCTCACTGATGCACTCCCCTTTGAATAGGAATTTATACATAAAGCAAAACAAGATTGCCATTGGGAGCAGCAGAATTTAATATCCTCTCCCCCATTGATGAGACAATACTGTCCACAAAGGAGAAAAAACAGAGCTGATGGTGCAGCAATGGGCAATTTAAGCGGACATCAAGCAAGAGTTGTATAGGCTTAATCGTTTTCATCTCTTCTCCCTCTTGGGCTGCAGACACTAATTGTGGACACAAGTCCACAAGCTAATCCTGTCCCTTCTTCAATGCAACTTGTGATCAGATAAAATCCCTTAGCCAGTGCAGGAGGAGGATGAGAATGACAGTGCTGGTGCATTATCTGACTTTTGCAGCTATCAACTCAGATATTAATATTATTCATCTTTGAGAGGCGAAGGTAGAGGTGGGATTTGCACATGTGGTAGCTTATTTGGTACAAATATACAGGTATAAGGGTTGATGTATGCGGTAGTTTGCCTGATCTGGAGTACTGGGAGCAATTTTGGTCCCCTTGTATAAGAGTGGATAAATTCCCCAGGACCTGATTAGGTGTACCCAAGAACTCTGTGGGAAGCTAGAGAAGTGATTCCTGAGCCTCTTGCTGAGATATTTGTATCATCGATAGTCACAGGTGAGGTGCCGGAAGACTGGACGTTTGGCTAACGTGGTGCCACTGTTTAAGAAGGGTGATAAGGACAAGCCAGGGGACTATAGATCAGTGAGCCTGATGTTGGTGGTGGGCAAGTTGTTGGAGGGAATCCTGAGGGACAGGATGTACATATATGTGGAAAGGCAAGGACTGATTAGGGATAGTCAACATGGCTTTGTGCGTGGGAAATCATGTCTCACAAACTTGATTGAGTTTTTTGAAGAAGTAACAAAGAGGATTGATGAGGGCAGAGTGGTGGACGTGATCTATATGGTCTTCAGTAAGGCGTTCGACAAGGTTCCCCATGGGAGACTGATAAGCAAGGTCAGATCTCATGGAATACAGGGAGAACTAGCCATTTGGATACAGAACTGGCTCAAAGGTAGAAAACAGAGTGTGGTGGTGGAGGGTTGTTTTTCAGACTGGAGGCCTGTGACCAGTGGAGTGCCACAAGGATCGGTGCTGGGTCTTTTCGTCATTTATATAAGTGATTTGGATGTGAGCATTAGTGGTATAGTTAGTGAGTTGGAGGTGTAGTGGACAGCGAAGAAGGCTACCTCGGTTTATAACAGGATCTTGATGGGTCAAAGGGCTGAGAAGTGGCAGATGGAGTTTAATTCAGATAAATGTGAGGTGCTGCATTTTGGGAAAGCAAATTTTAGCACGCCTTATACACTTAATGGTCAGGTCTTGGGGAGTGTTGCTGAATAAAGGGACCTTGGCGTGCAGGTTCATAGCTCCTTGAAAGTGGAGTAGCAGATAGATAAGATAGTGAAGAAGGCGTTTGGTATGCTTTCCTTTGTTGGTCTGAGTACTGAGTACAGAAGTTGAGAGGTGATGTTGCAGCTGTACAGGGCATTGGTTAGGCCACTTTTGGAGTATTATGTGCAATTCTGGTGTCCTTCCTGTGAGAAGGATGTTGTGAAACTTGAGGGGCTTCAGAAAAGATTTACAAGGATGTTGCCAGGGTTGGAGGATTTGAGCTATTGGGAGAGGCTGAATAGACTAGGGCTGTTTTCCTGGAGCATCGAAGACTGAGGGGTGACCTTATAGAGGTTTATAAAATCATGAGGGGCATGGATAGGATAAATAGACAAAGTATTTTCCATAGGGTGGGGGAGTACAGAACTAGAGGGCATAGGTTTAGGGCGAGAATGGAAAGATATAAAAAAGACCTAAAGGGCAGCTTTTTCACGCAGAGGGTGGTACGTGTATGGAATGAGCCATCAGAGGAAGTGGTGGAGGCTAGTACGTTTGCAACATTTAAAAGGCATTTGGATGGGTATATGAATAGGAAGTGTTTAGAAGGATATCGGCTGGGTGCTGGCAGGTGGGACAAGATTGGGTTGGGATATCTGGTCGGCATGGACAAGTTGGACTGAAGGGTTTTTTTAGATTTTTTTTTAGATTACTTAGAGTGTGGAAACAGGCCCAACAAGTCTACGCCGACCAGCCAAAGCACAACCCACCCAGACCCATTCCCCTACATTTACCCCTTCACCTAACCCTATGGGCAATTTAGCATGGCCAATTCACCTAACCTGCACGTTTTTGGACTGTGGGAGGAAACCGGAGCACCCGGAGGAAACCCACGCAGACATGGGGAGAATGTGCAAACTCCACACAGTCAGTCGCCTGAGGTGGGAATTGAACCC
>NC_057718.1:68878597-68884259 GCF_004010195.1 Chiloscyllium plagiosum
ACTAGGTAACATCTTCAGTGGGCCTCAGGTGAAACACTGCTGATAATTCCTGTTTTCTATTTACATGTTTGGGTTTCTTTGGGTCTGGAACAAAACATCTGGAAATGAACCTTCCAGCTCAGCGAGCAAACCTACATCCAGAACCTCAACCTGAGCTACAAATCTTCTCAAAACTCACCACTGGGCTCCTCCATTTTTTTCTAATGAAGAATGAGTGATTAACCTGATCAACTGTGGAATTCACCATGATGGAGCATCTCAGAGCAAATCTAATAGCATTTGACAAGGCAGAAAATGCTGCCATGAAGGTTTAGACAACTGGAGTCTTGATTTTGGGTACCAGTGATAAAAGGAATTTTCAGGATGGTGCAAGAATGTTGTGCTCAGTTTTCCAATTGTAATGAAGTGTAGCTAGAATTGACTGTCTTGGAGGAAGATATACTGTCTTCTCCTCCTCTAGAGGGCCAAAGCCTGCTAATTACCACAGTAGTAGTGTTGCTGGTGTCTGTGAAACAACTAGCCCAGATAGCTATAACCAATGTAAAGATGATATAGTCTGGAGATGTACATTCCAAAATCAAAGGTCTTCATGGTTGTCCTCCAAGGCCTTCTGCATTATCTTTATTACTAGTTTAAAAAGCTTTCACTGCATAAGCTAAACATTTGGGAAAATAACTCTGAGAAGTGACAGGAGAAGCTAATGACTACAAAGGGCAGGCAGTAAGGAAAGGCACAAGGATGATTTGTTTCATTTTGTATAAAATGTAAACGTTATGTGCCAGAAATAGTTAAAAAGACTCATGGTGTTGCAACTTCAGCTGAGGACCTGACACATCATTAACTGTAAATATTGTCTCACTTTGTTAGTCTTACAAAATAGTCTCGCCCTGTGATTCCATTTTGTTTAGGGAATGTAGTTATTAGTTTATCATTAAATCCATCATCTAAATTAATGCCTTCTCAATGAATGTGTAGATATTGTATTAACTGCAGTGAAGATATTGGTTATCAATCAACCTCTAAGGCACTGAAAATTAACTATTACAAGTTTTGAATTTTTAGTGAGAATTTACAAATGTTAAATTTTAATTTTGTTTGCCTTTTTAGTTTCTTTTTGTTGCTTTCTGGCCTCATGGTGTACCTCAAATGTTTTTTGACTTTTATTTGTAACCACATTCAAGGAGCAAAGGCAAAATGCAATCAAACAGATAAAGTAAGCCACTCAGTCTGAATGGGTGTGGCACGCACAATGAGATAGATGATCTAAAGGCACAAATAGGGGCAAATGGTTATAAGATAGATCATAGATTTTTGAAGGACTGTGTTTATTAATGAAGTTTTGGAATATTAAAGCGAAAGATAGATGAGTAGGAGCCAAAGAAAACAATTCAATTCACCTACTAACTGGGTGATAAATCCTGAGGAAGTGCTTATGCCATATTTCTTCAGACTGGACAAACTGATTTCATCTGACATTAGCTTGCTCATTTTTTACCACCTAACATTTTATGTCAGGCGAGGAGCTTTAAGTAGAAACTTTAACGATGGCATTAGAGAAAACGAATGATAAAGTTAATTGTGTCATTTATGAGATATATAATGTTTATGAAACTCTTCATTCCAACCATTAGAACTTTGAATACTGAAGAAACTGGGTGGTTGAGTGGATTATAATGAAAAAAGTGGAAATGTATCCAGGTTGTAGCACTCCTCCAAAACTGTCAATTGATTCCTGTTGAAAGATAAAGAGGAAAGAAATTGAATAAGGCCCATTAACTGTGTAAGGATCATGATGAACCAACGCACTTTGTCGTGATCAGGTAGCATGTAAGTTTCAAGTCTGTTGATGTATATGGTAAAAACAATGAGTGCAGATGCTAGAAACCAGATTCTGGATTAGTGGTACTGGAAGAGCACAGCAGTTCAGGCAGCATCCAAGGAGCAGTAAAATCGACGTTTCGGGCAAAAGCTCTTCATCAGGAATACAGGCAGAGAGCCTGAAGGGTGGAGAGATAAGTGACAGGAGGGTGGGAGTGGGGAGAAAGTAGCATAGAATACAATAGGTGAGTGGGGAAGGGGATGGCCCTGGGGTTGAAGTGTTCCGAGGCGGAAGATGAGGCGTTCTTCCTCCAGCATCTGGTGGTGAGGGAGCGGTGGTGAAGGAGGCCCAGGACCTCCATGGTTGATGTATATGACCAGAGTGCACATCACAGCACTAATCAAGCTACTGAGTGTCAGGCAGGTGGCCCATGTTTGTCTGACACAAGCTCACTTTAAACTAGCCAACCTTACTTTAAGCCAGCCTTTATTTCTTAAGGGGAGCTTCATACTCTTGTTGTTTTGTTTTGAAACAAAAACAAAAGTGCTGGAGAAGCTCAGGCTTGGCAGAATCTATGTAACCAGAAACTGAGTTAATGACTCCTCTTCAGAATTATGTTTTGTTTGAGTAGGCCCAATAGACAACACCCATATGCTACAAATCAGTATGAATAAAACAGTAACTTGTTAATGATAAAATTATTTGATTTTTGTGGTGATGATTTAGAGACAAGTATTGGCTAGGACACCAGGGAGGATTTCCCTACTCAAAAAATAATGTACCATGGTATTCTTTTACATCCACCCAAATAGGCAAAAAGGAGCTCAGTGTAGCATATCAACTGAAAAATAGCACCTCCATGCCTCCTCTGTACTTACTACCTTTACTTAACACAAGAAGGAAAATGGCACCGAGAATAAAAACTGCTTTGAGATTCACTGTGTCAATCTACTGATTCATTGATTTAAAAAAAATTAAAAGATGTATTTGCTGCACCGAAGCAAGTATAGCGAGCAAGGAAAGAAAAAAAAAAGCAGGGATGAGGAGAATCATGCAGATAAACTTCATCATGTGCTCAATCCTGAAGGAACTTTGAGTAATGAGTACCCTACATGGAGGGAAATCTCTTCAGCTAGGGGTATAGACTCTGAAAAAAACAGGCAGCCTCAGGAATGCCTTGTTTTGAACAGGAAGAAGCGAGGTAGTGGCCAAATTTTCATAGTACATTGTGTTATGCATGTCCTTCCTATTTTTACAAAAACAAGCAGGAAATTTTGGCGCAATAGGACCATATGATGAAAATACATAGTGCTGAACTCCTACAGTGGGAGATGACATTATTATGTTCAAACTCTTAAGTGAAGCAGATTTAGTTGTCCATGAGCTCCTGAGTATTGCTGGAGAGAAATGACTTTTAACTTCCTGAAGAGTCTGGTACAGCTGGAGAAGCCAGGTTCCAAAACATTGGAAGAAGTAATAGGGATCCTGCAGAATGATTTTTCACCAAAACCATTTGTGATTTCTGATGGGTTCAGATTCCACCAATTCAACTAACATGTTGGTGTATCTATCTCCGAGTTTTTGGCACTTTTAGAGAAGTTAGCAGAATTCTGCAGATTTGGAGACAACTTTATTGGTGCTCTCAGAGACAGACTGATATGTGGTTTATGATGTGATGCAATCCAGAAGAGACTGCTGACAGAAAGGAACCTTGACTTAAAGCACTGGAAATAGCAGTCTTGAATGAACTAGCTGTCAAGTCTGAGAGTTCACAAAATGGTGGCTGAGAGACAAGCACCAATGCAGAGTCAAAATTGCCATCAGTGTGACTAAATGTATCATAAGCAGCAAGTTGCTGGTGTAAAGAAGCTGTATGCAGAAACTGAGGGGAAAAAAAGTGTACAGTTTCATTGATACCTAGAAGTGTGTATTAGAAGCAGCTAAATCACATTGCGCTGCAACCCTCAGAAATTGTACAAAGAACGTACACGAGTGAAGTAGTGCCTTTTTCAGGAGCTGTATCAATGTGTATGTTCAGTTGAAGACTTAAAGAAAGAAGTCATTTAAAGTCTGAAGATTTACCTTTACGTACTGTCAAAGGAAATTTTCCACCTTTATTGGGAAGAATGCAGTTGGAGAAAATCAAACTCAACTAGGTTGAAGTAAATTGCTTGTCAGTGCCTGAGACTGATCTATCATAAATTCTAAAGAAACATGTCATTGTTTTCAGTGGGGATCTGAGAACATGAAAACAATACCATAAATTTGAAAATAAAGGATGAGAATCCAGCAAAATATTGCTTGGCTAGATCAGTACCTTAAGTAATCAGACCAAGGGTCAAATCAGAATTAGAGAGACTGGACAAGATGAGAGTCCTTGAACCCATAAATGAGTGATTGGGTCACCCATTTCATATTGGTGATTGGAAAAAAAATGGATTGGTATGTATCTTTGGTGATCTTAAGGTCATGAAGATCTGGTACTGTGTGACGAGTAGTGTCCATTGCCTTTACCGATGATGACCCTATTTACTGGACCAGCTGGAGGTCAGCTTTTCAATAAAATTAATCTAAGACTAACACATTTCCAGATGAAGGTATCTCCTGAATCATTGAAATACTTGATTATATCAAGCAAAGAAATAAAATAATTCAAATTGCCATAGTCCAGAGGATCATAAAGCTGCTCTTTCCTTAGAGAGAGATGACTGGTGCAGTTTAACCTGAGGTTCACTGCACACCTGGCAAGGGGAGAGGTTGAGGAGAATCCTTCGTGGTAACGTCAGCCAGTGTGGGAACAGAACCCATGCTGTTGCTATCACACTGCATTGCAAACCAGCTGTCCAGCCATCTGAGCTAACTGGCCCCTTTCACACATAAAGGACTATTCAAATACAAGAGACTTCCATTTGGAATCACATCTACACCTGCATTGTTACAAAATGCCTTGGATCAGATTTTAAGTAGATTAGATGCAGTCCAGTATTACCTAGATGATATTTTAGTCATGAGGATAAATGAAAAAGCGCATCTGCATAATTTAGATGCTACTCTGCAAAGACTTGAAGGTTACAGCTTCAGAGTGAGAAAAGACATGAATTTAAAAAAAAGGTTCCATTGAATGTTTAGGCCATATTATTAACAGCAGAGATGATAGCCAAAAGACATTCCGGTGAGTAGGGCTTAACTTTGAAATTGAGGAGAAGACAAGAATATGTGCAGCTTGTGCAAGAGTACTCAACTTAACCCCATTATCATTATTACATCTATGACAATGGCCAGAAAAGTCATAGCAAAAAATTCCATTTTGATGAAAGAAACTGAATGAGGAGAAATAAACTATGATGTTTTAAAAACATTTCACATTACAGAAGAGGATGTTCGGGAGCTTTTACAGACTGTAAAGGTGGATAACTACATTGTCCACTGGAGTAGTGTCAGATGATTGGAGGGTTGCAAATGTTATTCCCTTTTTCAAGAAAAGGAACAGGGATAATCCTGTGAAGTACAGACCAGTCAGTCTTACATCTATGGTGGGCAAACATTTGAAGAGACAAGATTTATTATTAAAAGCAAATTACTGTGGATGCTGGAACCTGAAACCAAAAGAGAAAATGCTGGAAAATCTCAGCAGGTCTGGCAGCATCTGTATGGAGAGAAAAGAGCTGATGTTTCGAGTCTAACTGACCCTTTGTCAAAGCTAAAAAAAAGGGGAGAAATAGAGAGGTATTTATGCGAGGCTGAGAGAAGGTGAGTCATGGCTCCAGAAGCAAAAGTGGCAATAAAGAGGTGATAATGACAGTGTATAGAGAGATTATAGGGAGATTAGGAGCTGTGAATGAC
>NC_057718.1:68884321-68907665 GCF_004010195.1 Chiloscyllium plagiosum
GAGAAGGGTAGCAAAGGGGGAAGAGGGGAGAAAAAGATGACGAGAGAGTGGGGAGTGAGAGAAAGAGAGACCATCAAGAAATAAGAGGTACAGAACAATGAAAAAAAAATATTTAAAAAAATGGATGAAATAAAATTATCTGAAGTTGTTGAATTCAATGTTGCTGTAACGTGCCTAATCGGAAGATGAGATGCTGTTCCTCCAGTTTGCGTTGAGCTTCACTGGAACATTGCAGCAGGCCAAGGACAAACATGTGGGCATGGGAGCAGGATTGTGTGTTGAAGTGGCAAGCCACTGGAAGGTCCGGGACCTGATTGCGTACAGACCGAAGCTGCTCAGCAAAGCGATCACCCAGTTGGCGTTTTGTCTTTCCGATATAGAGGAGACCACATTGGGAGCAACGAATGCAATAGACCAAATAGGCCGGTCTCAACATTGAATTCAACAACTTCAGATAATTTTATTTCATTCATTTTATGTATCTTTTTAAAACTTTTTTTTCACTGTTCTGTACCTCTTACTTCTTGAATGTCTCTCTTACTCTCACTCCCCACTCTCTCATTATCTTTTTCTCTCTCTTCCCCCTTTGCTACCCTTCTCTCCTGTTTTCCATTTTGCCTCTGCTTCACCCATCCCCCCAATCCCCCACATATTTTGTCACATAGCACTGGCTTCAGCCTTGGTCATTCACAGCTCCTAATCTCCCTATAATCTCTCTATGCACTGTCATTATCACCTCTTTATTGCGACATTTGCTTTGCTTCTGGAGCCATGACTCACCTTCTCTCAGCCTCGTATAAATACAAAGGGTCAGTTAGACTCGAAACGTCAGCTCTTTTTTTCTCCTTTAAAGGATTTATGATTACTTTGATTTGAGGTAGTCAGCATGGCTTTGTGAGAGGCAGGTCATGCCTCACAAATCTTATTGAATTCTTTGAGGATGTGACAAAACACATTGATGAATGTAGAGCAGTGGATGTGGTGTAGATGGATTTTAGCAAGGCATTTGATAAGGTTCCCCATGGTAGGCTCATTCAGAAAGTAAGGAGGCATGGGATACAATGAAATTTGGCTGTCTGGACATAGAATTGGCTGGCACACAGACAGAGGGTGGTGGAAAGTATTCAGCCTAGAGCTCGATGGCCAGTGGTATTCCTCAGGGATCAGTTCTGGAACCACTGCTCTTTGTGATATTTATAAATGACTTAGATGAGGAAGTGGAGGTTGGGTTAGTAAGTTTGCTGAAGGTTGGTGGACTTGTGGATGGTGTGGAGGGCTGTTATAGGTTACAATGGGACTTTGACAGGATGCAGAGCTGGGCTGAGAAGTGGCAGATGGAGCTCAACCTGGAAAAGTGTGAAATGATTCACTTTGGAAGGTCAAATTTGAATGCAGAATACAGGGTTAAAGGCAGTATGGATGAACAAAGGGATCTTGGGGTCCATGTCTAAAGTTCCCTCAAAATTGCCACCCAAGTTGATAGGATTATCAAGAAGGCGTATGGTGTGTTAGATTTCATTAGCAGGGGGATTGAGTTCAAGAGCCGCAAGGTTATGCTGCTTCTCTGTAGAGCCCTGGTTAGAGCACACTTGGAATATTGTGTTCAGTTCTAGTTGCCTCATTATTGGAAGGATGTGGAGGCTTTATAGAGGGTGCAGAGGAGGTTTACCAGGATGCTGCCTGGACTGGAGGGCATATCTTATGAAGAAAGGTTAAGCGAGCTACAGCATTTCTCATTAAAACGAAGAAGGATGAGAGGTGACTTGATAGAGATGTACATGATGTTGAGAGGCATAGATGAAGTGGATAGCCAGAGACTTATTCCCATGGCAAAAATATCTGTCATGAGGGGGCATAATTTTAAGGTAATTGGAGGAAGGTAATGGGAAGACGTCAGAGGTAGGTTCTTTACACAGGGAGTGATGTGTAAAGAATGCACTGCCAGCAGTGGTCATAGAGTCAGATACATTAGGGACATTTAAGCGACTCTTTGATAGGCACATAGAAGATAATACAATAAAGGATATGTAGTTACTCTGAACTTCGAGTAGGGTAAAAGGCCAGTACCACATCGAGAGCCGAAGGGCCTGCACTGTTCTATGTTCTATAAATCTCCAGCACCTAATCTAACACATCCAAGAACGTTATGTGAAGTCAGGGAGGAAATTAAGAGGGCCCTTGCAGAAATATTTACACCATCTATAACTACGAGTGAGGTGCTGATGGCTGGAGGGTGGCTAATGTTGTACCTTTGTTTAAGAAACATTGTAAGAAGAGACTGGGGAACTGTAGACCTGTGAATCTGACTTTGGTTGTAGGTAAATTATAGGAGTTGATTATAAAGTAGGATTTATAGACATTTAGAGAGGCAACAATTGATTAAGGATGGTCAGTATGGTTTTGTGTGTGGAAAATTGTGTCTCACACCGCCCACACCACTGTGCCACCGTGCCGCCCACACCACTGTGCCACCGTGCTGCCTGCTAATGTTGTACCTTTGTTTAAGAAACATTGTAAGAAGAGACTGGAGAACTGTAGACCTGTGAATCTGACTTTGGTTGTAGGTAAATTATTGGAGTTGATTATAAAGTAAGATTTATAGACATTTAGAGAGGCAACAATTGATTAAGGATGGTCAGTATGGTTTTGTGTGTGGAAAATTGTGTCTCACAAACTTGACTGAGTTTTTTGAGGAAGTTACCAAAATGGTGGTTGATGGCAGACCTGTAGACGCTGGTCATTTGGATTTTAGTTAAGCCTTTGACAAGGTTCCGCATGGTAGACTAATTAGTAAAGTTAGGTTACATTGGATTCAGGGTGAGCTTGCCAACTGGATATATAATTGGCTTAACAGCAAATGATAGAGTAATGGTGGTGGATTGCTTTTTGGACTGGAGGCCTGTGGTCAGTGGTGTTTCACAGGGAATGGTTCTTGGTCTTTTGTATAAATTTGTATAAATGATTTGGATGAGAATATAAGAAGGCATGTTTGTGGATGACACCAATATTGGTGACATAGTAGACAGTGAAGGTTGTCCAAGATTACAAAGGGATCTTGATCAAGTGGGGTCAATGGGCTGAAAAATAGCAGATGGAGTACAGTCTGGATAAAGGTGAGGTATTGCATTGTGGTACAACAAACAAGGGTAGGGCTTATACAGTTAAAGGTAGAGCCTTGGGTAGCTTTGTAGAACAGATGGACCTAGGGATACAGGCACATAATTCTTTAAAGATTGCTGCACATACAGACAGGGCGGTTATAAAGTCATTTGGCCCGCTTGCCTTCACACTCAGTCCTTTGTACGGGACATTGGTGAAACCTCTTCTGGAATACAGTGTCCAGTTCTGACCACCCAGTTAGAGGATAAATATTAGCAAGCTGGAGAGGGTTCAGAAGAGATTTACCTGAATGATGCCAAGTATGGAAGGTTTGAGTTATTAAAAAAAAGGCTGGATGGGCTTGGACTTCTTTACTGGAGCTTAAGAGGTTGAAAGGTGACCTAGTAGAAGTTGATAAAAATAATGAGAGGTATAGATAGAGTTCATGGTAGGTGTCTTTTCCCTAAGATGGGGAATTTCAAGACTAGGGGGCATATTTTAAGATGAGAGGAGAGACATTTAATAAAAACGTGACAGGCAATCCAGAGCAACTTGTTAGTGATAATAGTCTACAGTTCGTATCACAAGAGTTTACAGACCATCGAAAGCAGATTGGAATTCAACATATTTATCTCCCAACCACACATGGTTTTGCAGAAAGGTTTGTTCAGAAAATGAAACATTCCTTTAGGGTAACTTAAGAACAAGGATCACTATCCAAAACACCAAACCAATTTTTATTATCATACTGGAACACAACCCACTTAATGACTAAAAGTTCCAAGTCATTGGTCATGGTAAAGCCTCAATCGTTGAACTTATCCATGACAAATTATATTGTTAACAGAAACAACAGAATAAATGAGAGAACAAAGCCAAGTGCTGAATTTCCAGAATGGTCAAGAAGTTTGCAGGTAAAGGAATCGCTAGAAAATGAGAAATCTTCAAAAATGAGATAATGAGAGTCTAGAGACAATCTGTTCCTGTTAGGGTGATAGGCAAGACTGGCAAGTGTAGGGAATGCTGGTTGAGTACAGAAATTGAGATTTTGGTCAAGAAAAAGGAGGAAGCACATGTCAGGTGCAGACAGCAGAGATCAAGTGAATCCTTAGAAGAGAATAAAGGCAGTAGGAATATAATTGAGGGAAATCAAGAGGGAAAAAAGGGGGACATGAGATAGCTTTGGCAAATAGAGTTAAGGAGAATTTAAAAGAATTTTACAAACACATTAAAGACAAAAGGGTAACTAGGGAGAGAATAGGGCCTCGTAAAGAATAGCAAGGCAACCTATGTGTGGAACCGCAGCAGATTGGGGGAGGTACATTGCAGCATGGGAAAGTTGGACCAAAGGGTCTGTTTTTGTGCTGTACATCTCTGACTCGAGAAGTGTTGCTGAGGAATTATCTCACTGGCAAGAATTGGCTACCAGCCTTCATCGTAGCACAGACTGGACTGCTTTCCTATACCATAGGAAAGAAAGACTATGTAGTATGGATGTTCCCAGGATTGCATTCATTGAAAATACACAAAAAAAGTTGTATCAACAGACACCTGGATGTTCCTGAGGGCCAAACAGTGACTGGAGCATCTGAGAAAGACAGTAGCTTTCATGGAGAAAACAACATTTGTGTGATCCTCCAAGGATTTAATCATCTCAGGAACAAGAATGACAGATGATTTTTCTAATGCACCTCAATCACCAGACGTTAAAGCCAACGAGAAAAATAGAGACGCCTGAAGTACATCAACAGCCACACAAGAATTTGTTTTTTTGGAATGTCTTACTGACTGACTTTACTTCAAATGATTCTAAAGGATTTACAACATTTCATGAAAGGAACGCCTGATGTAAAATGGGAGGGATGTTGTGTAATTATGTAAGTATGGTAAACTGCCACTTTGAGTCTGGTCATGTGATGTAATAATGACGTCAGGCATTTCGGGCAGAAAGCAGTTTACTGTAATCTTGCTACCTGTAGAATAAACATCTCCTTAATAAAGCTGCTGTTTAATGCTCCAGCCTTCTTAGTCCTTTGTAGAACTTAACAACTGTGAAGGCAATGGAATCAAAGCAGAAGTAGCGGTCACTGCCAACATTCTAACCCAAAAATCTTTGTGCAGTTCAGGGAGAAGTTTATTTACTTCACCTGAGCAAATAAGGTCAGGAATACAACTTTAAATGCTACGGCTATAGGATGGAGTACTAGATGCACACATTGCTTCATTCGCCATCACCCCGACACGCCATCACCTTTTGCTCACTCCGACCGCCCCCCCCCCCAATCAACCACAAACATTCAATGTATAAAAGCAAATTGCTGCAGATATACTGCTTATCCTTGATCAAGCATGGCTTACGTTAGCCACATTTCATCTCATGCTTGCATAGTTAACATTGCTGCAAGCTTGATATCCACATCTCTCAGCCTGCGCATTTATGCTAGTGATCCAAAAATGACTGGCACAGCACCTAAACACATTGTATTGTACTCAGTGACAACTGTGTTCCCTTACAGGATAGGGTGGCATCTAACACAGGTAGCAATGTAAATCAGACTGGGGACAGACATGACCATATGTCCTCAGCACATGGAGAAGGTGAGACTGGTGGTCATTGGTGTGGCCACGACAGGGGCTCTGTCAAGAATGGGATGGACACCGTAAAAGATGTGGTCCCTAACTAATCCATCTAATCACATTAACCCTCATCTCACCTCATTCTGATATACAAACTGCAGATGGTGGAAAAGAGAACGTTAGAGGGAAATAAGGATTATGCTTTTTTTTTTATAAATATAGGTTTGTGAAAGCTTTCTGTATTTTCTTTCTCCATTTGTCAGGTTGGCTCTCACCAGTTACGACTCACCCGTGGTATCGAAGCTGATGCTCCTGCTTTCGACAGGTATTGTGTATTATTGAAACTCTGTCTTATAATATAAACAGTACTGAGTCTACATATCAAATAATCTTGATATTAGAAAATAATAGAGCAACAACAACTTGTATCACTATGATTAGTGTAATAAAACATTAGCAAGGTTCTGGATTTAGGTTTGCTTGCAGAGCTAGAAGGTTCATTTCAAGATGTTTCCTCATCTTATGAGGTAACATCTTCGGTGGGCCTCTGGGTGAAGCATTGTTGACAATTCCTGCTTTCTATTTATATGTTTGGGTTTCTTTGGGTCGGTGATGTCATTTCCTGTGGTGACATCATTTCCTGTGGCGATGTCATGGCATTCCTACTGGAACTCTATCAACAACCACATCGAGTTAGACCCCATGTGCCACCCCCTGAGAAAAAGAACAGGAAACGACGTCACCACAGGAAATGATGAGCTGTTTTAAAGGAGTATTTTGAAGTAAATTAGGATAACCAGTCACAAGAAAAGGAGCATCTTAAAGGAGGAGACAGACAGGTGTAAGAGAGCTTGAGGCTTAGGCTGGGTGTTCTTAGCACTAGGTTGCATATCTCATGGGTGGCAGAGGTACCATTTGGAATCATAATTTCCTTTATTCCCCTTGTGTGAGAGTCTAGGACCAGTGGGCATCATCTTAGAGTATGAGGTTACCTATTTAACACAGATGAGCTTTTTCTCTGAGTCATGAATACATGGAATCCTTTAGCACAGTGGGCTGTCAAAACTGGGTCATTAGGTATATTCAAGGCTGAAATAGACACATTTCTAATAATTAAGGCAATCAATACTAGAATAAGACAAGAAAGTGGAGTTGAGGACTATCAGCTCAGTCATTATCTCATTGACTGAGCAGGCTCCATGGGCCTAATAATTTACCTGTGTTCCTACATCTATGGCCTCTGAGGCACCAGTGATGACTATGGAGAGGAGACTATGGTGGGACAGACCTGAAATCACTGGCAGATTGTTGCCAAACAGCATAACAGTGGATGTTGAGCCCAAAGTACTCGCCATTTTTAGTGGGGAGTGCCAGGTGATCCAGGCTGGTTGTGTGCTAACTTTCTGCAAACAGAAGCAGGCAAGTGCAGCATGGTGACTGATTTTTAGTCAATAAACCAGGGAGTCACATGGTTGAGCTCGGAAGGTGAGCATGTGGGTGCAGTTGGAGTGGGACTTGCTGAATCTTCTATCATGAGGGAATATTGAAGAGTTTGGCCAAAACTACCTGATACACAAAAATTAACATTTTTCAGAGTATTTTAAAAGCAAAACTTTCATAATCGTGTCCCATAGGTCGTGACAAAATCTGTAAGTGTGCAAAAATATCATGAATCCACCAAAAACTCAAGTTGCCTGACCGACCCCGCCCAGGACAAAGCAAACTACACTAGCCTTTTTTTCAGGAACAGTAAAAGAAATTCTATTCATTGTGACGCTTAACTTCAATAAAAGCAATAAACAGATGATTTATACAACTTAAGCTTATTCCTCTTCAAATTTCCCAAATGCACACATTTTCAATCAAGGTTAAGACAGATGAAAGACAAGTCATTTGGTGTACTATGGATGGAAAGGAGCATACGATAAACAAAATTATGAACATTAAAGTCCAGACCACAATGTGGAAACTGCTTTTTCTCTCTCAGTTCTTTTTGATGTGTGTATTGGAGTGATGCTGTTGACTTTCTGTTCGATGGATGATCAGATGAACTTTATTTCTTTTAACTTTATGGGGTTTTTTGGCTTTTCACCACATGAAGAGTGGTCAGGATAGGGTTCGTGGTTGGATTCTGTTTGCAGGCTGGATGTTTACACACTTTCTGCTGCCCTTAGCATTTGCAGTCTTTCAACACTGCAAATCAGCCAATCAGAGAGCCATTGCCATGCAGAATTTTCTTAACTTGGAAGTGTTTAGTGACAACTTTCTCCACATTTTTCTTGCAAAAAGCCACATTGTGTGGCACAACTCAGCAATATGCATTATTTAATTATCCATATTGCAAATATTTGGTTCTTCGATTAAGGTGGTGCAACTTTCAGTTTATCATTCAAATAACTGGAAAATATGTGGTCTCTTTCAATGGGCAGGTACAGCAAATGATTAGGAAAACAGATGGTGTTTATTGTAAAGAGGGTTGGAATATAAAAGTAGGGATTTTTGACTGCAGTTGTTAAGGGTTTTGGAGGCTGGGTCATTGAATTTATCCAAAGCTGAGTTAGGAGTTATGGAACCGCATCTGAAACTGGAGTTGAGACCACTGTTAGATCAATCATTCATCAATTATTGAATGGTGGATATGCTTGATAGAATGGTGGATAGGTGTTTGATAAGGTTCCCCATGGTATGCTGATGGAGAAAATGAAGTCGCATATGGTCCAGGGTGTACTAATTAGATACATAGAGAACTGGCCGGGCAGCAGAAGACAGAGAGTAGTAGTGGAAGGGAGTTTCTCAAAATGGAGAACTGTGACCAGCGGTGTTCCACAGGGATCCATTTTGGGACCACTGTTGTTTGTGATATACATAAATGATTTGGAGGAAGGTGTAGGTTGCCTCATTCAACAAGTTTGCAGATGACACTAAGAGTGGTGGAGTAGCAGATGATGAAGGGACTGTCAGAGAATACATCAGAATATAGATAGCTTGGAAAGTTGGGCAGAGAAATAGCAGATGGAGTTCAATCCGGGCAAATACGAGGTGATGCATTTTGGTAGATCCAATTCATGAGCGAACTGTACGGTAAATGGAAAAGCCCTGGGGATAATTGATGTACGGAGAGATCTGGATGTTCAGGTCCATTGAACCATGAAGGCCTCAACGCAGGTTGATAGTGTGGTCAAGAAGGCATCCGGCATGCTTTCCTTCATTTAGGGGTGGGGGGATGTGGTGGGGGGGAGTTCTTTACGCAGATGGTGGCAGGTGCCTGGAATGCATTGCCAGCGGAGGTGGTAGAGGCGGGCACGATAGTGTCATTTAAGATGTATTTAGACAGATACATGAATGGGCAGGGAGCAGAGGGATACAGATCCTTAGAAAGGTTTAGATAGAGGATCTGGATTGGCGCAGGTTTGGAGGACCGAAGAGCCTGTTCCTGTGCTGTAATTTTCTTTGTTCCCTTTTGTTCTTTGATGGCTGAATGGTCAATTCCTGCTCCTAATTACTTTGTTTGTATTTCCCAACTGCTGATCATATCTCTTGATTTCCTCAGCAACAAACAAAATCTACCTCAGCTTTAAATATGGTCAGCAAAGGAGCATGATAAAATAATCTGGGTTAGATAATTCCAATGACTTGCAACTCTTTCGGAAAGTCTCAGCATCAATCCTGTCAAGTCTGTACATAATCTTGCATGTTTCAATAAGATCAGCTCCATTCTTCTAAACTTCAGAAGGTATCTTATCATATGACAACCTTCATCACAAAATTACAGAATTGTTGAAGTATCTTAGAATCATTATTCCACAAACCACTGAACCTTTACTGCATTGCATCCAATACAAGTACGTCTTTAGACCAAACCTATGCACAGTTTGTATAGTCTTACCAAAACCCTGTACCATCTTAACAACACCCTTGTTGCAACTGCTACCTCTGGAAGCAGGCATCAGATAGCAGTTAAGGTGGGTGAATGACAAGGCCAACAAGCCGTGGAGGTGTACCACTCTTTATTGCAACAGTAACCCAATTGTATTGAACAGTACCATTCCTCATCCCTAAGCCCCATCCTTATTAAATGCCTGTGTCCCATAGTCACTCTTAGTACTCCACATCACTCCACACCCATTCCTGTGCTACCTCTTACTTCCATTGTCCTTTCATGTCCCCTTCATATCACCTGCCTCTTTAAGGTTTTCTCCATATTCTGATAGCCACATCCAGTATCCACAACAGGTAGAGTTCAGGAACATGTCTTTGAAATGAATTAGGAGAAAGTGAGGACTGCAGATGCTGGAGATCAGAGCTTAAAAATGTGTTGTTGGAAAAGTGCAGCAGGTCAGGCAGCATCAAAGGAACAGGAGAATCGATGTTTTGGGCATAAGCCCTTCTTCAGGATTCTCACAGGAATATACAGACCTTGAACTCTACCTATTTCACCTTTAAAGGCTTGCTGGAGGTACCTTTGCCAGCAAACAAACTACTCCAATCAACACCTGCCCACTCCTGGTCTATATCCCTCCAAACCTTTCCTATTCATGTATCCATCCAAATGTCTTTTAAACATTGTAATTGTACCTGCATCCAGAACCTTCTCAGGAAGTTCATTCCACACTTAAATCGCCCTTTGTAGGAAGAAGGGCTTAAGCCCGAAACGTCGATTCTCCTGTTCCTTTGATGCTGCCTGACCTGCTGCGCTTTTCCAGCAACACATTTTTAAGCTTTGAAATGAATGAGGAAAAAAAAATTCTATCGATTTAAAAGAGTGGACTCAATGGTCTGAGTTATCGGGAGAGGTTGGACAAGCTAGGACTCTTTCCTAAGAACATAGGAAACTGACGGGGGATCTTGTAGAAGTGTATAAGATCATGAAATGCATTGTTAGGATAATTGCACTCTATCTATTTCCCAGGTTTGGGGAATTGAGGACTAGAGGGCATCGGTTTAAGGTTAGAGGGAAAAGAATAAAAGGGAACCTGAGGAGCAACTTATTGACACAGAGGGTGGTACGCATATAGAATGAGCTGCCAGCAGAAATGGTTGAGGTGGGTACAATAACACCATTTAAAAGGCATTTGGACAAATACGTAGATAGAAAAGGATTAGAAGGATATGGGCCAACAGGGGAATGGGATTAGCGTGGACGGACATTTTGGCTGGCATGGACCAGTTTGGGCTAAGGGCCTGTCTGTGCTGTAGAACTCAATGATTCTATGAGTGCTCATTAAAAACATGTGTATTTTCAAAAAAGCTCCAGACCCATTCAAAATGGTAAATCTTCTCTGAGCAAGTTACCCAAAAGGTGGATGATGACACAGTAGTAGATGTTGTTTATTTGAATTTTCAGGAACTGTTGCATGGTCAGGTGCTGAGGAAGGAGACGTGGTTGTAGTATGGGTCTGCTTCAGGACTTGGTTGAAGAGGTTCAGGGTAGAGGAAATGACCTGCAGTAAAGCCTTTGACAAGGTCTGCATGGTAGACTAATTAGTAAAGTTAGGTCACATGGAATTCAGGCCGCGCTTGCCAATTGGATACATAATTGGCTTAACAGCAGGAGACAGAGTAATGGTGGTGGAGGGTTGCTTTTCAGACTGGAGGCCTATGACCAACAGTATACCACAGGGATTGGTTCTGCATCCTGTTTTGTTTGTCATTGCATTAAATGATGTGGATGAGAATATAGAAGGCATGGTTAGTAAGTTTGTGAATGACACCAAAATTAGTGTCATAGTAGACAATGAAGAAGGTTTTCTGAAGTATTAAAGGGATCTTGATCAAATGGGTCAATGGGTGAAAAATGGCAAATGGAGTTCAATCCGGGTAAATGTAAGGTTTTATATTCTGCTACAACAAACATGGGTAGGATACATGCAATAATGGTAGGGCCTTGGGTAGTGTTATAGAACAGAGGAACCGAGAGGTGCAGGGACATAATTCTTTAAAGTTTGCTTCACATACAGACAGCGTGGTTAAAAGGCATTTGGCACTCTTGACGACTTTGTTCGGTCCTTTAAGTATAGGACTTGAGAAGTCATGTTGAGGCTGTACAAGACATTGGTGAGACCTCTTCTGGAATACTGCATCCAGTTCTGGTCACCTAGTTACAGTAAGGATATTATTAAACTGGAGAGGGTTTAGAAGAGATTTACCAGCAATTTGCTGGGTATGGAAGGTTTGGGTTATAAAGAAAGGCTGGACAGGTTGAGACATTTTTCACTGGAGTGTAGGAGGTTGAGAGGTGACCTAATAGAAGTTTATAAAATAATGAGTGGTACAGGTAGAATTGATAATAGTTGTCTTTTCCCAGAGATGGGGAATTTCAAGACTAGGGCGCATGTTTTTAAATTGAGGGGTGAGAGATTTAAAAAGACATAAGAGGCAGTTGTTTTTTTTTACAAAGGGTGATTTAAGTGTGGAATGAACTTCCTGAGAAAGTGCTGGATGCAGGTACAATTACAATGTTTAAAAGACATTTGGGTGGACACATGAAAAGGAAAGGTTTGGAGAGATATAGACCAGGAATGGGAAGGTGTTGATTGGAGTAGTTTGTTTGCTGGCAAAGGTACCTCCAGCAAGCCTTTAAAGGTGAAATAGGTAGAGTTCAAGGTCTGTATATTCCTGTGAGAATGAAAGGAAAGGCAACGTTGACAGGAATAGGGAACCCTGGCTGTCAAGAGATATTGAGGCTTTGACCAGAAAAAAGGAGGTAACTGGGATCAAGGGAATCCCTGAGGATATATAGGGGTTACAGAAGTTAACTGAAGAAGGAAATTAGGAAGATGAAAAGAGGGCGTGAGATAACTTTGGCTGGGAAGGTTAGGGTGAATCCAAAGAGGTGTTTTAAGTATGTTAAAAGAAAAAGAATAACTAGAGAGAGAATAGGACCCCTCAAGGATCGTAGTGGACATATATGTGTAGAACTGCAGGAGATGGGTGACGTCCTCAATGAATACTTTTCCTCCGTGGGGAAAGACATGAAGAGTTGGGAACTTAGGGAAAATAGTGGTCATTTCTTGGAGGCAGTCCATATCACAGTAGAGGAGGTGTTGGATGTAATAGAATGTATGAAGGTGTATCAACCTCCTGGTCTTGACCAGATATATCCAAGAACACTGCAAGAGGTTCGAGAAGATGACTGATATTTGTCATCATTGTTAGCCATGGGTGAGGTCCTGGAATATTGAAGGGTAGCGAATGTTGTGCCCTTATTCAAGGAGGGCTGCAAAGAAAAACCTGGGAACTACAGACTAGTAAGCCTAATGTCTGTGATAGGTAAGTTACTTGAGAAGATTCTGAGAGATAAGATGTACATGCATTTGGAATGACAGGGTTTGATTAGGGATAGCCAGCATGACTTTGTGGGAAATCATGCCTAACAAATTTGTTAGAATTCTTTGAAGTGACCAGGAAAGTAGGGCAGGGCAAAAGACATAATGTATAAGAATTTCAGTACGACCTTTGATAAGGTTCCACATGGTCGGCTGCTCTGGAAGGTTAGATCACATGGAATCCAGGAGGAACTGGCAAATTGGATGCACAATTTGCTTAATGGAAGGAAGCCGAGGGTAATAATGGAAGGATGCTTGTCAGACTGGAAACCTCTAACGAGTGGAGTGCCTCAGGGGTCGGTGCTGGCCCCATTGTTGTTTGTTATCTTTATCAATGATTTGGATGAGAATGTACAAGGCATGATTAGTAAGTTTGTAGATAACACTAAAATAGGCAGTATCGTGGACAGTGAGGAAGGTTTTCAGAAATTGCAGCTGGACCTTGATCAGCTGGGGAAGTTGGCCAAGAAATGGCAAATGGAGTTTAATATAGATAAGTGTGAGGCCTTGCATTTTGGAAAGTCAAATCAAGATAGGAGTTTCATGGTGAATGTTGAGGCCTTAAGGAGTGTAGTGGAACAAAGGGACCTTGGAGTGGAAGTGCACAGTTCTCTGAAAGTGGAGTCATAGGTAGGTAGGGCAGTGAAGAAGGCTTTTGGCACACTGGCCTTCATCAGTCAGGGCATTGAGTATAGAAGGTGGGAAGTTATGTTGCAGTTGTACAGGATGTTGGTGAGGTCGCAATTGGAATATTGTGCTCAATTTTGTTCACCTTGTTAGTGGAAGGATGTTATTAAACTGGAAAGAGTACAGAAGAAATTTTGCAAGGATGTTGCCAGGACTCAACAGTATGCGTTCTAGCGAGAGATGGGATAAGCTAGGACTTCTTTCTTTAGAGTTAGGAGACTTAAGGGGGAGCTTATAGAAATGTATGAGATCATGAGAGGAATGAATCGGGTAAATGCACTCAGTCTTTTTCCCAGGGTTGAGGACTAGACAGCATCGGTTTAAGGTGAGAGGGGAAAGAATAAAAGGAACCTGACTGGCAACGTTTACACAAAGGATGGTGAAACATGGGATGAGTTGCCAGTGGAAGTAAAGTTCGCTGCATTAACAACATTTAAAAGTCATTTGGACAAATACATGGATAGAGAAGGTTTAGAAGAATATGGGCCAAGTGCAGGGAAATGGGGTTAGCGTGGATGGACATTTTGGCCGGCATGAATGAGTTTGGGCCAAAGGGCCTGTCTCTGTGCTTTAAGACTTCTCTGACTTTAGGTGGGACTAGTTTAGATTGCGGTTATGTTTGGCATGGACTGGTTGGTCTTAAGGGTCTGTCTCCCTGCTGTATGATTCCATAAGTGTGTCTTGCAGCAAATGCTGATGAGATAGTTGGTGGCAGCTGAACCAAAGTTTCAAAGTGACTGTTTAAGGCACAAAATCATCCCATTTGCAGTTATGTAGAATTAAAAAGGGGTGGGTGGAGATATTTGGAAAAGAGGTTAGTCTGTTAACTTGGAAAATTGCCCAGGAGCAAAACTTTCTTGTGCACTTTGGAGTTTAAATATTTGGCTCTTGGCTGCATTGTTTTCTAGGTAAAGGTAAGAGTAATTGTTTAAGTATTCTAAAATCTGATTACCCCTAACAACTCCACATTCTCCACAGCTAGGGTTTTTCTCACTTCCAGAAGTCTGCAGTTCGTATTCCTTGCTCTCTAGCAAATATTCTTGCCTCATATTTTCTATTTGCATGATTGTACAAGAGGACCGTTGAAAAAAATTCTCATGATATCAAAATTCCAAATGTAAAGTTGATTCTTGCAAATCAAATTTATTTCAGATAGCATTCATTATTCATCTCAATTGACTGACAAGTTGGTTAATTTAAATTCAGAGGTGTTAAGCAGCATGGAAATACGCCCATTGGACAAATTAGTGTGTGCCAACCAGGGTTCCTAAACTGAATGAATTCCATTTGTTCCTGTTTGGCCCATATCCCTTGAAACATTTCCTATCGGTGTTCCTGTCCAAATGTCTTTTTAGCATTGACCACTTCCTCTGGCACTTCAATCTATATATGTACCACCCTCTGGGGGAAAACATTGCTCCTCATGTCCTTTTAAAATCTTTTTTCCTCTCACCTTTCAACCTATGCCCTCTAGTTTTGAACTCCTCCCTATCTTGGGTAAAGACCTTGGCTATTCACCTCATCTATACCCCTCACGATTTTATGAATCTTTGCGATCTCCCCTCAGGGTCCGATGCTCCAGAGAAAGAAGGCTTCAACCTAACCAACCTCTCCGTACAACTCGAACCTTCCAGTTTTGGCAACATTCTTATAAATCATTTTTGCGCCCTTTCCTGTTTAGTACCATTCTTTCTATAGCAGAGCGATGAGAATTGTATGCAGTAGTCTAAATGTGGCCTTACCAATGTCTTGAACAGCTGTAACATGACATCCCAACTTCTATACTCAGTGCTCTGACCAATGAAGGCAAGGATGCCAAACACCTTTGGCATCACACTGTCTATCGGTAATGATACTTTCAAGGAAATATATACTTGTACTCCTATGTCTCTCTGTTCAACAACACTCCCCAGGGCCCTGTGCCATTAACTGTCCAAGTCCTGCCCTAGTTTGTGTTTCCAAAATGCAACACCTCACACTTATCTGAATCAAACTCTATCTGCCATTTCTCAGCCTACTGATCATGATCCCGTTGCAATCTGAGATAACCTTCTTCATTGTCCTCTAAAACACCAATTTTGGTGTCTCACACAAACTTATTGACATCCCTCCTGTATTCTCATCCAAATCATTTATATAAATGACAAACAACAGTGGACCCAACACCAATCTTTGGGGTACACCACTGGTCCCAGGCACCCAGTTTGGAAAAACAACTATCTAGCATCACTCACTGTTTCCTACATTGATGCCAATTTTGTATCCAATAGGCTAGCTCTCCCCTGGATTCCATGTGATCTAACGCTACCAATTTCATCTACCATGCAGTATCTTGTCAAAGGCCCTGTTAAAGTTTCTGTAGATAAAGTCTATCATGCTGTCATCTATCTTCTTGATCATCTTTTTAAAAAACTCAATCAAATTAGTAAGACATGATTTCCCACACACAAAGCCATGCTGACTATCCTTAATCAGTATTGCTTTTCCAAATGCATGTAAATCCTGTCTCTCAGAATCCTCTCCAACAACTTCCCACCACTGACATTAGGCTTATTGGTCTGCAGTTGCCAGTGTTTTCCTTACAGTCTTTCTTAAATAATGGCACAACAATAGCCACCCTCTAGTCTACTGGCACTTCACTCGTGGCTGTTGATTATACAAATTATCTCTGTAGTGGCCATGCAATTTCTTCCCTTGCTGCCCATAATGTCTTAGATCAGGTTCTGGGGATTTATCTACCTTTATGCATTTTAAGACATCCAGCACCTTCTCTTCTGCAATGCAGACTCTTTTCAAGACTTTACTGTTTACTTCCCTGAGTTCTCTAGTTTCCATGTTTCATCCATGGTAAATGAGAAATATTTGTTTAGGATCTGACCCATCTACCTTGGCTCGAGATGACCTCACTTATCTTTTAAGGGGCCTTATTCTCTCCATAGTTACTCTTTTGCCTTTAATATGCTTGTAGAATCTCTGGATTCTCCTTAACCTCATCTGGCAAAGCTATTTTATGTCCCCTTTTTGCCCTCCTGATTTCCCTCTTAAGTGTACACCTGCAACCACGATTCTCCTCAAAAGATTCACTTGATCCCAGCTGCCTCCTTTTTCTTGACCGAAGTCTCAATTTCTGGAGGCATCCAGCGTCCCCTATTCCTACCAGCCTTGTCCCTTACACCAATAGGAAGTGGTCCAGGACATTCAGCCTCGGACCTTCGGGCGACCATCCTCCAAGGTGGACTTCGGGACAGGCAGTAGAGGAACGTGGCCGAGCAGAGGCCGATAGCTAAGTTCGGTACCCACAGGGAGGGCCTCAACCGGGACCTTGGGTTCATGTCACATTACAGGTGATCGCCATTGCACCACACGCACGCACGCACGCACACACACAATACTTTCAGTTACATCACACTGCAGATCTGTGCAATAAATTCTGTGTTACGATCAAGCCCTCTGCAAACACCTGATGAAGGAGCGTCATTCTGAAAGCTATTGTGCTTCCAATTAAACCTGTTGGACTATAACCTGGTGTTGTGTGATTTATAACTTTGTACACCCCAGTTCAACACCGGCATCTCCGAATCATATCTCACTGATGAAAGCTTTCCACTTGCTAGACATCCCTTTATGGTGAACAGCCTCCCACAATTGACTTTTGAAACTTCCTGTTTAAAACCATCAAAATTGGCCTCTCCCCGATTTAGAACTCTAACTTGTAGACCAGATCTATTCTCTTCACAACTATTTTAACACAAAGGGAATTATAGTTACTGGTCCCAGAGAGCTCCCCCACTAAATACCTCAGTCACTTGCCCTGGCTTATTTCCCAAAAGTCTTGCCCCTTTACATTCTCAAAATTTTTGATTGAGAAACTTTTCCTGAACACATTTAACAAATTCCTCTCCATCCAAGTCCTTAACACAGTCCCAGTCTATGTTTGAAAAGTTAAAATCCTGTACTGTTACAACCCTATTATTCTTAAATCTATCTGTGATCTCCCTACATAATTGCTCATCAATTTCCTGCTGACTATTGGGGGGACCTATTGTAAACTCCCATGAAAATAATCACCCCTTCTTATTTCTTAGCACCATCCATTTAGCTTCACTGGACAATCCCTCAGTAATATCCTCTCTAAGTACTGCCATGATGTTTTCCCTCATTAAAAAAAAATGACATTCCTCTCCTCTCTTGCTTCCCCTTCTATCCTTCCTAAGGCATCTGTAACGCGGAGCATTGAATTTCCTATCCCATCCCTCCCTCAGTTGTTTCTACAATAGCTATTAAATCCCAATCCAATGTACCCATTCATGCCCTGCGTTTATCTGTCTTCCCTGTCAGGCCTCTTGCGTTGAAATAAATTCAGTTTATTCATCAGTCTTCCCTTATTCCATGCATACTCTTGCCTTCCTTGTCTGTTTAACTTCTGTGCTAACCTCAACCTTCTCCTTTTCCTCACTACTTCTGGTCAGACTTGTTTAAACCCTCCCGAGTAGCTCTAGCAAATTTCCCTGCCAGGATATTAGTCCCCCAGAGGTTCAGGTGCAAGCTGTCCCTCTTGTACAGGTCACCTCTAATCCAGAATAGATTCCGATGATTGCAAAATCTGAATCCTGCACCAGTTCCTCAGCCATGTGTTCATCTGCCCTATTCCTGTTCCTACTATGACTAGCACGTGGCACTGTGAGCAATCCCCTCGAGGGGATCCTGCTTTTTAATCTTATGCCTAATTCCCTATATTCATTCTGCAGGATGTCATCTCTTTTTTTTTAACCTATGTCATTGGTACAAATGTGTACAGCGACCTTTGGCTGCTCATGCTCCACTTTGAGTAATTGCTGCAATCGCTCAGAGCCATCCTTAGTCTCAACACTAAGAAGGCAACAAACCATTCTGGAGTCTCTCTAATGGCTACAGAAATGCCTGTCTGTGGCCCTGACTAGATAACCCCTATCACAGTTGCCTATTTGGAGTTTGCCATAGCCTGCATTACAACAGAGCTAGTCATGGTGTCATACACCTGGGTGCTGCTACTATTTTTCCCTGAGAGACTGTTTCCCCCAACAGTATCCAAAATAGTATTTGTTTGAGAGGTGGAGAGCCACAGGAGATTCCTGCACTACCTGCCTATCTCTCCTTGTGGCTGTCCATCTCCCTGACTGAACCTGCCGTGTGACTGCTTCTCTGAAGCTATTATTTATCACACTCTGTATGCATCTAACTGCTGCTCCAACCAATGCAGTTTGAGAGGAGCTTCAGCCAGACACTTCCTGCAGACTTGGTTTTCAGGCACAGTTGACTGCCATCTGATCTTCCACATCTGGCAGGAGGAGCGTACCACTCCACTGACTGTCATCTCTGGCCCTTTTAAAAACTAATCAACTTAGGAGGTGAAACAAAACTCTTACCTTGCAGTTATGTTGTTGCTGTCCGCCCTCGTAAACAATGCCCATTCTTCACATAACCCCATAACAGCAGCACTTAGACTGTAAAGCAGCCGCTATCAAAAATGGCCCCACTACTAGAGCCTGCCTACCTTTTGTTCACTGGTGAAACTAACAGCTGCATATCTTTTTAAGCCTTGCAAGTCTCCAAAACTGCTCCTCTTTGCTCCCTGGGCAGATACTGGTGAAACTTAGAGCAATCCAAATATTAATTTGGGGATTTACTTGAAGTGTTTCGAAAAATGAAGCATGGGAGTAATGTCTGTTTTTAATATGTCTCTATAATGGCTGAAAATGTGGTTGAGGTTACTCTTTTAGAGGTAAACAACAATCTACACTGAGTTAGGGGTTAGATGGCTGTGTTGGAGTAGCAAAAAGGTGAAAATTGCAACAGTATTCTGTCCCATTTTGCATTTGTCCACATTGAAACAACTGAGGTTGCCAACTGTCATCAATTTACACAATTGAGATATTTTGCAACAAAAACAGAAATTGTTGGAGAAACACAGCAGATCTGACAGCATCTATAGAGAGAACACAGTTCACATTTTGACTCCAGTGACCCTTCTTCTGATGCTGCCAGACTTGTTGAGTTTCTCTAACAATTTCTATTTTTGCTTCAGATTTCCAGCACCTTCATATCTTTGTTTTATTTAAGATATGTTGCCAACGCCCTTTTGGGAAACACATTCCAGGTAATCATAACTTGCTGCATTTAAAATGAAGTTCCCCAGTTTTTTTGACAATCATCTTATTTGCTGCCTGCTAATAAAAGCCATTTCTCTCTTTATTCATTTTATCTTGTCCACTCCCTTATACCTGTGCCATTTTAGCATTTATAACACCTTTCCAGACGAGTGCAGCTCACATTTGACACAATACTGTTGCTGAGGCCTAGACAGTGATTTAAAAAGTCTTATTCAAGTACTAAAACTTTCTTTTGCACTGTATGTGTTTGTTTTGGAAAACACAAAGTCCCCTATGCTTTAACTGCCTGATCATCTTCAAAAATTGTAGACTTATTTCCCAAGGTCCCACTTTACACCTTTGAAATTGCGCATTAATTTATATTGCTTCTTTTTCATTTCAAAATGCGTCACTTCAAATTTCTCTAGATTAAATTCCTCTGATGTATTTTGCCCATTTCTTGATTCTGTATGTTAACCAATTTGGATCCACATAGCTACTGTCCTTGACAAATCCATTATATGCTCAGATACTTGCTGAAAGTTCATAGAATAACAATTGCACTGCTTTTGTCAATCCTCTGGTTATTTTATTAATGCGCTCATGTTTTTGAAAAGGCATATAACATTTGCAACTCTTGATTCTTCCAACACCATGCGTCTTCATTTTATCCACTGGTCAGTCTTCTCTGTTGACTGCTCTAAATGAACTTTTCAATTCTCCTCTGTACTCTCCATATCCTCCTTAATTCTCGAAGATAATATGATTGCAGTATTAATAACAAACTTGACAATTCTGTTTGCTTTTAATTCCAGTTTCTTTGGCCAACTAGAAAACTGTAGTCTTACTCCAAATATCTGCCTTTGGCCTATATCCTTTAACATTTGTTTAACAAAAATGATCTAAACCAGATTTAAATTTGAGAATTGATCAAGCATCAACTGCAGGTTAGAACATAGAACAATACAGCGCAGGACAAGCCCTTCGGCCCTTGATGTTGCGCCGACCTGTGGACTATTCTCAGCTCGTCCCCCTACACTATCCCAAAATTATCCATGAGCTTATCTTAAGATTGTTTAAATCTCCCTAATGTGGTTGAGTTGACCACCTTAACAGGTACGGCATTCCATGCCCTTACCACTCTCTGCGTAAAGAACTTGCCCCTGACATCAGTCTTAAATCTATCACCCCTCAATTTGTAGTTATGCCCTCTCGTACAAGCTGACGTCATCATCCTGGGAAAAAGTCTTTCTCTGTCTACCCTATCTAATCCTCTGATAATCTTTTATGTCTCTATCAAATCCCCCCCCTTAGCCGCCTTCTTTCCAATGAGAACAGACCCAAGTCTCTCAGCCTTTCCTCATAAGACTTTCCCTCCAGACCAGGCAACATCCTGATAAATCTCCTCTGCACCTTTTCCAATGCTTCCACATCCTTTCTGTAATGGGGCGACCAGAACGGTACACAATATTCCAACTGTGGCCGCACCAGCATTCTGTATTGTTGCAGCATGATATTGCGGTTCCGGAACTCAATCCCAAAATCCCTAACACATGTATGCCTTCTTAACAGCACTATCCACCTGCGTGGCAACTTTCAGGGATCTATGCACATGGACTCCAAGATCCCTCTGCATATCCACACTACCAAGAATCTTTCCATTGACCAAGTACTCTGCCATCCTGTTATTCTTCCCAAATTGCATCACCTCACATTTAGCTGCATAGAACTCCATTTGTCACCTCCCAGCCCAATTCTGCAGTTTATCCACGTCCCCCTGCAACCCGTAACATTCTTCCAAACTGACCACTACTCCGACTTTAGTGTTGTCTGCAAATTTACTAATCTATCCACCTATGCCTGTGCCTAAGTCATTTATAAAAATGACAAACAGCAATGGTGCCAAAACAGATCCCTGTGGAACACCACTAGTAACTGTACTCCAGACTGAATATTTTCCATCAACCATCACTCGCTGCCTTCTTCCAGAAAGCCAGTTTCTAATCCAAACTGCTAAATCACCCTCAATTTCATGCCTCTGCATTTTCTCCATCAGCCTACCATGTGGAACCTTATCATAGGCTTTACTGAAGTCCAACTATACCATGTCAACTGCCCTACCCTCATCTACATGCTTGGCGACCTTCTCAAAAAACTCAATGAGGTTTGTGAGACATGACCTGCCCTTGACGGAACCATGTTGACTATCTGAAATAAAATTGTTGCTTGCTAGATGATTATAAATCTTATCTCTTATAATCCTTTCCAAAACCTTTCCTACAACAGAAGTAAGGCTCACTGGTCTATAATTACCTGAGTCATCTCTGCTGCCCTTCTTGAACAAGGGCACAACATTTGCAATCCTCCAGTCCTCAGGTATTAAACCCGTAGAAAATGACAACTCAAATATCAAAGCCAAAGGCTCTGCTATCTCCTCTCTAGCTTCCCAGACAGTCCTCTGATAAATCCCATCTGGCCCAGGGGACTTTTCTACTTTCACTCCTCCTAGAATTGATAACACCTGTACGTAACTAACCTCAATCCTTTCTAGTCTAATATCTCGTATCTCATTCTTCTCCTCCACAATATTCTCCTTTTCCTGAGTGAACACCGATGAGAAATGTTCATTTAGCACCTGTCCAATCTCTACAGGGTCCACACTCAATTTCCACTTTCCATCCTAACGGTGGCACAGTGGTTAGCACTGCTGCCTCATAGCGCCAGAGACCCGGGTTCAATTCCTGCATCAGACGACTCTCTGTGTGGAGTTTGCACATTCTCCCCGTGTCTGGGTGAGTTTCCTCTGGGTGTTCCGGTTTGCTCCCACAATCCAAAAATGTGCAGGTTAGATGAATTGGCCATGCTAAATTGCCCGTAGTGTTAGGTGAAGGGGTAAATGTAGGAGTATAGGTCTGGGTGATATACGCTTCGGCGGGTCGGTGTGGACTTGTTGGGCCGAAGGGCCTGTTTCCACACTGTAAGTAATCTAATCTAATCTAATCTTTGACTGGCCCTATTCCTACCCTAATCATCCTTTTATTCCTCACATACCTATAGAAAGCTTTAGGGTTCTCTTTTATTCTATTTGCTAAAGACTGCTCGTGTCCTCTCTTTGCTTTTCTTAACTCTCTCTTTAAATCCTTCCTAGCTGATCTGTAACTCTCCATCGTCTCATCTGTACCATCTTGCCTCATCAACACATAAACCTCCTTCTTCTTCTTAACAAGGGATGCAATTTCTGTCGTACTCCTTCTTCTTCTTAACAAGGGATGCAATTTCTGTCGTAAACCATCGTTCCCTTACCTTATCACTTCCTCCCTGCCTGACAAGGACATACCTATCAAGGACACACAATATCTGTTCCTTACGTCAGCTTCACATTTCCATTGTCCGCATCCCCTGCATTTTGCTACCGTATTCTGTGCATCCTAATTCTTGCCTTTGCCCCATCGATAACTCTTGACCTGTGGCATGTACTGATCCCTTTCCATTGCTAAACTAAACGTAACTGAATTATGGTCACTCTCT
>NC_057718.1:68908180-68913578 GCF_004010195.1 Chiloscyllium plagiosum
CACCAGCAAATTTCCCACCCAGGATATTAGTACCCCTCTGGTTCAAGTGAAGACTCCTATTCGTATAAGTCCCACCTTCCCCAGAATGAGCCCCAATTATCCAAAAACCTGAAACCCTCCCTCCTGTCCCATCCTTTCAGCCACATGTTTAGCTGATATCTCTCCCTATTCCTTGCCTCGCTATCACATGGCATGGGTAATAATCCAGAGAAAACAACTCTGTTTGTTCTAGCTCTCAACTTCCACCCCAGCTCCCTGAAATCCTGCCTTACATCCCTATCCCTCTTTCTACCTATGTCATTGGTACCTACATGGACAACGACTTGAGGCTGCTCACCCTCTCCCTTCAGGACCCCAAAGTTATGATCCAAGACGGCACAGACCCTTGCACCTGGGAGGCAACACACCAACTGCGAGTCTCGTTCGTTCCCTACAAACCTTCTATCTGAGCCTCTACCTATTGAGTCCCCAATGACTAACATTCTCCTCCTTTCCCTCCTTCCCTTCTGTGCAACAGGGATGGCTCTGTGCCAGAGACCTGGGCCCTACTGCATACTCCTGGTAAGTCGTTCCCCCTCAACAGTATCCAAAACGTTATACATGTTTTTCAGGGGAACGACCAGAGGGGATCCCTCCAATGACTGTTTTTTCCCCCTTCGAACAGTCACCCAACTCTCCTCTTGCCCAAGAGTAACTACTTCCCTGTAACTTCTGTCTATCACAACCTCTGCCTCCCGAATGATCCGAAGTTCATCCAGCTCCCGCTCCAGTTCCCTAGCATGGTCTTGGAGGAACGAGAGTTGGGTGCACTTCCTGCAGATGTACTTGGATGGGACATTATTGGCATCCCTGACCTCAACCATCCTGCAGGAAGAACATTGCTCTCCCTGTACTGCCATCCCTGCTAGTCCCCTAGTCACGAAGTATAAAAGAAGAGACACTTGCCTAATATGTCCCTGGTTTTTAAGGTTAGAGGAGGTGGTTGGGTGGGAGGCCCTGCAAAGGTAGGGTCTCGGGTTGAGAAGACACCGACTTATATAGCAGGACAGAAATAAAAATAAGAAGTCCCTCCTTTCCCAGAAACCTCTGCTCTCTGACTTCAACTTTAAAAGCACAAATCAATGACTCACTGCTCCCAGCAGTCCCCTGGTGCAAGCTGCCGCCCTTCGAGTTGCTGCTGCCACTGCCGCTTAAAAACAGGTTGTGAAAGAGAATTCCAAACCTCTGTCATCCTTTGTGTGTAGAAGTGCTTCATCACGTCATTCCTGATAATTTCCTACTTTTTGGACTATGCCCCTGTGTTACAGAATCTTCAACCAGTGAAATAATTTATCTTTGTCTATTCTGTCTTTTTCTGTTACTATTTTGAAGACTTCAATCAGATTATCCTTTAACCTTCTAAATTTCAGAGAAAACAGCCTAATTTATATAATCTGTCCTCATTACTTAACCCCTGAAGTCCAGGCATCATCCTTATAAATCTAGGTTGTACACCTTCCAAGGCCAATGCATCCTTCTTAAGGTATGATGCCAGATCTACTCACAGTCCTTGAAGTATCTTCATCTATGGTTATTCTTTTCCATTGCAGCAATAAACCTAATATTGTGATTAATGTTTCCATATTCTGCTTGCATTTCTCTTTTGTCTGATTCCTTCAGATTTCTGAGCAACTGTTTATTCTCGTGCCAATTGTTTCTCTGCCTTTAATATTGTTCCTCTCTGCTTCATCTTGGCTCTCTTTCCCCTTCCAAATTAGTTTAAGTTGCTTTTGGTATACTGCTCTTAATTCAAGTAGTGCAGTGGGATATTTTATGCTAACCTTAGAGGGCTGATGATACCTTGGTTTGACATCTCAGGTAGAAAATTACTACTGTGATAGTGCAGCATTTCCTCAGTATTGCACTGAAGTGTCAGACTAGATTCTGTGCTCAAGTTCTGAGGTTGGAATTGAATCCATAATAGCTGAAAATGTGTTGCTGGAAAAGCGCAGCAGGTCAGGCAGCATCCAAGGAACAGGAGAATCGACGTTTCGGGTATAAGCCCTTCTTCAGGAATGCCCGAAACATCGATATCATTCCTGAAGAAGGGCTTATGCCCGAAACGCTGATTCTCCTGTTTCTTGGATGCTGCCTGACCTGCTGTGCTTTTCCAGCAACACATTTTCAGCTCTGATCTCCAGCATCTGCAGTCCTCACTTTCTCCATTGAATCCATAATATCCAAACTCGGAATGCTTCCATTGTGTGACGGCTGAAATTTATACAAAATGTATTTATAATGTACATTTATATCTATGATACACATGACTTTATGTATTTTTAAATGTGAAAAATGAATATTAGATTATAATGCTTACTTTTGTATAGTATATGTGCATAATCATTGCACCTGGCCATCTATGAAGTGAATAAAATGCATTGACTGTGATTTTGCAGGCATTTGATTTTGCTGAGACAGCAGTATGGGAGTCAAGTCATTGTTAACCTGCTAAGAATTAAAGGAGGAGAGGAGGTTCTTAGCAGGGCTTTTAAGGTAGGGATGTCATCAGTGAAAACTTTGTCTGAAACATTTTGTATGCACTGTAGAGATGTGGATTGTTTAGTGAGTTAGTCACTATCTTACTGCAGAATCTCAACGGTCTATAACTTTTGGGAATTGAATTTAAACCTGAATTTAAATTTGGGTAGGGAAAAATACGGCATGAAATTATTTGCCAAGAAGGGTTGGTGAACTGCCGTTCGGCTTCAAGTCATGGGTTTGACCCGATTCCGTTGTGTGGGAGTTCCAATTGAAAAAGGCACATTGTTCTTGACATAAAAGCAAAATAGAACAGACACAAATTCCATGAAAACAGGATATTCAGATAATATGGAACAGATTTGGTAGCAACTGTGGAAAGAGAAAGAGACTAAACATTTCAAGTCAATGACTAAGCTAGCCTAAAGAGAGAGCGACCCATTTGTGGCTAAACAAGGAAGTTAAGTATAAAAGAAGTTGATTAAATTTGAAAGAAAAAGCATGGAAGGAAGGAAAACAAAATAGAATTCAGCAAAAGAGGTCTAAAAAAAGTTGCAACATTGGGTAGAATAATTGTAGATTGGGAAAGAGGAAGTTAGAATTTGATATTTCTAAAATTGTAAAAAGTGGGGGGAACATTATGTGGTTCTTTGAAAAGGTGGTGTTTTTTCAGTGCTTGGATGTCTGTAAACAGTTTTAAAGTTTGCAGCAACAGAGAGCACTTGAACTGAAACATTTGTATTGAAAAACCATACAGTTAGCAGGCCAAGCAACAGTTTTCATTAAGGTAACAGGTTTTAAATTTAGCCAATCAACTTAAGTTAGGCCCTTACATACCAAGCACCTATTAAATTTAAATCTGATGGTTTTGACAAGATAGGACCAATCCTATATGTCATCAAGAGTATAAAAGAGAGGGGCAATTAGACAAAGACCCCAGAGCTGACTGCCATCGCCTGAGCTAACAGCCCTCAATTCTAGAGAGAGAAATTAGCTCTCATAGTCATCTATGCTTTCGAGAAAGCGTCATCTAAAATATAACAGTACCAATGACGGTGAAAGAGTTACTGACAGAAGAATCAACAGAAGAAGGCACGTAATGTTCTGAAAGACACACAACCTAGCTGTAATTGTGAGAGAATAAATCCTATTTTTTCGTATATGAGTGGGACTGGTATTTATTGGAACAGCATGCCATTAGAATCTTGTCTTATTTGGGAATATTTAGTAGTTAGAAGGGTTTTATTCTGTCTGTTAATAATTTAGTTAATTCACTGTTAGATTTAGATGAATAAATTGTTGCTTGTTAATTTTAAAGTGAGTGTCAGGGATTTATTTTATTTAACCAGGAAGTTGCTGAAGAGCAGGTTACACCACCTTTCACACTCTTTTTACCGATTATAGGGCGAGATGTTCCTCTTTGGAGAGAGAAAGTAATCTACGAGGCCAAATTAACAAGGAATATAAAAACTGACAGTAAGAGCTTCTTTAAATATATAAGAAGAAATAGAAAAGGTCAAAATGAACATAAGCCCTTTAGAGCTAGAATCTAGGGAAATAGTTTTGGGGAATGAGAAAATGGATATTTTGTACTCATCTGATATGGTAAAAAATACTTGGAGCATCTCAGTAAATATAAAAACATAGGGGAGGAATTATTTTCTCAACATCACTTGAGAAATAGTAATGAGACAAACTAATGGGGCTAAAGGTAGGTAAGTGTCCTGACCCTGATGGCTTGCACTCGAGGATCTGAAAAGAGGTAGCCACAGAGATAGTGGATACATTGTTGTTACATTCTAGAAATCTTTGGATCTTGGAGAAATACCTGAGGATTGGAAAAGTGTCATGTGACACCTAAATTCAATAAAGGAGAAAAGTAAGGGAAAAAGTGCATAACTGTAGGCTGATTAGCCTAACATCTATTGTTGGAATTATTATGGAGGAAATGATAGCTGCAGATTTGGGAAATCATTAATCAAGCAGAGTCAGCATAGCTTCATAAAAAGGAAATCATATCTGACTAATTTATTATTATTTTTCAAGCAAGTCTCAACCAAAGTTGACTGAAGGGAACCAATACATATGTTGTATTTGGACTTCCAGAAGGTGTTCAACAAGATATCTCACAAAAGGTTGAGTGATAGGGTGTTCGAGGCAGTATAGGCATGGATGGAGAATTGGCTGATGGGCAGGAAACATCAGTGGGGATAGAGTTTTTTTAGCTTGGCACTCTGTAAACCATTCCTGATGAAGGGCTTATGCCCGAAACGTTGACTCTTCTGCTCTTTGCATACTGCCTGACTGGCTGTGCTTTTCCAGCGCCACACTTTTCGACCCTGACCAGGTGGGGTTCCACAGAGATCCGTGTTGGGACCGCATTTGTTTACAACATATTATTGACTTGGAGGAAGGAAGCAAATGTACAATAGCCAGATTTGCAGATGATATAAAAATTGGTGGATAGGCAAGTTGCGAGAAGAATATAAACCGTTAACGAGGATAGATTGATATTTGAGAATTTCATAGAATCCCTACAGTGTGGAAACAGGCCATTCGACTCAACAAGTTCACACTGAATCTACGAAAAGCATTCCATCCGGAATGGTCGGACGTTTACACCGCTGAGGCTAAACGCCAGCTCACGGACACCTCCTCCTACTGCCCCCTTGACCATGACCTCACCCCCCACCACCAAACCATCATCTCCCAGACCATCCATAACCTCATCACCTCAGGGGATCTCCCATCCACCGCCTCCAACCTCATAGTCCCACAACCCCGCACCGCCTGTTTCTACCTCCTGCCCAAAATCCACAAACCTGACTGCCCCGGCCGACCCATTGTCTCAGCCTGCTCCTGCCCCACCGAACTCATCTCT
>NC_057718.1:68914917-68918018 GCF_004010195.1 Chiloscyllium plagiosum
CCCCCCTACCTTTTATCTTAGCTTGCTGGACACACTTTCCTCATTCCTGAAGAAGGGCTCATGCCCGAAACGTTGATTCTCCTGCTCCTAGGATGCTGCCTGACCTGCTGCGCTTTTCCAGCAAGACATTTTCAGCTCTGATCTCCAGCATCTGCAGTCTTCACTTTCCCCTCCATATAATATTATCTGGGTCTCTGAATTAACAGCCCACCAGCAATAATACCACTAGGCCATCACCTCTCCCTAATGGAGGGATTGTTTGATCACCTTCAATGACAAGATCTACAAACAAATCAATGGGACACCTATGGGATCCCAATATCAGAATTTTTAGCAGAAGCAGTTATGCAGAGGTTAGAATGAACAGCCCTTCCCATGATCTAGCCCAACCTTTGAGTCCGTTATGTGGATGACACCTTTGTCATCATGAAATGCATCAAATTAGAAGAAACTCACAAACACATAAACAACATCCTTACTGGTCTAAAGTTCACCAAAGAGGAAGAAAACTCAACTGACTCCCCTTCCTAGATTTCACAGTAGAAAGAAAAGCCAACAGAGAGCTGCAGACCAGCTCTACACACAGCTCTACAGACAGGAAAGCTCTACACACTGAATAGATGCTCAACAATAGAAAGAGTCATCCCAACACCGACAAGAGGAACTGCATCAGAACAATATTTAAATGAGCCACAACACACTGCAGCACCCAGGAACTACCGAGAAGCTGAAGAAAAGCCCTACACAACGTATTCAGGAACAACAGATACACGATATGCGCTGTCTGCCAATTCCTGCACAACAGACGTAAACAAGAAGACACAACATGCCCAGAGACTCTAGCCACCCTGCCATACATCAAAGACATCTCGGAGATGACAACCAGACTACTCCAGCCCCTAGGCATCATGGTAGCCCACAAACTTACCACCACACTGAAACCTCTCCTGATGAATTTAAAGGACCCCATACCAACAACCAGCAGAACAAACGTCATGCACAAAATATCCTGCAAGGACTGCAACAAACATTATATTGGACAGATGGGCAGGAAACTAGCCACCAGAATACATGAGCACCAACTAGTCAACAAAAGGCATGACCAACTATCACTGGTATTCATGCACACAGAAGAAGAGGGACACCAGTTCGACTGGGACAATACATCCATCCTGGACCAGGCTAAACAAAGACATGCACGTATCTGACAACATCCTGGAAAATCTCTTCTGAACCCTCTCCAGCTTGATAATATCCTTCATATAACTGGGTGACTAGAACAGGACATGGTATTCCAGAAGAGGCCTCACCGATCTCCTATACAACCTCAATATGACTTCCCAACTCCTTTACTCAAAGGACTAGCCATTTGGATACAGAATTGGCTCCAAGGTAGAAGACAAAGGGTGGTGGAGCAGGGTTGCTTTTCAGACTGGAGGCCTCTGACCAGTGGTGTGCCACAAGGATCAGTGCTGGGTCCACTGCTTTTCGTGATTTATATAAATGATTTGGATGTGAACATAGGAGGTATCTCTCCCATGTCCTGGGGTTCAACACCAGGACAACCTCCTTGATCTTTAAGGGGCTTTACCCTCTTTCTAGTTACCCTCTTCCTCTTAGTGTAGTTGTAGAATCAATTTTGATTATCCTTTACCTTATCTGCTAATGCTACCTGTATCCCCTGTTTGCCTTCCTAAGAATGCCTCTACACTCGATATTGATTAAGAGATTCAATTGAACCAGTTTGTGTATATCCACCTCCATCCACCATGACTACTTCCATCTAGAAGTAAGAACTCAGAGCAAGAGTAGACCATCTGGCCCTTCGAACCTGCTTTGCCATTTCAATAAGTTCATGGCTGATCTTTTTGTGTCCTCAGCTTCACCTACCCGCTCTCTCACCATAACCCCTAATTCCTTTATTGTTTTAAAAAAGTCTATCTTAGCTTTAAAAACATTCACTAAAGTAGTGTCAACTACACCCCTGGGCAGGGAATTGTATCGATTCACAACTCTCTGGGTGAAGATGTTCCTTCTCAACTCAGTCCTAAATCTGCTCCGCCCTCTTGTCCTAGTTTCACCTGCCAGTGGACACATTTTCTCCACTGCTATCTTATTTATTCCCTTTGTAATTTTATGTATTTTTATAAGATCCTACCTTATTCTTCTAAATTACAATGAATATAATCCTAGACTTTCTCCTCAGTCTCTCCTCGTAAGCCAACCCCCTCAGCTCCAGAATCAATCTAGTGTACCTCCTCTGGAGACCAAAACTGCACGCACTACTCCAGGTGTGGCCTTGTCAGCACTCTGCTGCAACACAAGTTCCCTGCTTTTAAATTCAATCCCTTTAGCAATAGGAACAAATTTTATTTGCATTGCTATTTATTCATTGGACCTGCAGACCAACCTTCTGTGATTCATGCACAAGGACACCCAGGTCCCTCTGCACAGCAGCAGCTGCAGCTTTTTATCATTCAAGTAATAGCCATTTATTACTGTTACTCCTACCAAAATGAATGACTTCACATTTATTAATATTGTATTCCATCTGCCAGACCTTTGCCCAGATAATTTATCTATGTTCCTCTGCAAAGTTTCACAGTCCTCTGTACATTTTGCTCTGCTGCTCGTCTTAATGTCATCTGCAAACTTTGACACACTACATGTGGTCCCCAACTCCAAATCATCTATATAAATTGTGAATAGCCAACCAGAATAGCACTCATTTATCCGCACTCTCTTTGTTTCCTGTTAGTCAACCAATCCTCTATCCATGCTAATACTTTACCAGTAATGCTGTGCATCTTTATCTTATGCAGCAGCCTGTTCATAGAATGATATCATAGAATCCCTATAGTGTGGAAACCAGCCCTCTGGCCCAACAAGTCCACACTGACCCTGTAGAGAGTATCCCACCCAAACCTATTCCTCTACATTTACCACTGACTAATGCAGAGCTGAAAATGTGTGGCTGGAAAAGCGCAGCAGGTCAGGCAGCATACAAGGAACAGGAGAATCGACGTTTCGGGCATAAGCCGTTCTTCAGGAATGAGGAAAGAGTGTCCAGCAGGCTAAGATAAAAGGTAGGGAGGAGGGAC
>NC_057718.1:68918052-68931763 GCF_004010195.1 Chiloscyllium plagiosum
ATATCAAAGTTGAAACTTTATTGCTGGAACAGCACAGCAGGTCAGGCAGCATCCAGGGAACAGGAGATTCGACGTTTCGGGCACAGGCCCTTCTTCAGGAATGAGCAGAGAGTGTTCAGCAGGAGAAGATAAAAGGTAGGGAGGAGGGACTTGGTGGAGGGGCGTTGGAAATGTGATAGGTGGAAAGAGGTCAAGGTGAGGGTGATAGGTCGGAGTAGGGTGGAGGCGGAGAGGTCAAGAAGAAGACTGCAGGTCAGGAAGGCGGTGCCGGGCTGGAGGGATTCGGCTGTGACAAGTTGGGGGGAGGGGGGATGAAGAAACTGGTGAGGTCCAAGTTCATCCCCTGTGGTTGGAGGGTTCCCAGTCGGAAGATAAGACGCTCCTCCTCCGACCGTCGGGTTGTTGTGGTTAGGTTGGGTCGGTGGGGGGTGTGGATCTGACAAGGGAGTCGCGGAGGGAGTGGTCTCTACGGAAAGCTGATAGGGGAGGGGAGGGAAATATATCCTTGGTGCTGGGGTCTGTTTGGAGGTGGCGGAAGTGACGGCGGATGATGCGCTGTACATGGGGATTGGTGGGGTGGTAGGTGGGGACCAGTGGGGTTCTGACCTGGTGGCGGTTGGAGGGGCGGGGCTCAAGGGCGGAGGAGCGGGAAGTGGAGGAGATGCGGTGGAGGGCATCGTTGACTACATCTGGGGGGAAATTGCGGTCCTTGAAGAAGGAGGCCATCTGGGTTGTACGGTTTTGGAACTGGTCCTCCTGGGAGCAGATGTGGCGGAAACGAAGGAATAGGGAATATGGGATGGCGTTTTTACAGGGTGCAGGGTGGGAGGAGGTGTAGTCTAGGTAGCTGTGGGAGTCGGTCGGTTTATAGTAGATGTCCGTGTCGATTTGGTCACCCGAGACTAATGCACCCAATCCACACATCCCTGAACACTATGGGCAATTTAGCATGGCCAATTCACCTAACCTGCACATCTTTGGATTGTGGGAGGAAACCTACACAGACACAGGGAGAATATGCAAACTCCACACAGACAGTCACCCGAAGCTGGAGTCAAACCCGTGTCCCTGAGTCAGCAGTGCTAACCACTGAGCCAGTGTGCCGGTATAGTCCAGCACCTTGTCGAAGACCTTTTGGAAGTCTAGATACAACACATCTAATGGGTCCCCATTGTCCACTGTGCTCGTACTGTCTTCATAGAATTCCAAAAGATTAGTTAAGCATGACCTGCCTTTCATGAACCCATGCTGCGTCTGCCCAATGGGACAATTTCTATCTAAATGCCTTGCTATTTCATCCTTGATAACAAACTCCAGCATCTCCCCCACTACACAGGTTAAGCTAACCGGTCTATAATTGCTCATCTTTTGTCTACCACCCATTTTAAACAGTGGCATGACATTTGCTGTTTTCCAATCTGCTGGAACTACCCCAGAGTTCAGTGAATTTTGGAAAATGACCACAAGTGCACTTGCTGTTTCTCCCGCCATATCTAGAAGGATAACGGCAAGAGGAACACAGGAACACCATCTCGCAAGTTCCCCTCCAAGCCAGTCATCATGCTGATTTGGAAGTATATTGCCTCCTTTCACTGTCACTAGGGGAGCATCCTGGAATTCCCACCTTGTCGGCATTGTGGGTCAACTCACAGGTGGACTTTCAGCAGTTCAAGAAGGCAATTCACCACCACCTTTTCAAGGGCAACTAGGAATGGAGAATAAGTGCTTGCCGACCAGAAGCATGCACATCCCACGAATGAATAAAAAAGAATAAAATTACAGGAAGAAAGGTATGAAGAAATGCTGTCAGGGTAGCTTTGACTATCACTGAGTAGTACTCTTGTACTAAACAGTCTCTTTAATTCCATTCTTCTAAATAACATTTATTGCTGTGGGAACATATATGGACCCTGGATATGCAGCACAGTGGCTCAGTGGTTAGCACTGCTGCCTCACAGCACCAGGGACCTGGGTTTGATTCCAGTCTTGGACGACTGTCTGTGCAGAGTTTGCACATGCTCTCAGTGTCTGCGTAGGTTTCCTCTGGATGCTCCAGTTTTCTCCTACAATCCAAAGATGTGCACGTTAGGTGAATTGGTCATGCTAAATTCCCCATAGTGTTAGGTGCATTTGTCGGGGTAAATATAGGGTAGGGGAATGGGTCTGTGTGAGTTACTCTTCGGAGCATCGGTATGGACTTGTTGGGCCGAATGGCTTGTTTCCATACTGTAGGGAATCTGATCTAATATGCCTGCCTTTTTGTGGCAAAGAATTGAACATTCTTTGATTCAGGCTAACCTTATCTATATTTGTAGTGCATGTAGTGCATTGATGGCAATATCAGTGTAATTTTCTGAATTAGTTTCATTTCTTTTTGTTGCTCTTGACTAGAAAAAAACATCCCCCCTCCCCCCCCCAATTCCATATTCTATCCTTCCATTTCTTTCACCTGGTCCACCTCCAATGCCACCCTTCCTTTTCTCCAGTTCTGGGTGTAGGCTGTCAGGTGGTATAAGTCCACTGATTCCCACAACTACCCTGACTCTGTATCCTCCTACCCCATTCCTTTTCTGGACTCCTTTCCAGTCTCCAAGGTTCTTTGTCTCAGTTTGATGATGTCACTTTCTATATTTCTTCTTCCAATCAGTCTTCCTTTTTCCTTGAATGCTGCCATCATAGCTGACAAGAGCTTTAACCATATCTGATCCATTTCCAAAGATATTGCTCTTACCCTCTTCTCTCACTCCTAGAACCATAAAAGGTTGCACTTGTCCTTCTTTTCCAAACCATGTGCCTCCATTTGAACAGATCATCCTCTGCCATTTCTGCCATCTCTAGTGTGATGCCACAGCCAAACACATTTTCTCTTCCTCATCCAACATTCCAAGGGGACTGTCCTTTTTGAAAAATCTCAATCACCATGAATACCTCCTTGCCTTCCCAAAGAAGCTCAACATCTGGTTTGTTACTTTCTTGCTTCTCCATATCCAAAACTTAAAACCCTCCTTGTACTTATTTTAAGTAAGCCTATTGTATTTACTGCTGACAATATGGTCTGTAATTTGTGGAAATTAAACAGATTGGGCAACCACTTTGATGAAAATCTCCATTTAATCTGCAAGGATGATCCTGGGCTTGTAATTGCTTGTTGATTTAATTCTCTATCTCAGTCTCACTCCTTAGATCAAGGGCAAAGAAGTCAGTGAAGCTCAAAAGTACCTCATTTCAATTATGATTTGGAGATGCCGGTGTTGGACTGGGGTGTACAAAGTTAAAAATCACAATGCACCAGGTTATAGTCCAACAGATTTATTTGGAAGCACTAGCTTTCGGAGCGCTGCTCCTTCATCTGGTGGTTGTCCAAAAGCTTGTGCTTCCAAATAAACCTGTTGGACTATAACCTGGTGTTGTGTGATTTTTTAAATCATTTCAATTATGTGCTTTACAAACTT
Source organism: Chiloscyllium plagiosum (assembly GCF_004010195.1). Lineage (NCBI taxonomy): Eukaryota > Metazoa > Chordata > Chondrichthyes > Orectolobiformes > Hemiscylliidae > Chiloscyllium > Chiloscyllium plagiosum. The sequence goes on from NC_057718.1 coordinate 68,921,505, forward strand.
CTGGGCTCAACCTTTGAGTTCAGTAGTGTGAGATATTGTGTTCGGGAGTGTGGTGCTGGAAAAGCACAGCAGGTCAGGCAGCATCCGAGGAGCAGGAGAATTGACCTTTCGGGCATAAGCTCTTCATCAGGATTGAGGCATCTGTAGTCATCACTTTCTCCCTGAGATATTGTATTACAGATTATTTTTATTAACTCACTCACAAGCTCGCTAAAGTTACTACATTTTCACACCTTATCAGCCCTTGCTGTGTTTATGTCTGAATAAGTGTGGCATACAAAACAATGCCAGGCCTGTCAAGTCTCCACGCAACATTACAATATTAATCAGCCCTTGCCAACCATCTCCTGGACCTGAATAGATTCCCCAGTTAGTAAGTTCCTGTTAAATACTTCTTAACTCGGCTATTTTCCCTTTAAGACACTAACTGACAAAACAGTGCTTCCATGAAATTGCATGAATGAATGAAACTCATCCGGCAAATAGTAAATAATCTCACAACCCAGCTGCAGTAATCAGTTTAATATCCTTTGCTTTTTTATTAAGTACAGGTACAATTTCTAACTTATTTAGAGCATATAGGCCAGGTATTTTTACTAACATTTACTAACTTAAAAGACAAAGGGACTAACACCCCTTAATTATGCAAGTGGATTGGATAGACACTCTTAATCCCATCAGAAGTAGCAGCCTGCATTTAGCACATTTTAACCCTTATCCTGTCTGTCAGGACAGAAGTCCTTCAAACCTTTCTGTGCTATAGATAAAACAATGTAATACTATAGTAATGGAATTTTAATATATGTAAGAACTGTATTTCGGGATTCTATTGCCACGTCGAACTTGTACTGTGATTGCTGAATAAAAGAAGCTATTTTCACCACTCAACGATTTCGGTTGTTATTTGAACACAGTCCCACAATACTTTCAGATTAGAATTCATGTTCGCAATTTTCTTGGACCACAGCAATTGATGTTGAATGTATCTTCTCCCCCTTTTTATAGAGTCGTACAGCATGGAAACAGACTGTTTGGTCAACTTGTCCATGCTGACCAAGTTTCCTAAGCTAAGCTAGTCCTGTTTACATTTCTTCTAAACCCATATTTTGTTTCCTCCCTTAACATGTTACCAAGCACTACCATCTTGTTAGATATTTCATCATTCCTGCTTTCTACCCTATCACAAACTTACCTTCTTGCTGTTCCACCACCTCCCCGCGCCCCCCATAAAATTGTCTGCCTCTATACTTAAAACCAGTTACATCTGAACATTTTCCAGTTCTGATGAAAGCTCGTTGATCCACAGATGCTGCTAGATGTGTTCAGTCTTTCCAGTAGTTTTCTTATTTTCACTGTAATATGTAATGCCTATTCATATTAAGTCTACCTTCTGCATTGTTTTTCATTATTTTTTAACTAAAAGCTTTTGTTCAAAGCTTCTTCAAAAAATTGCCTTCAAAAAATTCAGAATTAATTTATTTTCCTAATGTGCTACTTCCCATCACTTGTAGTTGGAAGGGTGAAAATGAAGCAAAAAATGTAAATAGAACTGAAGATTCCCTACAGTATGGAAACAGGCCCTTCAGCCCAACAAGTCCACATTGACCCTCTGAAGAGTAACCCACCCAGACCCATTCCTGTACCCTATATTTATCCCTGACTAATGCACCTAACACTATGGGCAATTTAGCATGGCCAATTCACCTGACCTGTACATCTTTGGATTGTGGGAGGAAACCGGAGGACTTGGAGGAAACCAACGCAGCCACTGGGAGAATGTGCAAACTCCACACAGACAGTCATCCGAGGCTGGAATCGAATCCAGGTCCCTGGTGCTGTGAGACAGCAGTGCTAACCACTGAGCCACCCATGCTGTCCCAAATTTTGTTGGATGGTCACAGTCATGTGAAACTCCAGATATTATGTCACATTCTAAGGATATACATTTAGGATGGAGTTGAGGAGAAATTTCTTCACCTTGAGTGATGAGGCTGTGGAATTCTTTGCCACAGAAAGTGGTTGAGGCCAAAACATTGAATGTTTTCATGAGAAATTAGATATGGCTCTGAGACTAAAGGGATCAAAAGATATGGGTAGAAAATAAGAACAGGATACTGAGTTGGATGATCAGTCATGATCATAATGAATGGCAAAGCAGGCTCAAAGAACCAAATGACTTACTCATGCTCCAATTTTTCTGTTTCTGTAGGGTGGGATAAGCCCATGGAGTGATTTGGAAACTAAGATGAAAAATTTTGCAATCAAAGCATTGCATAACCAGGAGCCAATATAGAGCAACAAGCATAGATGTGATAGGTGAATGGGAGTTTGCACAATTTAGAAAATGGGCAGCAGAGTCTTGGTGATTTTGACATTGAGGATGAAAAATGGAAGGTTAGCTAGGATTATGTTATAGTCACGTTTTTACCACAACTTTTTTTAATAAAAGGAAACTTCAGAACCCTGGTAACAGTTTAGTTTATAATCAATCAGAGGGTGGTTTGCATGTGTGATGAACTTCCTGAGGAAGTGATGGATGTGTGTATAATTATGATGTTTAAAAGACATTTGGATAAGTACATGAATAGGAAATGTTTGAAGGGAAATGAGCCAGGAACAGGCAGGTGGCACTAGTTTAGTTTGGGACTACATTCAGCATGGACTAGTTGGACTGAAGTGTCTGTTTCTGTGCTGTATGATTCTATGACTATATGTAAGTTGAATGGCTATTCTCCTCCTTGGATGCTGCCTGACCTGCTGTGCTTTTCCAGCACCACACACTCAACTCTGATCACCAGCATCTGCTGTCCTCACTTTCTCCTAATTCAATAGTGGACAATGCTGAAATTTTAACACTTGACACATCAGAACAATAGACAGCATTTTTGTTCAAAATATGCTCCTGTCACACAGAATCTGCTGTGGCATGTACAGTTCCATTTATACACATGATATGTGGGTGTCACTGGCTGGCCAGCATTTGCTACCCATTCCTAATTGTTATAAATAACTGTTCAAAAGGGCAACTGTTTGAGATTCTATCAGGTTATTCCTTCACCTGATGAAGGATCAGTGCTTCAAAAGCTGGTGATTTCAAATAAATCGGTTGGACTACAACCTGGTGTTGTGTGACTTCTAACTTGGACCACCCCACTCCAACGCTGGCACATCCACATCAGGATGAATGTGACTGAGGCTGATGTGCACACTGTGCTGTTGGTTTCCGGTTTGCCTCACCCTCTTTGTGGGAAATATCCAGACTTCAGTCAGTTCTCCTGAACATCTCATGACTTATAATTAAATGAACATTAAAGAAGCCATATAATAAGTGTTTTTTATTCTATCTAGAAACTGATGTGGGCCTCTGCTTATGCCCCTGACACGCCAATGATACATTTTGACTATCACCATTGTGTGAAAGGAGGGAAGGCGGAGAAGCTGCACTCATTGCTAAAACCTCAGCTGCAGGAACACTTGGAAAACTTTGGCTTCTTCACCAGTGGTGAGCAGATATGTCCCTGGTGAGTCTTTAGAAGTTCTTATTCTATTTCCTTTTTCAGTGGTAAAATTATGAAACTGCATCAGTCAAGTAAAATTACAATTTGTTTTCCTTGCTGAAATTACACTATCTATTTAGTCTGGTTAACTAAAAGACTGAAAGAGTGTGGTGCTGGAAAAGCACAGCAGGTCAGGCAGTATTCGAGGAGCAGAAGAGTTGATGTTTCCGGCATAAGCCCTTCATCAGGAATGGCTTATGCCCGAAATGTTGACACTCCTGTTCCTCGGATGTTGCTTGACCTACTGTGCTTTTCCAGCACCACACTTCTTAACTCTGATCTCCAGCATCTGCGGTCCTCTCTGTCTCCTTGACTAAAAAACTGTTTAGGTGGCATGTCCTCAAAACGTATATTAATACAATTAAAAGTAATAGAAATTAGTGCTTACAAAATGAGAGATCTATCTAATTTAAATGTTTAAGAATTTAGCTTCTTGTGGATATAACCATTTAATAAACTGTTTGATAGATCCTTGTTGTGAGTCCTCCATTAGAGTTTGTGTGAAATAAATTAATGAGATGAGATGTGGGTGATATCTTTATTCTGATAGCTATAATTTGCTAAATGTTAGGACTGCAGCAAGATTCATTTCATCTTCTAGTGGACTCCAGGTATAAGATAAATAGTCTTACAATTTGATGTAATTGTGGGAGAGGATCCATATGGAAGGCTGTTGTGAGAAATAGTGAATACACACTTAAAATTCTGATCTTCATTCTAAAGCACAATGCCATTGATGTGGATATGTAAATTAGTAGTAAGTTTAGGTGATTTGGCCCCTTGAGTTTGTTTTGCTATTTGACAAGATCGTGGCTGATCTGACTGCGGTCTTAACTCTAAATTCCCTAGTGACCATAATTGATTCCCTTGTTAGCCTAAAACCTATCTAAAAATATTTAATTATCCTACCTCCTTTACCTTTTGGGGATGGGAGGTCCATAGACTCATGACTTTTAGGAAAAAAAACTCAACTATTATCTCAGATGTCATGCTGGAAAAGAATTTTTTTTCATATTGCAACATGTTTTTGTGGAAAGGAAAAGGGATCTCTAATTCTGCTTTTCCTGCTTTATCACATTTTTTTAAACTTCCTTGTAATTAAAGTCAGTCTGACATTGGTTGCCTTCCTTTTCCCTCTTTTATTTGAATGTACGTAAGTTATGTACGTAGTCATCTCCTCTTTAAAGACCTCTTATTGTTTTGTTACATTTCCATTTGCCAGTCTTTGACTCCAATTTATCTGGGCCTTTTCAGTTTTCTGAAATTTGGTAGCCTCCAGTTTGTATTTTTATTTTAGATTGTGCCTTGTCATACTCCATACATTACCCAACTTAGATCACTACTGGCTAGATTCACCATTTGACCCACTCTATTCCTCAGGATTACATCCAGCAATGTCACTTTCCATATTGAACAGTGACATAATAATCAAAAAAAGTTCACCAATATGCATTTCAAAATTTCTTCCTCGTTTGTCCTCAATCACACACAGTTCCATTTAAGTTCCTATTATCATAGTTCATGCATCCTAGTTTGCCTGAAAATCTGGGTCACTTTCTCCTCCTCACTATTTGATGGTCTGAGAAATACGCAAGTTTGAAATTGATCCTTGTTTGTTTCTTAACTGTAATCATTAACATCTAAGGGTATTTCCTTTTTCTAGTGTTGTGACACTTTATTTTAATCAAAATTGTTACTCCTTCCTTTTTTCCTTTCTCTTCATTCCTGATACCTTATACCCAGGAATATTAATAGTTCTATCCTTTTTTGAGCCAAGTCTCCATTATTGCCACTGCATTATATTTCCATCATTATTAACCTTTATTAACCACTCTTCCTCCATAAATTCACTCCATACCTGACCTTGAACTCTGCATTCTGTGATCTGAGCTATATCAGTAATATCCTGTTAATGTGTCTTTCTCTATGCTGTCTGTAGTTTTAAATTTTTCATTTTGGTGCCCAGTCTTCTGAATTATTTAATCCCCTTTCTCTCAGAATAAATTCAATAATCCAGCCTCCGCTGCTGCCTTGAGTAGTGAATTCCAAAGGTTAATAACTCTTAAAAGAAGAAGTTTATTCTCTTTCCATCTCAAGTGGCAGGACAGTACCAATCTCTACTTCTGAATCTCTAGATGCAGAACCAATATTTTTCAGATTGCTCAGAAAAGTATAATATTGCTAAAATTTCACTGATATTATAAATTACAATACCACTGATAACCGTTTGTTTTTACATTTAATTTTTAGTCAGGCTTCCTGGTGTTATACAGTAATTGGAATTTGCAACCTCAAGACTGAATAATGTTCAATCTGTTCTGCAGAAGTAAACCATTAATTGCATCTGTTCTTTTAAGTCTGCAGTCTGGAGTGCTCAGAACAAATTGCCTTGATTGTCTGGATCGGACAAACAGTGTCCAGTCTTATGTGGCATTGGAGGTAATAATTTTAATTTTTAAAGAAATTGAGACCAATTTTGAAGGAGATATTGTTGGAGAGCGCGTCTTGATAAAATAAAATAAAAATAATAAGAATAGCTTCTGCAACACCTTGAATCTGTTCCAGCAACCAGTTGTATCATTGTTGATGTGTATCTGATCTCCATCAACTTGGTTCCATAACCATTAATTCCTCTTCCTTACAAACAACTATCAATTCCAGTTGTTGGGCTGTCAATTAAAAATTGGAAGGTTCACTTGCTTTTTTGGGGAGAGAATATAATACAATGGATAAGAGCAGACTACTCGACCCTTCGAGCCGGCTCTGGCATTCAATAAAATATTGACTCATAGAACCTCTACAATATGGAAACAGGCCATTTGACCCAACAAGTCCACATTGACCCTCTAAAGAGTAACCCACCCAGACCCATTCCCCTACCCTCTTACTCTACATTTCCCCTAACTAATGCACCTAAATTACACATCCCTGAACACTATGGGCAATTTAGCATGGCCAATCCACCTAATCTGCACATCTTTGGTCTGTGGGAGAAAACCGGAGCACCCGGAGGAAACCCATGCAAACATGGGGAGAATGTGCAAACTCCACACACACAGTTACCTGAGGCTGGAATCGAACTCTGGTCCCTGGCGCTGTGAGGCAGCAGTGCTAACCACTGAGCCAACATGGTATCTGTCCTCTCTTCATTGGGTAGAAGGTTTCTGACTGGTGAATTGACACAAAGTAAACTACTGTGCACTCAACATAATATATGGTAAGTCATCCTTATTAGGGACAGTCCTGTGAAGAGGCAGTGCTCATTAGAGACAGTCGTCTGCCCCACCATTGACTCCTGTGGAACCGCATTTGACACACCTCTATTTGGGAAAACACCCATCAACCATCACAGTCTGCTTCCTGCCATTCAACTAATTGTTGATGTAATTGCCTTGGATCCTATGGGTTCTTACTTTTGCTATCAGTCTCCAATGTAGGCCCATATCAAAACCCAGCTAAAGTAGATTACATCGAAAACATTGCCCTCATCTACACATTGGTTATCTCTTAAAAAAAATGAAATCAATTTGGTCTGACATAACCTCCTTTTAACAAACCATGCCACTGTTCTTGATTTGCCCCGGCTTCTTGCAGAATAACTCTGTCCCTCAGAATTATTTCTAGTAGTTTCCCCACCACCAAGGTTAGACTGGCCTGTAGTTTCCTGGTTTATTTCTCTCTCCCTTCCTGAATAACAATATCACATTGGCGGTTCTCCAGTTCTCTGGCCAGAGAAGAATTGAAAGTTTTTGCAAGCATTCTTGCAAATTCCTTCCTTGCCTGACTTGCAACCTGGGATACATTTTATCCAGCTCTGGATATTTATCTGCTTTGAAGCCTGCCAGACCGCTCAGAGTGTCCTCACTATCTATCCAGTTAATTTCTTCAACTGTATCATTAACATAATCTCTATACCCACAATATTCCTCTTGGTAATGGAAACCAACACAAAGTATTAGAACCCGACCTATATCCTCTGGGTCCATGCTCAAATTACTGCTGTGGTCCTTAATGGGCCCTACTCTTTTCTTCGTTATCTTTTGACACTTAATGTATGAAAAACAGCTTAGGATTTTCCTTTGTTCAGTATTGTCATCAGATCTGGTCACATTATTTAGGGAAGGATGTTAAAGTCTTGGAGAGAGTTCAGAGGAGACTTAGTAGAAAGATACCAGGAGTGAAGGATTTTAGATACAAGCAAAGATTAGAGAGATCAGGCTTATTCTCCTTGGATCAGAGAAAATTAAGAGGTGACCTTATTGAGATGTTCAAATCTGTGAACACTTTTATGGAGTAGAAAAAATATTGTTTCCTGTTGATATGTCAGTAACTAGGGGATCACAATTTCAAGATTGTCAACAAGAGAGCTAGAAGTGAGATGATGAGAAACTTCTTTACTCTGAGTTGTTAGGATTTGGAATATGCTGTCTTGGAGAGTGATGGAGTTGGGTTCCATAGAGAGTTGGATATATATTTAAAAATGATGAAGTTAGAGGGCTATGGAGACAGGGCTGGAAGGTGGGACTAACTGGGTATCTCTTTCAGGAGCCTGTACAGATATGATGGGTTGAATGGCCTTCTATACTGTAAGATTCTATTTTATTTTACCTGCCAGTATCCTTACGCATCCGGTTAGATCTCCAAATATCCTTTTTAAATTCCCCTCTTGCATACTCTGTACTTTTCTAGAGCTTCTGTAGTTTGACCCCTCAGTATCTGTCATAAGGTTCCCTTTTTCTCTTAATGCTATGTATCTCTGGATATCCAGGATTCATAAGATTTGATGGTCTCATCTTTTTTCTTTTTTAAAATATCATGGCCCTCTACTCTCCAAATTCTTGAATGCACCCAATTGCCGTGAGAGTGATTTTACCTGAAAGTATCTGCTCCCAGTCTACACTGGCCAAATCAAATCTCATCTTATTAAAATTGACCTTGCTTCAGTTGAGAACTCTGATTTCAGGCCCATCCTTATCCTTTTCCAGAACAATCTTGAATTGAATGGAGTTATGATCTGCAAAATACCCCCCTACTGAGAGTTCAGCCATTTGCCCAGCTTTGTTACCTAAAATTAAGTTCAGGATGTTTCACGAATTGCTTAAAAAGCTGGCCTGGCTGCATTTTAAGAATTCTGCTCCATCCAAACCTTTCACACAATTACTACTCCAATTAATGTTGGGGAAGTTGAAATCCCTTACTATCACTACCCTATTACTTGTACACATCTCTGAAACTTGCCGACACAGTTGTTCTTTTTTTTTCCTTGGACTGTTAGTGGCCTTTAGTACACTCCCAGTAATGAGATTGCTCCCTTTTGGTTTTTGCATTCCAACCATTAAATTTAATTTGAAGAGCCTTCTAAGATGTCTTCTCTACATACTGCTATTATTGATTCCCTGATCAAAATTGTGTCACTGCTTCCTTTTTTACCTCCTCTATTTTGCCTGAAGACCCTGTATCCTGGAATATTGAGCTGCCAGTCTTTCCCCCCTCTGAACTACATCTCAGTGACAGCAATTACATCATACCCCCATGTTTTAACTTGCACTTTTAGTTCATCTGCTTTGTTTGTCAGACTCGTTCATCAGACTCCTTGCATTAAAATGAATACCATTCAAATTTGCCAAACCTACTTACGCCTTAACTGGGCTATAATGTCTGTTCCATCCTGGCTCACTTGCTGTTAGTTCTAATTTCTATCTTCCCACGCTGAATTTTCTCTCTGGATCCTACACCCCCTGCTAAATTAGTTTAAACCCTCTCCAACAGTACCTTCCTTCCGGATGCTGGTCCCATCTTATACAGGTCCCACCGCCTCCAAAAATGGGCGAATAATCCTGAAACCAAAACTCTCCATCTCTTAAGGCACGTATTCATCTCAATTAACCTCTTAATTTTGCATACACTCACATGCAGCACTAGAATAATCCAGGGATACTATATTTTGGATCCTGTTATTTATTTTACTTCCAAGCTCCCTAAGTTCTGCTTTCAGGACATCCTCCTTTTTCCTACCTATGTTATTGGTATCAATATGCACCACAATCGGTCTGTTTGCCTTCCCCCTTCAGACTGTCCTGTAGCCATTCAGTGACATCCCTGACTCTGGCAACAGGGAGGCAACATAGCATCCTGGAATCTTTTTTCCTCATTAGGTAATCCACTCATTCCAGGTAATAGTCTAGTAAACCTTCTCTGAACTGCTTCCAATGCATTAAGATCCTTCCATACGTATGGTGACCAGTACTGTACTCAGTATTCCAGATGCAATCTCACCAATGCTGCGGATAAGTGAAGCATGACCTCCCTACTCCTGCATTCAAATCTCTATGCAATAGATCATAACACTCTGTTAGGGCTATAGATCCATAGAGGAGAAAGTGAGGTCTGCAGATGCTGGAGATCAGAGCTGAAAATGTGTTGCTGGAAAAGCGCAGCAGGTAAGGCAGCATCCAGGGAACAGGAGAATCGACGTTTCGGGCAGAAGCCCTTCTTCAGGAATGAGGAAAGTTTGTCCAGCAGGTTAAGATAAAAGGTAGGGAGGAGGGACTTGGGGGAGGGGCGTCGGAAATGCGATAGGTGGAAAGAGGTCAAGGTGAGGGTGATAGGTCAGACTGGGGGGGGGGCAGAGAGGTCAGGAAGAAGATTGCAGGTTAGGAAGGCGGTGCTGAGTTCGATGGATTTGACTGAGACAAGGTGAGG
>NC_057718.1:68932216-68990978 GCF_004010195.1 Chiloscyllium plagiosum
GGAAGAGATGCGGTGGGGGGCATCGTCGACCACGTCGGGGGGGAAATTGCGGTCCTTGGAGAAGGAGGCCATCTGTGTTGTACGTATTTTGAACTGGTCCTCCTGGGAGCAGATGCGGCGGAGTCGAAGGAATTGGGAGAATGGGATGGCGTTTTTACAGGGGGCAGGATGGGAGGAGGTGTAGTCCAGGTAGCTGTGGGAGTCGGTCGGTTTGTAATAGATGTCCGTGTTGATTCGGTCACCTGAGATAGAAATAGAAAGGTCGAGGAAGGGGAGGGAGGAATCTGAGACTGTCCAGGTGAATTTGAGGTCGGGGTGGAAGGTGTTGGTGAAGTGGATGAACTGTTCAACCTCCTCGTTGCACGAGGAGCACGAGGCGGCGCCGATACAGTCATCGATGTAGCGGAGGAAAAGGTGGGGGGTGGGGCCAGTGTAGTTGCGGAAGATGGACTGTTCCACATATAAGATTCATAGAGTCTTACAGCATAGAAACAATCCTTTTACCGAACCACGTCATTGCTGAATAACAAACACCAAACTATACTTATCCCATTTACCTGCACTTTAGTCCATTGCCTACGAGGCTCTGACATTTTAAGTGCTCATCTAGATGCTTCATAAATACTGCGTGAGTAAGAGCCTCCACCACCTATCCGGCAGCACCTTCCATATTTCTGCCATACTTCTACAATATTTTTCACACATTTCCTTGAAATGAATTATTCCTCACCTAAGGTTTATGCCCTCTGGTCTTAGATGTATCTGCCATGAGGAAAATATTTTGTCTGGGCCTCTCATAATTTTGTATATTTCAATCAGATCACTCCTCTGCTCAAAGGAAAGTAAAGCCAGCCTTTTATCCCAGGCAACATCCTGGTGAATCTCCTCTTCACCCTCTCCAGTGCAATAGCATCCTTCCAATAGTGTGGTGACCAGGGCTACATGCAGAGTTCCAGCTATGGCCTAACCAATGTTTTATAAAGCATATTGTTCTCATATTCTGCGTTTAGAGTGTGGTGCTGGAAAAACACAGCAGGTCAGGCAGCATCCAAGGAGCAAGATTCATATGATGAAGGGTTTATGCCTGAAACGTCGATTCTTCTCCTCCTCCTCAGATGCTGCCTGACCTGCTGTGCTTTTCCAGCACCACACTCTCAATTCTGATCTCCAGCATTTGTAGTCCTCACTTTCTCCTTGTCTTATATTCTGCGCCCTGGCTAATTGAAGACTAGCATCAGGTATTTCTTCTTCACCACCCTATCTACTTGTGTGCTGACACCTTCAGTGATCTATGAACTTGTATATCAACGTCCCTTTGTTCCTGAGTGGTTCCAAGAGGTCTACCAGTTACTGTGCATATCCCTCTCTTATTAGATCTCCCAAAATACATCACCTCACGCTTTCCAGGACTAGATACTCTGCCCAATTTAGCTATCAACGCTGCCAATTTTTGTGTCATCTGCAAACATATTAATTGTACCTTCTATATTCAAGTCTAAATTGTGAAGATGCATAACAAATAGCAAAGGTCTCAGCATTGATCCCTGTGATACATTGCTGGTCACAGGCTTCCGATCACAAAAATATTTCTTCACCATCACCCTGTTTGCAAGCCAATTTTGGATCCAGTTTGACAACCTGCCTTGGATCCCATGGGCTGTTACCTTTTGGACCAGCCTTTCATGTGAGACCATGTCAGGGGCCTCATTGAAGCACATGTGAACCACATCAATTGTACTAAGCTCATCAATATATTTAGTCATCTTCTCAAAAAACTCAATTAAATTTGTCAGAATCTCCCTCTAATAAATCTGTGCTGATGATCCCTGATCAATCCCTGCCTTTCTAAGATTAATCCTGTCCCTCAGAATTTTTCCAATAATTTCCCCCCTACTGATTTCAGACTAATTAGTCTGCAAATACCTGGCCCATCCCTGCTGCCCTTGAACAAAGACACCACATTACCTATCCTCCATTTTTTTGGCACTTCACCTGTGGCCAGCAAGGTATTAAATATATTCACCAGCACACCAGCAATCTCCTTCATTGCCTCCCATAGCAGCCTGGGACACATCTCATCCGGCCCAGGGGATTTCCTCACCTGCATGCCTGCTAAAACACTTAATACTTTGACTTTATTCATCTTAACATATCCTAGAACCTCACAATCCCAACTGAAATCCCTGTTTGCTATGTCATTCTCCTCTTTGAATGCAGATGAGAAGTATTGATGTAAGACTTCACCTCATGTCCACTGGCTCCACACACAGGCCCTTTTGTTCTTTGATAGATCCTGTTCTTTCCTGGTAACCCTCTTACTCTTAATATACTTATAAAAAGCCGTGATCCTACTTGCCAGAGATATTTTATGCTCCCTCTTTACCCTCCAAATTTCTATTTTAAGCAGCCTCCAATTTTGAAGAATCTCCCATATTTTTAATGTGCTGTACCTGATGCATGCTTCCTTCTGTTTCTTTATCAAATACATGATGTCTAGAATTTTGTGGGCTTGCTGCCTTTTCTCTTCACTCATTGAGGAACACAATGACCCTTGAATTCACTATATTACTTTGAGACTCCCACTTTCCAAATGTAAATTTGCCACCAAGTAGCTGCTCCCAGTTTATGTTTGCCAGATCTTGTCTCATGATATTGAAATTGACCTTCCCGCAGTTTAATCTTTTAACTCCTGCACTATCCTTATCCCTTTTCGTAATGAGATTGAAACTTCTAGAGTTATGGTTAATTTCCCAAAAATGCTTGCCCACTGAAACTTCAACCATTTGACTGGCTTCACTCCCTCGGCTTAGATCTAGCACTGTCCCATTTTTAGTAGGATTATCTGTGTATTGGCACATAAGACTCTCTTGGATACATTTTAAGAATTCCATCCTGTTTAATCCTTTCTCACCAAGGCACACCCAGTTAATGTTACAGAGTTGAAATCCCCTACAAATGTAACTCTGTTTCTCTCGTACCTCTCTGTGATTTCCCTACATACAGGCTCCTCTATCTCACTTTGATTATTGGCAAGGCTGTTGTATAATCCCGGCCAAGTATTCATGCTTTTTCTTGTTTCTAAGGTCTACCCCGCTGGTCTCATTTGAAGACCCTTCTATGACATCTTGATTATTTGCTTTCCTGATTACTAACATACTGTGATTCATGTACAAGGATACCCAGATCTATCTGCATCTCAGAGCTTTGCAACCTCTCGCCAGATAGATATTGTTTTTTATCCTTTCTCCCAAAATAGACAATTTCGCACTTCTGCACATTGTTCTCCATTTGTTTGATCTTTGCCTACTCATATAACCTATCTATATCACCTTGAAGTCTCCTTATGCCCTGTTCACAGCTCGCTTACCTACCTTTCTTTGTGTCACCAGCAAACTTAGCTACCATATCTTCAGTCTCAAATCATTTATGTAAGTTGAAACCTCAGCACCAACCCAGGTGGCACACTACTTATCCTGCCAACTTGAAAAAGACATTTATTCCTAATCTCTGTTTCTGCTTAACTGCAAATCTGTCCAAGCTAATACATTACTCCCTTCACCATGTGCTTTTAATTTCTGCATTAACTTTTGATATGGCACCTTAACAAATGCCTTCTAGAAATCTAAGTATAATGCATCCACTGGTTTCCCCCTACAGCACAAGTTATTTCTTCCAATTATTCCAGATGGTGCTTCACTGGCTGATATCACCCCTTAGTGATTCTAGCTCTAGTTTTCAGGTTACAAACTCCCTCACTAGAGGAAATAGTTTCTCCCTATCTTTCTTTAATCACCTTAAACATGCTTTCATTGCATCCAGCAGTGCTGTCAGTTGCTCATCTGATTGGCCAGCAGATCTTAGACTGGATGTTCACCTTGCAGGGCCCTTAAATGCTTTTGTCAGGCAGCGGAAGGTTAGACGGCTATTTGATCTTTTCAGAACCGTTTAAAATTGCCACAGCTAGTTGACACTGGCATTCCAGCCAAATGACTTTGCAATTAAATTCAGCCTACTGAATCTATCTGGCAACAGCCATCTACTTTCACTCAATACTAATTAGTTTTCCCTATAAGGAGGAAATGTCTGGTGGTCTTGAAGGTTTATTTAATTTCATTGATGATTTCATGGCTGTCAGGCACCAGTGAATACACTCAGAGTGTGGAGCTATTGAAGTAGATAATGTATTATCCTGTGTGAGGAAAACAGCTTGTTCATCCATTGAAAACATTTAAAGTTTTAGGGATTAACATCTCAGCAGTTCAATAGAATAGAGTCCTGCAATGCAATAATGTCCCACTGATTTTAACAGTGGCACCCAGAATTAAGCCAGAATTTCAGACAGTGTTCTGTGCTGCGTTTGAAGTTGTTCTGTTTGTCACAAGAAGCTCCATCAAGGCGGATTCCTCAGCTAATGCAGCAAATCATTTTTTCCACATGTGAAAGGATGGGCTCCAAGTTCTGCCGCGTGGTCTGTAGCAGGTTGTTGGTGGTGGTCATGTTCGATGACTTTGTACTAAAAGCTGTCCACAGGTTTCTTGGTTTAATGCCCATTTGCCTGTAAGTTCCACCTAGTATTTTTGGCTGGTGATGGCACACCTTTGTTATCACTATCACCATCATCCAACATATTGAGGGATTTGCACACCCTGCTAAAGTGAACTCAAAACATGATGAGGATTATGTTGCAGTGTGGGAGAGCGCAGAAAAAGTATAATATGACACACCATCTGCTGATTGTCAACCAGAATGTGTAGGCCAAGGAAGAAGAGAGGAGGATGATTAGATATGAAGAACTGGTGACTACAGCATCACTGTCTCCTCAGCAAATATGTTGGTCTTTCACTCGTGGCAGTTTCTCATCTTGCTGTTGTATTGCAATTCTTCCGACAAAAAATAAAGGAATATGGTCATGCGAATATTGAGAGATGTTTGAATAGTTGTTATGGGGCATGAGTTGTGGGAAGTTTGTTTACCAAGTTTATAAAAGTGAAGTTAAGGAACTCTATATTTTGATTGTCACAGATTTCAGTTAGTGGAGAATGGGAGTGATGTGAATTCAGCATTTAGTAGGGTTCTGAATGGTGCAGCTGTTAAGAGAAGCTATTTGACCATTTTAAGTCTGTCAGATCAACGATGTTTTAACCTGCTCTGCAGCAATATCCAAAGAGCCATTATACCTGCTCTCATCTCATTGGTAAACTGTTGCTCTACATCATTGTACCTAAAAGGTTCTGAACCGCTTAGGGGTTTTGGTGGAGCTTCCTTGTCATCTACCTCCAGTGCAATAGCAGTGACCATTGGTGCATGCTGTCTATCAATTCCTGACAAGTAATCCTGCATACGATGTCCATTCAGTTTGCAGCTACAGTGCACAATTTGTGATCACATGGTGCACATGCGCATACCTAATATAGGCCGCCTTGAACAGTAAGGTCATGCTAATTAATGGATTGACCACATTAATTTTGCACAGATTTTACATGCTATCCTCATTGCAATTAATGCACAAAGATTAACAACACACCCTCTTTCCTGTGCCCTTTCTCCTCTGGGAATCAATTTCTCTGAAAATGTCAAGCTTGAGAAATTTGTGTAATAGTATTCAATTTAGAAACTTTGCAAGATATTGTTAAATCTGTTTTACATGTAGCGTTGCTTCAACATGCTACAGAACAGTAAACCATAGCTTAGTGCACTCATGATCATACAATTCATTATCTGTTGCATCACACCAAACAGCAATAAGGACTCTTGTGGCTCGTTGAAAACAGTTTGCCTGCTTTGGTGATGAAAAAAAATCAAAAGATGATGGCTATAAAAATAATTTTAACTAACATTTCTTGTCTACATGAAAATGATGCCATTTCATTGTTTTGGAATCATGTTTTTTGCCCTTAGGTTTTGTACAGCCAGCTGGGGAGCTTGGGAATGGCTGTTAAGAAGACAGTAGTGGAGCGTTTTGTGGAATTTTACAAGACAATGTGGTCATTAAATGGACATAATTTAAGCAAGATCTTCACAGGAAGTCGTGCAAAAGAAGGAAAAACGAAGGTAAAAGAAATAGCATGCACTTATAGTATTTGCAAAACCCTATTTGAAAATATCCAACTGGATGGTGATGCCATGGGATCTTGCTTCACCCAGCTCTTTTCAATGACATCTTTGAGTTCGATGAAAAATGGGTCTTCAATGGAATGACAACTAGCTTCCTATTCCTTGCATATTTCCAATGTGTTGATATATTTTCTGTATTTGAATCTGTAGTTGCATATATGAGTTTGTTTACAAGTCTTAAATGGGATCATACAGGTTTATCCTGTGCTCAGATTCACGTTTGAAGTTAAATATGGTTTTGTAAATGTTCAATTACACTATAATACTGAGTGCACAAAGAATTATTTTGTCAGCAAATTCAAGACTGTCAGTCTGGCTGTACAGACTGAGCTTGGGAAGAATTAATGTGTGTACAGTTTTTTTCATTACAGTACAAGAAAAAAGAGCCAGAAATCCTACTTCTGCTCAATGTCCAGTGAACCTTAATGCAAAATTTTCATATTTATCGAAGGTCAGAACCCACATGACACCAGGCTAGAGTCCAACAGGTTTATTTGAAATCACAAGCTTTCGGAGCACTGCTCCTATGTCAGGTGTAGCAAAAATAAGCACACAGGCACAGAATTTATAGGCAGAGAGATCAAAAGATCATGCAAATGGTGTGAGTGGCGAAATAGTAAGTCCCTGCAGGTGATCAAGAGTGTTCTACAGCGTGAGTAAAGTGTCAACAGCTGAATAGCAAGTGAAGGGATGATCTATGATCTGATTAATTGAAGCAGAGAGATAATTACAAAAATTAAAAATTAGATGATGTAGGAGACAAACCAAATAGCTGGGATAACATGATAGGTATAACAGTCATATACCAAGGGTTTAACTAAAGTAACATGTAATCCAAAATTGTATAAACTAATTAAGGTAGAGAGATCATAACAAGTTATCAAGGTGATGGTGTCAAAACAGGACAGTAAGGAACCTTTTACAGATACAGAACAGTATGGTGGGGTTACCTGTAGTATGACGTGAACCCAAGATCACAGTTGAGGCCATCTTCATGGGTACGGAGCTTGGCTCAGTGATTCTGCATTATTGTGTATCTTTAAGGCTGCCTTAGAAGAGGCTTACCCAAAGATCAGAGGCTGAATGTCCTTGATTGCTAAAGAGTTCCCTGACTGGAAGGCAACATTCCTGTCTGGCGATTGTTGCACAGTGTCCATTCATCTGTTGTTGTAGCATTTGCTTGGCCGTGCCAAGATAACATGTCTCGGAGCATCCTTGCCTGCAGCATATGAGATAGACAACATTGGCCAAGTCACATGAGAATCTGCTGTGTATGTGGTGTGTGGGGTGGTGTTCCCACATGTGATGGTAGTATGCATGTTGATGATCTGGTATGTCCTGCAGAGGTTGCCATGGCAGGGTTGTGTGGTGTTGTTGTTAATATTGCCCTGTGATTATCTCTCTGCCTCAGTTAGTCAGATCATAGGTTATCCCTTCACTTGCTATTCAGCTGTTTAGACCTTACTCTCACCGTCTGGCACTTTTGAATCACCTTCAGAGACTTGGTATTTAGCCTGTCGACACTCACGCACACCATTTGCATGATCTTTTGATCTCTCTGCCTATAAGTTTTGTGCCTGTGTGCTTCTTATCAGTTCACTTGATGAAGGAGCAGTGCACTGAAAGCTTGTGATTTCAAATAAATCTGTTGGACTATAACCTCGTGCTATGTGACTTCTGATGTTGTACACCCCAGTGGTGGCACCTCCACACATTTATGTGGCCAGCAAAATAGAATGAAACTGCCCTAAAATGTAAAGTCTCTGTAGTCTTATTAGCATGTTGTGCTGCTCCCTCATTAGAGATTAATGTCTGGTGATATTTTAACCTGAGGTTCACCACACATCAAGCAAGGAGAGAAGTGTAGATATAACCTCAACTGATGTGAGAATTGAACCCATGCTGTTACGACTCTGCATTGCAACCCAGTCATCCAGTTAACTGACCCATTTCCTCATATCTGAGTAACCAACTTACATTTGTTATTCTACACTTACATGAAGAAATTAGAAGGGGATGGTAACGTCATTGGGGATGTACTATAAGCCCCCAATAAGTCAACGGGAAATAGAGGAACAAATATGCCGGGAGACTGGGGAGACTTGCAGCAGCAATAGGGTTATCATAGTAAAGGGTTTTAATTTTCCTAACATAGACTGGGACTGCCAAAGAGGCTTAGATGGGGTGGAATTTGTTAAGTGTGTTCAGGAAAGTTTCCTAAATCCATATATAGAGGGCCCTACTTGGGAAGGGCAAAACTTAACCTACTCTTGGGGAATAGGCCAGAACATGTGACAGTGGGGGAGCACCTTGGGACCAGTGACCATAGTTCTGTTAATTTTAAAGTAGTTATGGAGAGGGATAAAACTGGTCCGCAAGTTCAAGTTCTAAATTGAGGCAAGGTGAATTTTGATTGATTTAGACAGGAGCTTGCAAGGGTTGATTGAAGTAGTTTGTTTGCATGTGGGAGCCATTTAAAATGAGATAGCTAGAGTTCAAGGTCTATATATTCATGTGAGGGAGAAAGACAAGGTTGATAGGAATAGGGAACCCTGGATGATGAGAGATGTTGAGGCTTTGACCAGAAAAAAGAAGAAAGCATGTCTTAGGTACAGGCAGCTGGGTCTTCATCAGCTGGGGAAGTGGGCCAAGAAATGGCAAATGGAGTTTAATATTGATAAGTGTGAGGCCTTGCATTTTGGAAAGTTAAATAAAGGTAGGAGTTTCATGGAAAATGGTAGGGCCTTAAGGAGTGTAGTGGAAATGAGGGACCTTGGAGTTGAGGTGCATGGTTCTCTGAAAGTGGAGACACAAGTCGACAGGGCATTGAAGAAGTCTTTTGGCACACTGGCTTTCATTAGTCAAGACACTGAGTATAGAATTTGGGAAGTTATGTTGCAGTTGCATTGAACATTGGTGAGGCCGCACTTGGACTATTGTGTTCAGTTTGGTCATCTTGCTCTTGGAAGGATGACATTAAACTGGAAAGAGTATAGAAGAAATTTAGAAGGATGTTGCGAGGACTCTGAGTTATAAGGAGATGTTGGACAAGTTAGGAATTTTTCTTTTAGAACGTAGGAGACTGAGGGGGGAATCTCCTGGGAGTGTATAAGATCATGAGAGGCATGAATGCACTCAGTCCTCTTCCCGTGCTCTGGGACTCTATGACATGAAGAATTCCACTCCAGTGATTTCAGGAGTACAACCAGCACCCATTAAATCACGCCTGAGAAAATTCACTTCTTCAGAGGAATTGGAGAAGTTATTGAAGGAATTCATCAGGCCAGTTGTGGAACTCAGCATTCATGTACAAACATCACTGATTGTCTTGCTTCGCTGCCCCTGCTCTGCCATGCTGCAGCTTAATTCAGAAGTGAATAAAAAGCAACCTCCTTTGGAAAAAAAGGGAAAAACATTGGAATCTTGAAATTTCAAGCCACAGATGGTGATCATTTGGCCTATTATTGTCAGTGGCAACTCCTTGAGTAAATTGTCCAAGCAGATCTAATTCTCCCAGTTCCCATAGCCTTCCAAACTTTTCCTTTGTAGTCACCTATATTTAACTTATTTTCATTTTGAAAGTTTATATTAAATGTGCATTCAACAGACATTCAAATCTAGATCACAATATGCCTTTGGAATGAACAATCTAACCACCACGCCACCTCCTCTCCCTGGCCACCCTCCATTCTTTTGTCAGATGGTATTGACATCATCTGTTTACTACAAGAATTCTTCTAGATTAAAAGCTGGAGAAATTGGAATTGGACTAAGGAACAGAAAATTCAATTAAAATTTCAACAGATAAATAATTTCAGCTGATAAAAGAATGTTTTGATTAGAAAAATATAAAGAACTGCAGATGCTGGAGGTCTGAAACAAAAACAGAAATTTCTAGTGAATTTCAGGATCTCTGGCAGTATCTGTCAGATTTGAAATATTATCTCTACTTGCTTCTCAAGATATATTTTGAATTTCTATTAAGTTAGTTGTTACTCGAACAACAGCCTCTGCCAAAAATTATGTAATCGCTATCGGGTGGTCTTATTGACTGCTTTGATTTGAACACCTTTATATTCATTTTTATTTCATATAATGTTTCCTATGTCCAGAATCACTTTGAGAATAGAAAGAATTTCAGACTTACTGATGTTCTCCAGTACATTTTTTGTTTCAGATCTCCAGCAACTGCAGTTCATTGTTTTATTTAATGAAAGCTTATAGCATTATAGAATATATAATAAAATTGGTTCTGATGAGTTATGAGGGGCTAGGTAAGAATGTGAATTGAATCCGATTGACTGGACAAAAATGAAGGTATAGCGCATGGGCATGTATAATCTTAGTGACCTTTCCTGACCTGGTCAAATCGTAGAACTGCTTGCAGCACTGAATCCATCTCTTCAGGATCACACTCCTGATTTTGACCTTCTCTGGAATCTCCAGACCACCTTATTAATGGTTGCACCAGACTTCATTTTGCCACTGTTAGGGCAACACTGCCCTCCTGCGCTTTATTGCTCCTTTAAGTCCCCCGTTAAATAGAACCAGTCTGACTCAAGATTGGGATGCACTCAGACTCTAACCTCAAACTTTTAATGCATTGTTTGAGCTGAGATGTCACCTTTTTTTATAAACCCTTAAGTTATCTCGAGAATGTGATTTGAAAGAAGTTCTGGGATTTACATATTAATAAACCAAAAGATGAAAGACTTAACAGCAGTCTAGGTTTGTTCAATAAAGCGTATCTGTTGCATGCATGACACTGTGGTTTTTTGCTATAAATTCTATGTCTTATGATCCTGCACCACAGTACTTGATGAAGGAGCAGCGCTCTGAAAGCTAGTACTTCCAAATAAACCTGTTGGACTATAACCTGGTGTTGTATGATTTTTAACTTTATTGCTCCTAGCAGTGTGTGCAGAGACACATTAGATAATCTGAGAGGAAATTCACATGCTGGAGAGGGGGAAACCCCTACTCCAATATTGCATAGATTTTTCTGCATGAACTTGAGCAGACAGGCACAATGCTTTTCTCAATCAAAAGATGATGCCTCCAATCGTACAACAAATATTTGTGATAAGATCCTATGAGTTTTGGATTGAGCTAAGGAACTACCACTTAAGTCAAGCTGCCACCTTAATAGTTGAGCAGTGTGAAACTTGAATTAAAATGGAACTGTTGCTATGAACTCCATTAATTAAGTGCTTGTTTTTGTTCAGGTAAAAGATGGAGCACGTTCTGTATCCCGAACAATCCAGGCCAATTTCTTTGGAGCTAAACAAGAAGCTATTGATTTGCTCCTCGTGGGGGATTTTTATAGTGAGGATTATGCAGATAAGGCAAGGGTGTTGATGGACAGCAGTGCACTTTTCAGTAAGTAGACGTGTTCATGACACATTCGTCACAATGTTTCCTACAATAACCTTTCTGTACCAGGAATTTAAGGTTGTTAAATTTAAGGTTGTTATATTTATAAGGCTTATCTTCTCTTCTGGTTTCTTCAGTCATGATGGTGTACTGTGGTTTAAAGAGCAATGTATAATACAAAATGACAAATTCTAGTTGTTCTGTTGTCCAACAGCACCTCCTGGGATTTTGGAAGCTATGTGTGAGCGACAGATAGAGTACACTAATGTCAAGAGCACTCGCGTCAGCATTGGCACATGGAACGTAAATGGTGGTAAACAGTTCAGAAGCAACATGCTGAGTACTGCTGAACTTAGTAGTTGGTTACTTGATGCTTTCAAACAGAACAAAACATCCAAATTCCAGGGTAAGCTGAGGAACATGATTTTTAATGCTTCGCTGAATACATTGTTATTCTGAACTCTTCGTCCACAGAGTGAATGATGCATTTCATTTAAGTTGCCAGTTGTAAATACTCTGCTAACTACTTAATATACTGGAATAATGGTTATGCTATCAGAAATTTCAGTGACTGCATTGAGATGGAGAAAAGCCCCATAACGCAGGATTTGCTGGCACAGAATCATATGCTGAAATACCACAAAGACCTGAACAACAAATCAGAATAACTTTATCTCTACAACATTAACGAGAACGAAAAACGATTTAAGACACAGATGATGTTATTTTCTGAGTAGTCGTAAATCTCTGGATCTCTCATCCCCAGAAGGCAGTGGTGGCGGGATCATTGAATATTTTTAATGTAGAAGTAGATTTTTGACTAACAAATGAGCCAGTGGTTATGGTTGGGGGCTCCACAATCAGATCAGCCGTGATTTTATTGAATGTTCGAACAGGCTGCAGAGGTGAAATGATTGTTCTTGCTGCTAAATGTTAGATTATTACCATGCTACAACATATTGAGCTCCAATGCATTTTTAAATGAAGCAATAAGATTTCAACAGCAAATCTCCATTGGTGATTTCCTAATTTATATCATTTTAGGGAGGTAAGGGCTACTTTGGATAAAAGCAAATTACTGTGGATGTTGGAATCTGAAACCAAAAGAGAAAATGCTGGAAAATCTCAGCAGGTCTGGCAGCATCTGTAAGGAGAGAAAAGAGCTGACGTTTCGAGTCTAACTGACCCTTTATCAAAGCTAAAAAATGGGAGAAATAAGGAGGTATTTATACTAGACTGAAAGAGGGTGAGTCATGGCTCCAGAAGCAAAGGTAATAATAAAGAGGTGATAGTGACAGTGCATAGAGAGATTAAAAGAGAAAATGCTGGAAAATATCAGCAGGTCTGGCAGCATCTGTAAGGAGAGAAAAGAGCTGACGTTTCGAGTCTAACTGACCCTTTGTCAAAGCTAAAAAATGGGAGAAATAAGGAGGTATTTATACTAGGCTGAAAGAGGGTGAGTCATGGCTCCAGAAGCAAAGGTAACAATAAAGAGGTGATAGTGACAGTGCATAGAGAGATTATAGGGAGGTTAGGAGCTGTGAATGACCAAGGCTGAAGCCGGTGCTGTGTGAAAAAATATGTGGGGTTTGGGGGAATGGGTGAAGCAGAGGCAAAATGGAAAACAGGGGAGAAGGGGAGCAAAGGGTAGCAAATACCTCCCTATTTCTCCCTTTTTTTAGCTTTGACAAAGGGTCAGTTTGACTCGAAACGTCAGTCTTTTCTCTCCTTACAGATGCTGCCAGACCTGCTGATATTTTCCAGCATTTTCTCTTTTGGTTAAGGGCTACTTTGAATATCGCCATAATAATTGGAGGGAAAAAGTGAAGTTGCCCATTACTGCACTTTATTTTAGGAATGTTCCATCACCAGGTTGAAAAGAAATCACATGTCGGAAATATGAATTCAAAGATTAAGAGCAGAAGTAGCCCATTCATCCCTCTACAAACCAATAAGGTTATGGGTAAGATCAAATGACTGCAGATGCTGAAATTTGAACTGAAAACAAAATGCTGGAGATCACAGAAGGACAGACAGCATCCATGGAGAGAAAGCAAGCTAATGTTTCGAGCCTAAATGACGACTTCAGAGCTTGCTTTCTCTCCATGGATGCTGTCTGTCCTTCTGTGATCCCCAGCAAGTTTGAATTTTAAGGTCATATCCTGTTTGTACTCCCAATTCCATCTACTGCTGATAACTTTTGATTCCCCGACCTAACAAGAATCTATTCACGTCCATCTTAAAATATTCAGTGACCCTATCTCTACTACTTTGAGGCAGACAGTCTTAAAGTTGCACAAACCTCCAAAAATAAAATTCCTCATTTCTGATCCTAAGATGACACTTAATTTTAAGATTGCCCCTAATTCTGAACTGACCCACAATGGTAGAAATCCTTTCAACATTCACCTTGTCAAGATCATTGAAGACCTTATAAAATTCAAATTACCCTCTCTCTTTTAAATTCTGGTGAATGGAACTCCAGCCTATTCAATCTTTCATCAAAAGAATACCTGTTCAGTCTCGATATCAATCCAGTAAACCTCTTGTGGATTGCCTTCTTTAAACAAAGAGACCAAAATTGTGCAGACTCATCATGCAGAGGGTGGTACTTATACAGAACAAGTTGCCACAGGAGGTGATGGAGGTGAGTAGAATGTAACATCAGAAATGACAGCCAGACTACTGAGACCCCTCGGAATCCTAGTAGCACACAAACCCACCAACACTCTCAAACAAAAACTAACAAACTTAAAAGACCCAGTACAACCCAGGGACAAAACCAATGTAATCTATAAAATTCCATGCAAGGACTGCCACAAACACTACGTAGGACAAACAGGAAGAAAGTTAGCCACCAGGATAAATGAACACCAGCTAGCCACAAAAAGACATGACCCCCTCTCCCTCATAGCCCTACACACGGATGAAAAAAAACACCATTTCGACTGGGACAACACATCTATCCTGGGACAGGCTAAGTAAAGACATGCCAGAGAATTCCTAGAGGCCTGGCACTCCAACCACAACACCATAAGCAAGCACATAGATCTAGATATCATCTATCAACCCCTCAGAAAACGAACAGGAAATGACATCACCACAAACCCCAGGAACCCCATCCAGGAGAAAGATATAAATAGAAAGCAGGAGACAACAGCTTCGCTTCACTTGGAGGTCGCCACTGATGATGTTACCTAGCCAGGTAATGAAACGTCTGGATATCAAACCTATAGCTCAGTGAGGAAACCTACACCCTAAACCTCAACCTGAGCTATAAACCTTCACAAACCTTGAGAATGTAACATTTAAAAGGCATCTGGATGGGTAGATGAATAGGAATGATTCAGAGGGATATGGGGCAAATTGGACTGGATCAGTTTAGGAGATCTGGTCGACATGAGTTGGACCAAAGGGTCTGTTTCTGTGCTGTAAAACTCTCTATGTGATATCTCCAATACACTGTATCCAGGGGCGGCACGGTGACACAGTGGTTAGCACAGCTGCCTCACAGCGCCAGAGATCTGGGTTCAATTCCCGCCTCAGGCGATTGTCTGTGTGGAGTTTGCACGTTCTCCCTGTGTCTGCGTGGGTTTCCTCCGGGTGCTCCGGTTTCCTCCCACAGTCCAAAAACGTGCAGGTCAGGTGAATTGGCTATGGTAAATTGCCCGTAGAGTTAGGTGCAGGGGTAAATGTAGGGGAATGGGTCTGAGTGGGCGCGCTTCGGTGGGTCGGTGTGGACTTGTTGGGCCAAAGGGCCTGTTTCCACACTGTAAGTAATCTAATCTAATCTAATCTAATCTAATCTGACGCATTAACATTCTTGATTTTATATTCAAATTCTTTTCTATTAAAGGACAGTATTCCATCAGCCACCTTAATCAACCATGCCCTGGAAACCTAAGTACCTCTGCTCCTTGGAACTTGGCAGTCGTTCATATTTCAGATAATGATCTGCTTTTTTACTCTTCCTGCTGAAGTGAACAACTTCTCATTTTCTCACATCATGCTCCATTTGCCAGATTTTTGCTCACTCACTCAACCTGTCATGTCATGACATACTTTCCTACCTATCATTGCACCGCCTGCAAATTTAGCCACTTTCTCTTCAATTCCCTTATCAAATTCACTGATATGTATTGTAAAAGGTTGAGAGGCAAGTGCAGACCCTGCCAATCTGAAAAAGGTTTATAATCATTCTGTGTTGATTTTCCCTCTATTCTAGTATATTTCTCCTAATACTTTGTACAATCTTGTCAAAAGACTTATGTAATTCCAAGTTACAGTAGATCAATGGGATCCCCTTTTACTGCAGCACGTCACTCTTTCGAAGAATTCCAGTTTCCCTTTCATAAAGCTATGCTGATTCTTTCAAATTATCTTGAGGTTTTCCAAGTGCCCAATTATAACTTTCTCCTTAATGATTGGTTTCAATACTTACCATGTGACAGACATGAAGTTAATTGACTTACGGTTCCTGTTTTTGACCTTCCTTCCTTGAAGATTAGATTAGATTAGATTCCCTACTGTGTGGAAACAGGCCCTTCGGCACAACAAGTCCACATCGACCCTCCAAAGAGTAACCCACCCAGACCCTTTTCCCTACATTTACTCCTGACTAATGCACCTAACACTATGGACAATTTAGCATGGTCAATTCACCTAACCTGCACACCTTTTGGAATGTGGGAGGAAACTGGAGCACCCGGAGGAAACCCATGCAGACACAGAGAATGTGCAGACTCCACACATACAGTCCCCTGAGGCTGGAATTGAATCTGGGTCTCTGGCACTGTGAGGCAGCAGTGCTAACCACTGAGCCACTATGAGGGATTGTATTTGTTACTTAACGGGTTCCAAGACATTTTAGAAAACTAACAGCAGCACACCTATTACCTGTTACTAGCAACCTCTTTTAAGACCCTAAGCTAAGGATCTGGAGACTTACCAACCTGCACTCCATCAATTTACTGTACCAAAGCCATAGTATCGTATATACTTGAGTAACAGTCGATTTTATGTAAAAGTCGATCCCCTATATTTGGCCAAATAACCTGAGATTTTTCATATGTCTCATCTAAAGGTCAACCCTAGTTCTTCACAGATAACAGATTTACGAGTCAGTAAGCTGGCCATCACGTCCTGCTCCAGCCTTCCAGTCTACTGGTTGTTCTGCCCCGCACCCAGTCTTCCAGTCTGCTGGCTGTTGAGTTCCGCTCAGAGTTTTCAGAATTACCATAATCCGTTTTTTTTTTCTTTATTTGTTTAGAGATCAATTGGGCTTCTGCTAATGATACGGTATGAATTTTGATGGTCACAGTACAGGCCCTTTGGCCCTCAATGTTGTGCCAATCTGTGGAACCAATCTGAAGCCTGTCTATCCTACAGTATTCCATTTTCGTCCATATGTTTATCCAATGACCATTTAAATGCTCTTAAAGTTTGTGAGTCTACCACTGTTGCAGGCAGTGCATTCCACACCCCTGCTACTGTCTGAGTAAAGAAACTACCTCTGACATCTGTCCTATATTTATCACCCCTCAATTTAAAGCTATGTCCCTCATGCTAGCCATCACCATCTGAGGAAAAGGACTGTCACTGTGCACCCTATCTAACCTTCTGATTATCTTATATGTCTGAACTAAGTAACCTCTCAACCTTCTTCTCTCTATTGAAAACAGCTGCAAGTCCCTACTGTGCTGTAATGTTCTATGAAAATCAGTCCATCCAAAATAGTATTCATGTTACAGTCGACCCCATAAATTTAACCTTAAAAAGTTGTCAAAAAATTAGACTATTATTCGAGTATATACGGTAATTACAATATTACCAAGTTCCTCTCTTCCTTCAGCCTCCTGATTTACAAGTATTACTGGAATATTTTTGCAATTAAACATTACTAAAAGGGAGTAGAAATTGAAGCTTTTTGTCTTGTACTTGAACAAGAATGCACGAAACTAATTTGGAGTTTGCATACAATGAGAGAGGATGCTGATTGGTTGGGTCAGTAATTGGCATGGCAATCCAGCAAGACACTTAACAGTCAATCTTAATTCTCAGACCAGGCAAGTTGATATTGATTGCTTGGAAAAATGCCATGGCAATGCAGCAGAGTCAAGCTGTCACCATGACCTTCCTTTTGCCTACATCAAACAGTCCTGAGTATTGATGCATGTAGCTTTACACTACGAGCCTATTTGATGATCTTAATTTTGTTTTGACTGTAATCCTTAGCACAGTGCAGATCATTTAATTATGGTTTCTAATAGTAGAATTTAATAATGCATATATATTTGAGGGTTGTAAACATGGGCTGGTTAGAACAAAGAACAGTACAGCGCAGGAATAGGCCCTTTGACCTTCCAAGCTTGTGCCGACACATTTTGCCCTTCCATACTAAAACTATCTTCACATACAGGATTCATATCTTTTCATATTTGTCCAGGCGCTTCTTGAATGTTGCTATAGTATTTGCTTCCACCACCACCTCTGGCAGCGTGTTCCAGGCACTCCCCATCCTTTGACTGAAATACTTGCTTCTCACATCTCTTTTAAACTTCTCCCTCTGCACTTCTGTCCCCTAGTAATTGACCCCTCCAGCTGGGGGGAAAAAAAAGCTCATATTTTCCACCTTATCCATGCCATTCACAATCTTATAAATTTCTATTAGGTCACCCCTTAACCTCCTCCAAGACAAACCTAATCTATCCAATCTATCTTCATAGCTAAAATCCCCCATACCAAGCAACAACCTTGCACCCTCTCCAAAGCATCCTTCTGGTAGTGTAGTGACCAGAACTGAACTCAATATTCCAAGTGTGGCCTAACTAAAGTTTGATAAAACTTCAACATGACTTCTCTGTCCTCATACTCAAAGTCTTTTCCATGCCATAGGCCATTTTTATTACCTTATCCACCTGTGCTTCAGTGCTCTGTGGACCTGCACACCCATATCCCTCTGCATATCAATACTCATAAAGATCCTGCCATTCACTGTATAATTTCCACGTATAAAGTCATAGAGTCATAAAGATGTACAGCACAGAGACAGACCCTTCAGTCCAACTTGTCCATGCCAACCTAATCTAGTTCCACCTGCCAGCACCTGACCCATAACCCTCCAAACTCTTCCAATTCATATGCCCATCCAAATGCCTTTTAAATGTTGCAGTTGTACTAGCCTCCATCACTTCCTCTGGCAGCTCATTCCATACATGTACCACCCTCTGCATGAAAAGGTTGCCCCTTAGGTCTCTTTTATATCTTTCCCCTCTCACCCTAAATCTATGCCCTCTAGCTCTGGACTCCGCCACCCCAGGGAAGAGACTTTTGTCTATTTATCCTATCCATGTCCCTCTATAAGGTCACCCCTCAGCCTCCAATGCTGCAGGGAAAACAGCCCTAGCCTATTCAACCTCTCCCTATAGCTGAAATCCTCCAACCCTGGTATCATCCATGTAAATCTTTTATGAACATTTTCAAGTTTCACAACATCTTTCTGATAGGAAGGAGACCAGAATTGCACGCAATATTCCAACAGTGGTCTAACCAATGTCCAGTACAGCCACAACATGACCTCCCAACTCCTGTACTCAATACTCTGACCAATAAAAGAAAGCATACCAAAACCTTCTTCACTATCCTATCTACCTGCGACTCTACTTTCAAGGAACTATGAACCTGCACTCCAAGGTCTCTTTGTTCAGCAACACTGCCTAGGACCTTACCATTAAGTGTATAGGTCCTGCTAAGATTTGCTTTCTCAAAATGCAACACCTCACATTTATCTAAATTAAACTCCATCTGCCACTTCTCAGCCCATTGGCCCATCTGATCAAGATCCTGTTTTAATCTGAGATACTTGACCTTCCAAAAAGCATCACCTCACATTTGTCCAGATTAAGCTCCATCTGCTATTTCTGTGCCCATGCCTCCAACTATATCCTCTAACAATCCTCCTCACTATCTGCCTCTCCATCAATCTTTGTAATATCTGCATTAGACCAGCCATATTTTCTTCCAAATCATTTATGGAGACCACGAACAGCAGAGTTCCCAGCACTGATCCCTGTGGAACAGCACTAGTCACAGTCTTCCATTCCGAAAAGCATCCTTCCACCCCAAATCTGTCTCCTATGACTAAGCCAGTTCTGTATCCATCTTGGCAGCTCACTCCTGAAACCATGTGACTTCACCTTTTGTACCAGTCTGCCACGTGCGGCCTTGTCAAAGGCTTTACTGAAGTCCATGTAGATAATATCAATCACTTTTCCCTCATTAATCTTCTTCATCACCTTCTCAAAAAACTCGATCAAGTTCGTGAGGCGCAACCTCCCCGACACAAAATCATGCTGTCTATCGGTAATAAGTCAACTTATTTCTAAATTCTTATAGATCTTGTCCCTGAGAATTTTTCCAATAATTTCCCCACCACTGAAGTGAGGCTCGCAGGCCTGTAACTTCCTGCATTATCCCTGCAACTTCATGCATTATCCCTGCTACCTTTCTTAAGTCATGGGACAACATTGGATATTCTCCAGTCCTCTGGCACCTCACATGTGGCCAAAGAGGATACAAAGATGTCTGTCAATGATCTAGCAATTTGTTCCCTATCTACCTCAATATTCTGGGATAGGTCCTATCAGGACCCAGGGATATATCTACCTTAATAGTTTTTAAGATGTACAACACGTCTTCCTTTTTAATAGCAACTTGACTCAGAAATTTGTCACTCCCTTCCCTGAGATCATCCTTCACCAATTTCTTTTCTTTGGTGAATGCCAATACAAAGTATTTATTTTGGTCCTTCCCTACCTCTTCTGGCTCTACACACATATTCCCTCCGTTGTCCTTGAGTGGGCCAACCCTTTATCTAGGTACCCTCTTGCTTTTTTTATATATGTAGAAGGAGTCATGGGATTCTTCTTGATTTTGTTTCCTAATGACTTATCACCCTTTGAATTCTTTGTTTAATTTCTTTTTTTACATTCCTTCAATAATTCAAAGGCTTCGTCAGTGCCCATTCTCCTCGACCTTATGTATGCTTCCTTTTTCTTTTTAACCAAGGTCATACATCTGTAGTCATCCAAGGTTCACATAACTTGTCATATACCTAACTTTCATTCTCGCAGGAATATGCTGCACCTGAACTCTTAACTGCCTTTTGAAATACTCCCATATGTCCGATGTTTACCCTCAACAGCCACCTCCAGTCAACATTCTCCAGATCCTGCCTAATATTGTTGTAGTTTGCCTTCCCCTAACTTAACACCTTCATCTGAGGACTGCTGTAATCCCTATCCACAAGTATCTTAAAACTCACAGTATTATGGTCATTATCCTGAAATGCTCCCCCACTGAAACTTCACTCACCTGGCTGGGCTCTTTTCCCAAAACCAGGTGCAGTATAACCCCTTCCCTGGTGGACTGTTTACATATTGTTTAAAGAATCCCTCCTGAATGGTCCTTACAAATTCTGCCCCAACCAGGTCCCTCACACGAAGTGAGTCCAGTCAATATAGGAGAAGTTAAAATCACCCAGCACAACAACAATGCTGTTTGTACACTTTATGAGCATCTGTCTATATATTCTCCCCTCTATCTCCCACTGGCTGTTGGGATGCCTGTAGTGTACCACTAGCATTGTGATTTCACCTTTCCTATTCCTGAGTCCTACCTAGATTGCTTCACTGCACGAGTTATCTGATGTATCCTCCCTCAGTACAGCTGTGAGATACTCCTTTACTGGTAATGCAACTCCCCCACCCCTTTTACATCACCTTCCATCACACCAGAAACATTTAAATCCTGGGACATTCAGCTGCCAGTCTTGTCTCTCTTTCAGCCAATTCATGATCATGGTTGATCATAAATGTCATGCTAATAGGTGTGTGTGATAATCAGAACATAATGTTTGATATGGTTCACCAGTCATTGGCTGCATCATTGAATTTTTCAAGCTTGGGTTAGAAAGAGTTTTAGCAGAAAAAGGAGTCTGGAAGTATGCAGGGCAAATAGGAAAGTGGAACTGAAACCACAACCAGAGCAGACTGATCTGAGTGAATTGTGGAGCAGGCTTGAAGGGCTGAATGGCCTACTCTTGCTCCAAAGTCCTATGTTCCTTTGTAATCAAGTCAAAGCAGGAAAGTTTCTCACCCATCTCCTGCCTGATTTAAATGTTCTCCTGCCATCAATTCTGGGTGAGGGAATTAAATTCCTTCCAACGTGTGATTGTATTTCTACATCATCTGTTAAACTTTGTTCATTTTTTTCTCTTTGCATAGATAATGAGAGCTGCCCACCAGATATCTTTGCTATTGGCTTTCAGGAAATGGTGGAACTTAATGCAGGGAACATTGTTAATGCTAGGTGAGCAAGTGTACCCTCTTATTTTGGTTTCAGTTGACCATATTTCAAAGGTTTGTTTGAGGTTATGTGGTTTTATTTGAATGTTGTATTGCTTCTAAGTAGGTGATTAATGTTTTCTTTGTTGTCTTCTTGGTAACATATTTGATATAAATCATAATTGTTTTGAATTGGAACTAATTAATAGGTACAGCATTGCTTCATTGCAATTGTAATACAAGATTTATGAATGTATTCAGTATGCTAATGGTGCCATTATTATTGGTGGTGATTTATCTCAATTTACTGTTGGAAATTTAACAGAAGTCCCCATGCTGGAAATCTAAAATTAAAAATCTATAATGAATATTTTATGTCAAATTAGATTTTCACACAATAGAGTTTTCTATTTATCTTAATACCTTAGATATTATTGGCTGATCTAGAAAGTTTATTAATATATTTATAAATCATTGAAAACTTTTTTCCATTTCAGCACAACTAACAAGAAAATGTGGGCAGAACAGCTTCAAAAAGCAACATCTAGAACACATAAATACATCCTGCTGTCATCAGGCCAACTTGTTGGTGTCTGTCTGTATATCTTTGTCCGACTCCATCACGTACCCTACATTCGGTTAGTAACTGGTACTTACAACTAAATTTGAACTTGTTAAATTGTATTTAGATTTCATAAAGTAAAACATCACTATTTTACATTTTTTAAATGATTTCAATCACTTTCTACGCCTTCATGCTTTGCTGACATTCCTAAACCTTTCCTTCTCTTTAAACTAACATTCATTTCTAAAACTACCTCTTCATTTTACTATCGTTCATGGCCATTCTGCTTCTACCCTTCCAAATTTTAGATTAAGACATTTATGCATGTATCTGTATATCACTCTGTTTCACTTTTGAGCCATTTCATTTTGCATTTGTTCCTAGGAAAAACGATTTTCCCTGAGTCATTTACAGGCCTCTTCAAACTCCTACATATGAGCCTATGACGTTTTATTCAGTGCAATACATCAGCTGTCAATTTACTGAACTAGTTGCCCGTCTCCATATTCACACTTGTTTCTCGCAAAATCTTAATTTGCAGTTGTCCCGGTTGTTTTCTCCTGATGTTCACTTTTCAAATCTAAGGCATGAAAATTTGAACATATTTGCCGGACAAATAATTTAGCAATCTGTCACTTGATCTCAATGGATTCTGGCAGAAACCTCTGCTGGTGGTGTTGAGCTTGAAGGTGGGGGAGGGAACTTAATTAGGTGAGATGGTGGTATACTGAACCCTGCCACCTTCACCAGAAATAAATTCTGGGCATTAAAGTGCCTGAGGACCAATTGGATTTCATATGTGGTCAGGGTGTCACTATGGAATATGCAGCAGGGATTGACTGCATAATTTAATCAACATAAATGTAAATGTGGATTTATTTACATTTTAGAAGTGCTATTTTATGATTGGGGTCTCAACTGGCTGTTATAAGGGGAGACATTTGAATGTTTAAAGGTTGCATATAGTATTTTATTCTAATTTGAATCATTCCTGTTCTACAAAGACCCCAATCTGGTGAATTCTGAACTCACATTCATTTCTGAGGTAGTTTAACATTCAGTACACAAAAGGACATCCCTCTTGCTTGGTCATCCAGACCTGGATCTTGAGATTGAATTAGGGCAGTAAATGTTGAAAATGTATTTAACAGCTTATACGGACAGTTGCCTAATGTGGCAAGCTAAGTTTTCAGTTGCCAGTAGAGATGGGCAGTTGCAGATCATATTCCTGAAAGATATTGATGTCCTTATCATTGTGGACCCAGTATCTTTGGAAAATGATGCAGTTTTCAAAAGGAGGGCAAAGAGTTAATAGAATCCCTACAAAGGGGAAGCAGACCGTTTGGCCCATCAAGTCCGCACTGACCCTCCGAACAGCATCCCACTATTGATAGACTTCCTTAAGTCCAAGGACCATCACTTAGACAGTCTTGATCATTAAGGTGCCTTCAGACCAGCCAGCCAGATTCATGAAGGCAATCACTTGTTGCATATCCATCTGCTCTGTGGGTCATAGGAAGCACATCTTCCACTTGGTTTTCCGGGCAACTGTCATGATTCCAAAACACTGTAAGATTCCAAGATGCCTGGCCTCTTCAGACCAATGTCCAGACTCCATGGGTAGTTGATGGGATTTGAGGGCGATCCCCTTAGGTGCCAGCTGACCCTGGTATGGTACCCTGGAATGGATGCAGACACACTGTAATCAAACATCTCTACTAATACATACCTATATTGAACAAACCATTGGTACCTTGATGACCACCATTTTGGTCAAGTGGTGCTCTCCAGTAAAGTCAGCCAAGGTATTGGCCAAGGTGGGGCAGCACAGTGACTCAGTGGTTAGCACTGCTGCCTCACAGCGCCATGACCTGGGTTCGATTCTGGCCTTGGGTGACTGTGTGGAGTTTGCACATTCTCCCCGTATCTGCATGGGTTTCCTCCGGGTGCTCCGGTTTCCTTCCACAACATAAAGATGTGCAGGTTAGGTGAATTGGCCAGGCTAAATTGCCCATAGCGTTCAGGGATGTCTAGGCTAGTTGCATTAGTCATGGGTAAATGTCAAGTAATAGGCTAGGGGAATGAATCTGGATGGGTTACACTTCGGAGGGTTGGTGTGGACTTGTTGGGCCAAATGGCCTGTTTCCACATTATAAGGATTCTATGGTATCTCATGTTGAGGTTAGTTGCTCTGTGTTGTACAAAACTGTAGAAAGGATACTGAAGCAGGTTGAAAAGAATGACCCGGAATGGCACCCTCCCTCGAAGGACGGAAGGAAAACAGAAGAGTGGGATAAAGGTGGATCTGTTGAGGAGTCTGGTGCCCAGTCATGAGGGAGAGAGACCACTGACATCATCTCAGGCCTCAGATATTGGTAGGCTGGTGTAGCCACAAAAGCCACACTATTCAATAAATCCTTACTTGAACAGCATTCAGCCCTATTACAGGAGACTGTGTAACATGCTTTCCATCAGACAAAGAAATTATCCAGTAAGTGCAATCATCTAGATAATCTCAATGACACCCAAATACATTGATAATGGGGTGTCTAACACCATCAATTGTCCCATATCATAAGGCATTTGGTGTGCTTTCTTTTATTGGTCAGAGTATTGAGTACAGGAGTTGGGAGGTCATGTTGTGGCTGTACAGAACATTGGTTAGGCCATTGTTGGAATATTGCGTGCAATTCTGGTCTCCTTACTTTCAGAAAGATGTTGTGAAACTTGAAAGAGTTCAGAAACGATTTACAAGGATGTTGCCAGGGTTGGAGGATTTGAGTTATAGGGAGAGGCTGAATAGGGGTGGTACGTGTATGGAATGAGCTGCCAGAGGAAGTGGTGGAGGCTGGTACAATTGCAACATTTAAGAGGCATTTGGATGGGTGTATGAATAGGAAGGGTTTGGAGGGATATGGGCCGGGTGCTGGCAGGTGGTCTAGATTGTGTTGGGATATCTGGTCAGCATGGACAGGTTGGACCGAAGGGTCTGTTTCCATGCTGTACATCTCTATGACTCTAAACCAAGCACTGATTCCAACATCCAAGCCATCACCATTTCAACTTTGATTTGAGATTTATTAACACAGATATTCAGTCATAATCATCAGCTATTATTATTTCAAAAGAAATGAATGATGAAATAAACACACAACTTCATTCTGTGTATCTAACTATGTGATCCTGTACATTCACTCCCACTTCTACAGGGTGTTCACTTGTTATGTGGTACTTACCTGTAACGCCTTATTCTAAAGCTGAAGGGTGGTAGATGTGTATGTTAATTGATGGAATGCAGCTATAGTATGATGTTGCAGGCTCTGTGGAGTCTCCTCCAGTCAGGAAGGTTTCATTCACTCTGCAGGGACACTCTGCTCCCCTTCCGCTGCAGGTCGTATGTCACTCATGATATTTTTTTCTGCATGCTGAGGAGAGAGGACAGAATACTCTGACCTTCCTGACCTGTTCCAACATGACCTTGATATGAACTGTTGAATTCTTCAGTGGCATCCAATTCTCATGGCACGGCATTCTAACCAGAACTCTTATCAACAAACGCATTGGACCCCATCTACCACCCCCTGAGAAAAAGAACAGGAAGTGACATCACCACAGGAAATGACATCGCCAACCCAGACATATAAATAGAAAGCAGGAAACATCAGCAGTGCTTTGTCTGGAGGCTCACTGATGTTACCTATAATGATGACGTAACGTCTGAAAATGAACCTTCAGCTCAGTGAGCAAACCTACGTCCAGAACCGCAACCTGAGTGACAAAATTTCTCAAAACCTTATCCAATTCTCAGTTGCTTTGTGGCTAATCACTCATTAATTCTACTCATCACTTGCTCTGACAGTGTGGAGAAATATGGGTACTCGGACTCTGAGCACATGTGCAGCCTGTCTATTAGAGATCAGTTGTCTGGGTATCACTTGCTCATCCTTTTTCCAGATGTAATGGGTTATTTAATCTTTTATGACATGACTGATACCATCCTTTTCACTCGCCTACTGGTGACCTCTCTACTTGCCTCCATTCAGACCGTTTCAATGGCTCTGAACTGATTTCTTCTGCAGATACCAGGATCTCTCTCTCTCTCACCTCTCTGCAGCGCCTCAACTAACACCTCAAGAGGAACTTTGGAGAACTTTGCAGCTGTCCATTGATGCCTTCTCATTCCAAAGTTACCCTTCTGCAAACTCTTTTGCACCCAGATGTGGAGATCAGAGATGGAAATGTGTTGCTGGAAAAGCGCAGCAGGTCAGGCAGCATCTAGGGAACAGGAGAATCGACGTTTCGGGCATTAGCCCTGAAGATTTCTGAACTGATTTCTTCTGCAGATACCAGGATCTCTCTCTCTCTCTCTCTCTCTCTCTCTCTCTCACCTCTCTGCAGCGCCTCAAATAACACCTCAAGAGGAACTTTGGAGAACTTTGCAGCTGTCCATTGATGCCTTCTCATACCAAAGTTATCCTTCTGCAAACTCTTTTGCACCACCTCCTCTGTCACAGGCAAGCCCAGCCTAGGCTGCTCAAAGAGTTTCTAGAATCTGCTCCCACATACTCCTGGCACCACTAAAATTGGATCCCCCAGGCCAATTTAAAATTGTTTTGAGTCACTGAGTGATACAGCACAGAATCGCGACACAGGAATATTCTAGTCATCGGGATCCTAAACCTCACCTCACCTCCCTCCAAGGCCCCAATGGATCCTTCCATATCCGTCTCAAATTCACCTGCACCTCCACATACATCATTTACTGTATCCGCTGCACCCCATGTGGTCTCCTCTACATTGGGGAGACAGGCCGCCTACTTGCGGAACGTTTCAGGGAACACCTCTGGGACACCCGCACCAGCCAACCCAACCGCCCCATGGCTGAACACTTTAACTCCCCCTCCCACTCCACCAAGGACATGCAGGTCCTTGGCTGCCTCCATCGCCAGACCCTGGCCAAATGACGCCTGGAGGAAGGGCGCCTCATCTTCCGCCTCGGCTCATTCCTGAAGAAGGGCTTATGCCCGAAACGTCGATTCTCCTGCTCCTCGGATGCTGCCTGGCCTGCTGTGTTTTTCCAGCACCACACTTTTCATCCCCAATTCATCAATCGTATTACAGCGAATTTGCATTAACTAAACATTCTAGCAGAATGACCTGTACTTTCCCATTTATTTGCTCCTTATCTGCATGTATATTCATTTCAGTTAACCTGCTTAGGCATGTTATGACAAATTGACGGGGCAGTTGGAACTTGAATCCTGTCCTGTTGGCCTAGAGGTAGGGATGCAATCACTGCACTACAAGAACCCCTGTCCATGACTGTGAATTTATTTAGCCTCATTCATTACATGCTGACAATCACTCTTTGCATTTGTCAGCTTTCTTCATTTAAGTTGACATTCATGGATATAACTTTCAATCTTTTAATTGTGTGGTTATTTTGTATAATCTGTTGAATTTGAATTTTGTCTACAAATTACTATATTTTGTTCTCCATGCTCTTAGTGGGATAATTAAAATCATACTTCATTAAATTTTCTAAATGAGCTGTTTTCAAATCTAACCAATAGCTGAGTGAGTTTTGAGAAGATTTGTAGCTCAGGTTGAAGTTCCAGATGTAGGTTTGCTCGCTGAGCTGGAAGGTTCATTTTCAGACGTTTCGTCACCCTACTAGGTGCCATCTTCAGTGGGCCTTCAGCAAAGCACTGCTGATAATTCCTAGTTTCTATTTATATGTTTGGGTTTTTTTGGGTTGGTGATGTCATTTCTTGTGGTGATGTCATTTCCTGTAGTGAGGTCACTTCCCGTTCTTTTTCTCAGAGAGTGGTAGATGGGGTCTAACTCGATGTGTTTGTTGATAGAATTCTGGTTGGAGTGCCATGCTTCTAGGAATTCTTGAGCGTGTCTTTGTTTGGCTTGTCTTAGGATGGATGTGTTGTCCCAGTCGAAATGGTGTTCTTCCTCATCCGTATATAAGGATATTAGTGAGAGAGGGTCATGTCATTTTGTGTCTCACTAGTATCCTTACATACGAATGAGGAAGGACACCACTTCGACTGGGACAACAACGCATCCATCCTAGGACAAGCCAAACAAAGACACGCATCAGAATTCCTAGAAGCATGGCACTCCAACCAGAACTCTATCAACAAACACATCAAGTTATACCCCATCTACCACCCCCTGAGAAAAAGAACAGGAAGCGAGTTCACTACAGGAAATTACATCACCACAAGAAATAACATCATCAACCCAAAAAAACCCAAACATATAAATAGAAACCAGGAATTATCAGCAGTGCTTCGCCGGAGGCCCATTGAAGATGTCACCTAGTAGGGTGACGAAATGTCTGGAAATGAACCTTCCAGCTCAGCAAGTAAACCTACATCCTAACCAATAGCTATTGTCTCTTCAGCTATTTTTCACCTACTGACATCCTGGGAGGTATTGGTGGTAGTAACATTCAACTAGTAATCCAGAGGGCTAAGCTAATGCTCCAAGGACATCAGTTCAAATCTTGCCATGGCAGTTGATGGAATTTGAATTAAGGAAATAAATATGGAACATAAAACTAGTATCAATAATGGTGGGCATGTCGACTGTCATCAGTTGTTGTTAAAACAAAAGTCCATTTGGTCCATTAATGCCTTGTGGAAATGAAACTGCCATCATTACCCAGTGTCACCTACATGTAACTCCAGACCAAAAGCAATGTGATTGACATTTAACCACCTCTGAAAGATCGAGTAATCCACTTCAAGGGCATTTAGGAATAGGAAACGACTACTGACCTTGCCAATAGTGCCCATGTTCCATGAAAGAATATTTTAAAACATCTTGCACCCGTGATACTCTCTGACCACCATATCCATTGGTGACATTAGGTAGAGGTCCCACCACTAGCTTGTGAATATTCTGGCTGAAAGATGAGGGCAGTCAATTCATAAACTCAAGACTAAGATCAATAGATTCCTGTGCATCAGGAGAACTGAGATATGGAGATACTGTCGGAAATGTGAGTTTTTTTTAAAGTTCTGTGATCTTAACAAGTTGCCAGGATTGCTCCAGTTTTTTTTTCTGGTCTTAATAAGTAAAACAAATGAGGAAATGGGAAATAAAATGTAAATAGAAAATCTGTTTCATTTTTCTTTTGCAGAGAGGTTGCCGTGGATAGGGTGAAGACTGGGATGGGTGGAAAGACTGGGAACAAAGGAGCAGTAGCACTTCGTCTGCAGTTTTACAGCAGCACACTCTGCTTCATCTGTGCCCATCTGACAGCTGGACAGTCACAAGTGAAAGAAAGAAATGAAGATTATAGAGAAATCATGCAGAAACTCAGCTTCCCAATGGTATTTATTCTTTCTTGAGTTGAAACTTTATTGCTGGAACAGCACAGCAGGTCAGGCAGCATCCAGGGAACAGGAGACTCGACGTTTCGGGCACAGGCCCTTCTTCAGGCCCTTCTGCTCATTCCTGAAGAAGGGCCTGTGCCTGAAACGTCGAGTCTCCTGTTCCCTGGATTTTGCCTGACCTGCTGTGCTGTTCCAGCAATAAAGTTTCAACTTTGATCTCCAGCATCTGCAGACCTCACTTTCTCCTATTTATTCTTTCTGCACAGTTACGTTTTAGTCAA
The DNA here is from genome assembly GCF_004010195.1 of Chiloscyllium plagiosum. NCBI lineage: Eukaryota > Metazoa > Chordata > Chondrichthyes > Orectolobiformes > Hemiscylliidae > Chiloscyllium > Chiloscyllium plagiosum. Next base: position 68,962,248 of record NC_057718.1, read on the forward strand.
TTAGCATGCTGTTTACCTCTGGAACCAGATTTAAATGTAGCCCAGGAATTAAGATGATGGATTCTCCATTTTGATTTTGTTTAAATTTTTTCTCTGCTCTTGGTGAGTCATATAAAAATGAGTTTAGTTTGTTCCAGCATGTTCTTATTGTACATGTATATTTTGCACAAAACTCTGAAAGAGCCGTTCAGTGCCAATTATTGAAATCAGGATTGCTAGTACAGAAATTGATAATGTTCAAAGGATACATCAAAGCAGGGTAAGAAAACAACCAGAAGTTAGGAGAAAATTTTAATATCACGACCATAACTTGTTTAATTAAAATTTATTAGATTATAAGGCATGATGAAGAAGTATTGATATGAAAAATAAATTGGCAGATCAAGCATTGGAACAGGAATGGAAAAAAGTTAGGGGAGAAAAACGTTATGTTTTTGAAGAGAAATAACAAGTGTATATGCAAAGTTACGAATTGGAATTGGAAATGAAAATGATACGGGGAAATGATAACCTGTATTAATTTAATAACTATAACCTATAATGTGTCTTCACATTAAGAAGGTGAGAACGAGAAAGACTGTGGATGGATTTGATGATGCGCTATTTTAGAATGTATTATGGGCATTGTGCAATATCAACATTTATTATCTATTTTTAATTGCTCTTCAGAAGGTAGTAATGAACCAACTATTTCAAAACACTGTAACCTGTGTAGAAAGATTCCTATACAGTGCTATAAGATAGGGAATTTATATGACTTTGACCCAGCAACAGTGAGAGAAAAGTGAGAAATTCCGTTCTGGGGAAAGGAATTTGGGACACGTAAAGAGCCTAGGAGGTGCTGCCCTTCTAAGTGATAGATGCAATCAGTTGGGAGGTGCTGTTGAAAATGACTGAGTTGCTATAGTGGAATAAAGGAACTGGGGTTTCTTTACAAGATTGGATTACTGAAGCTTGTGCATTCTACATGGAGCAAGGGAAATTGAGAGGAGATTTGACAGAAATGGGCAAGATTAGACCAAGTTTTTGAAAGGTAGGCACAGAAAGCTATTTATTAGCTAATGAAGAAAGTATTAGGAGACATAGATTTAGGATTTTAAGTAAAGAGATGTAAACAGAATATGAGGAAGAACTTTATTCAGTGGGTGATAATGAAATCGGACTTATAGTATTAACAAAAGCAATGAATAATTTCAAATGAATATTGGGTGGGTACTTGAAAGAAAGAAATTAAATGGCTTTGAGCAGAGAAGTGGACTGACTGGATTGCTTTGTGGTGAGCCAGCATACACTCAATTGGTTGAAGGCCCGCCTTAGTGCCCTAAGTAATTTGATGACTCTAGGTGCAGTCTTTTTGAGTCTGTTATGCCACTTGGTGAGATTTTGGGAGATCTGACCTGACACCACATACTTGCCTGTGTCCCATATCATTTGATATGTTTGACTAATAAAAATCTGTGCTTCTCAGTTTTAAGAATAATGGTTGATCCAGCAGTAACTGCTGCTTGCAGAAAAATGTTGCAGACGTCTACCACCCTGTAGAGTCATAGAGATGTACATGTTTTGATTTGCTCTGACTAGAGCTTGTCTGATTGGCCTAAGTGTAGTGTTTTGGATATGACCTTAGCCTTGTCCACACTAAGATTAGATTTACAGATTACATTACAGTGTGGAAACAGGCCCTTCGGCCCAACAAGTCCACACCGACCCGCCGAAGCGCAACCCACCCATACCCCTTACCTAACACGGGCAATTTAGCATGGCCAATTCACCTGATCTGCACATCTTTGGACTGTGGGAGGAAACCGGAGCACCCGGAGGACGTGCAAACTCCACACAGTCAGTCGCCTGAGTCGGGAATTGAACCCGGGTCTCTGGCGCTGTGAGGCAGCAGTGCTAGCCACCGTGCTGCCCACTAGTGGAAAGGGGAGAATCTCCTAATTTGTATTATCTATTCCCTTAGTATTTTCAAAAGTTTGATCAAATCATCTTCTAATCTCCTACATTCCAGGGAACACAAAACTAATTTGTGCAAAACAAAAATCAAATAATTATTATGCTAGAAATCTGAAGAAAATATTGCTGGAAATAATCATGGATTAGACAGCGTCTGAGCAAAAGAAAGCAGAGTTACCTTGTCATGATTAAGGAATTTTTTTATCTCTTCTTGTAATTTAACCTTTCAAGTTCAGGTTGCATTCTGGTAAATCTATACTGCATTGTATCCAAGGCTGGTCATATCCTACCAAAGATACGGTGCCTAGAACTTCTCACACTGTTCCACATGTAATCTGACCAGAGCTTTGCACAGTAAAAGCATGACATCTGTTTGTATTCTAGTCCTCTGCATAAAATGGCCAGAATTCTATTAGTGCTTTTGATTAATTTCTGTTCTTGTTCATGACATTTTAATGATATATGCATCTGGTAAGTGTAGATACCAGAATGAAATGTGAATGCAGAAGTGTCAACCTGCACCACAAGAATGCCTGCAACCATCCGAAAGCATATGCTCACTTTATCAGCTTCAAGTGAAATGCATCAGCTCCTTTGGAATACAAGCTCCAGTGACTCCCTCAGGTGACAATAGATGACAGAGTAGGGAATTTTGCAAATATTGCCTGCTCCAGCTTGGAACAAACATAAAATATATCAGTTTATTGCCATGGTCAGCATCAGAGGCTTTATTTTATATTCACTCGTGGGATGTAGGTGTTGCTAGCAAAGTCAGCATTTGTTGCCTATCCCTGATTGCCCTTGAGAAGGTGGTGGAAAACTGCCTTCATGAACCGCTGTAACCCATGTGCAGTATGTAGCCCCACAATGTTGTTAGAGAATGCCAAGATTTGACACAGAATGATTCAGGATGATGAAGGACTTGGAGGGGAGTTTGCAGGTGGTGGTGTTCCCATATATCTGCTGCCCTTGTCATTTTATATGGGAATGGTTATGAATTTGAAAGATGCTATCACAGAATCTTTGGTAAATTTCTGCAGAGCATCTTATAGGTAGTACACTTTGCTGTTACTGAACATCATTAGTGAGGGTGTGAATATTTGTAGATGTGGTGCCAATCAAGTGGACTATTTTATCCTAGCTGAGGTCAAGCTTCCTGAGTGTGTTGGAGCTGTACCCATCCAGGCAAGTGGGGAGTATTCCAGCACACTCCTGACTTGTGTCTTGTAGATGATAGACAGGCTTTGGGGAGGCAGGAATTGAGTTGTTTGGTGAAGTATTCCTAGCCTCTGGACCTGCTTGTGTAGCCATTGTTTACATATGGCAAGTCCATTTGAGTTTCTGGTCAGTGGTAACTTATAGGATCTTGATAGTGGGGGATTCAGTGATGGTAATGCCATTGAGTGTTAAGGGATGATGGGTGGATTGTGTCTTTTGGAGATTGTCATTGCCTGGCATTTTGTGTGATATAATTACTGCTTGTCAGTATTTTTCAGCCCAAGCCTGGATGTTGTCCACTTCTTTTTGCATTTGAATAAAGACTTGCTCAGTATCAGAGGGTCATAAATAGTACTGAACGTTGCGCAATAATCAGCAAACATCCCCTACTTCTGACCTTGATGGAGGGGAGGCCATTTGTGAAGCACTGGAAAATGATTGGGCATGAGACACTACCCTGAGGAACTCCTGCAAACATTCCTGGAGTTAAGGTGACTGACTTCCAATATGATCCTATCAGCAGAAAGCTTTTCCCCTGTTTCCCAGTGATTTGAGTTTTGCTATGATCCTTGATGCTGCGTTCAGTCAAATGAAGCCTTGATGCCAAGGGCTATCATTTTCACCTCACCTCTAGAATTCAGCTCTTTTGTCTGTGTTTGGACCAAAACCGTAATGAGATCAGAAACTGAATGGCCCTGGTAGAACCCAGTCTAATCATTTGTGAACCATTGCTGAGCTAATGCTGCTGGATAGCAGTGTTGATGATACCTTTCACCACCATTTGTGGAGTCTCCTCCTTCAGCAAGTTGTTTAATAGTACACCACAATTCATGACTGGATGTGGCAGGACTGAAGAGCTTAAATCTGACCCGAGGGATTGTTTAGTTCAGTTACTTTTGCTGTTTGGTATGCAAGTAGTTTTGTAGCTTCACCAGGTTGACATCTTGTTTTTAATGTATGCCTGGTGTTGCTACTGATATGCCCTCCTGCACTCTTCATTGGACCAGGATTGATTCCCTTGGTTGATGGTGACAGTAATGGTAGAATGGGGGATATGCAGGGTAATGCGATTGTGTTGGACTGTGATTCTGCTACTGCTGATAACCACAGCACCTCATGGATGCCTAATCTTGATTTGCTAGATCTGTTTAAAGTCTGCCCCATTTAGTATAATAATAATGTCTCACAACATGATAGAGAGTGTTCTTCATGTGAAGGTGGGTTTTCATCTCCATGAGGAATGCACAGTATCTTACTGATAGATGGACAGATGCATCTCTGACAGATTGGTTAAGATGAGGTTAAGTAAGTTTTTTCCCAATGGTTTGTTCCATCACCAGCTGCCCTAGTCCCAGTCTAGCATCTATGTCATTTAGGATCTGCCCTGCTTGATCCATATAGTGCTGCTGAGCCGCTGTTGGTGAAGACCATTGAAATCTGCTACCCAGAGTACATTCTGCACCCTTGCCACCCTCAGTGCTTTCTCCAAGTGTTGTTCAACATGGACGACTTCTGATTCCCCAGTCAAGGGAGGATGGTAGGTAGTAATCAGTGGGAGGTTTCCTTGCCCACATTTGACCTGATACATTGACTCCAGACTCCATGACTCAATGTTAGGCTTTGAGGCTTTCAGGACAGAGTCTGCAAATGTTGCTGGTTTGACTGGTCTTGAATCTAGGCGAAAGTGGGTACTGCAGACGCTGGAGATTAGAGTCAAGATTAGCGTGGTGCTGGAGAAGCACAGCAGGTCAGGCAGCATCCGAGGAGCAGGAAATGTCGATTTTTCTGCTCCTTGGATACTGCCTGACCTGCTGTGCTTTTCCAGCACTACTCTGGTCTTGAATCTATCGTTTCACTGAAGACATGAAAAGGTATGTTACTTCTTTAACATTCCATTCCCTTCACCTGAGTGACATCCTATTAGACTAGTAATTGCTTAGAAAATTTCTATCCTATTTCAATTTGATTACATAATATTTGCTGTTCATTTATTGTGACAGGGAAGAAATGTTTTCTCCCATGACTATGTATTCTGGTGTGGAGATTCAAACTTCCGCCTTGATCTTCCACATGAAGAAGTCCTTCACCACATTAAAGGACAGGACTGGAAAACTCTTCAGGCCTATGACCAATTGCAACATCAGAAGACTGAGAATAAAGTGAGTTAAAAAAAAACAAAGAGAAGTAAGAAAAAGTAATTTATTTTCCCAGGGCAGTATTTTTATCCTTTGTAACAGTCATTGCTCATAGATAAAAACTGAAATTGCTGAAAAAGCTCAGCAAGTCTGGTAGCTTTTGTGGAAAGAAATCAGAGTTAACATTTTGAGTTGAGTGACCCTTTCTCAGCAACTTCTCGATGGCATAGTGGTTAGTATCCCCCCCCTCCGTCACATGGGAGACCAGGGTTTAGTTCTCTGACAAGGAGTGCGTGCTATATCTGAGCTTGGCTATGTGTCTGTAAGGTCACGTTCATTTGTGGCACAATAGCTCAGTGGTTAGCACTGCTGCTTCACAGTGCCAAGGACCCTGGTTCGATTTCAGCCTTGTGTGATTGTCTGTCAGGGAGTTTGCACATTCTCCTTGTGTCTGTGTGTGAGTTTCCTCCAGCTGCTCCATAGTCCAAAGATATGCATGTTAGGTGGATTGGCCATGCTAACTGCCCAGTAAAATCCAGGGATGAGCAGCTTAAGTGGGTTGGCCTTGTTAAATGCAAGGTTACAGGAATGGGTTGGGGACGTGGGTCTGGGTGGGATCGTCTTTGGAGGATCGGTGCAGACCCGATGGACCGAACTTCCTCTTTCCACACTGTAGGGATTCTGTGATTTTGGGGGCAGCCTGGTAGCTCGGTGGTTAGCACTGCTGCCTCACAGTGCCAAAGACCTGGGTTCAATTCTAGCCTCAGCAACTGTCTCTGTGGAGTTTGCACGTTCTCCCCGTGTCTGTGTGGGTTTCCTCCTGGTGCTCTGGTTTCCTCCCACAGTGCAAAGATGTGCAAGTTAGGTGGGTTGGCCGAGCTAAGTTACCCATAGTGTCCAGGGATGTGCAGGCTTGGTGGATTAGTCATGATAAATAAGGGGTTAGGGGATAGGATGCTCTTCGATTGGCTGAACGACCTCTAAATGCATTGCAGGGATTCTATGATTCTAGGAAACAGCAGGATGCGTGATTCCTCCTTGATTTATAATGATAACCTAGTAAAATGTATTTGTAACTTAATACAAAAACGTATGTGCCCCAATGTCTGATTTTATGTTATGAGGAGGAGTACATTATCAAGGGTTATTTGCAATGTATCTGTGCTCTTGGTTTTAGCGAGTGAATTCAAGTCTAATATTTCTACAAGTATGTATTTGTTGCTTACTGCCACTGTTATGAACAATTTTTGCACATTAATGCAAAAACCAGTTTCAGAAGGGGAAGTAGACGGGAGAATGTTCAAGGCCCATACATTAACTTGAGGATAGGTTCACGAACTTTATTTTGAATGATTGGAGGATTTTTTTTCTGGATTTTGCATTTCCAAGCTTTTCAGTGATGCACATGATGTGATGTCAAATTGATAATTTATGGGTGTAATACAAAAATGAAATATGGGGATTCCAGGAGATATTAACATGAACTCACATAAGGCAAGGCCATCGTACAGATTCGAGCTCCCTGTATTTGTGGCTTGGTGCAGTCAGGAGTGTTGGAGGAAGGAAGCTGCTAAAGTCAAGTGATACAAAGGTGTCTGAAAGAATGAGGAGCAAGAACGTTATACCCAACAAAAGCAGAAGTTGCTGGAAAAGCTCAGCAGGTCTGGCAGCATTTGTAAGGAGAAATCAGAGTTAACGTTTCAGGTCCAGGGACCCCTTTCTTAGGTCACCGGATCTGAAACATTAACTCTGGTTTCTCTTCACAGATGCTGCCAGACCTGCTAAGCTTTTCCAGCAACTTCTGTTTTTGTTTCTGATTTACAGCATCTGCAGTTCTTTCGGAAGATTATACCCAAGTTTGGGTTCAACACAGAAGCAGCTTGATGATGTAACCAGCTTCTATGTTCTGTCCACTATTTATCCCGTGTCAGCATGCTCTTTTACTTGCTTCATTATGAGACCCATAAAGCAAGTGTGCAATGGGTGTAGACATGGCCATAGGATTGGTTTGTTCAATGCTTTGGGGAAGTGCTAGTGATATGGAAGCTAACTAAAGAATTCATTACATATGAACAAGGAACAAGAGTTGGCCGTTCAAGACTGCTCTGCCATTCAATAAGATCATAACTGATTTGATTTTAACCTCAATTCTATATTCCTGCACATTCCTGAAAATTTTTTATTCCTTTCGTGATCATGAATCTATCTATCTCAGTCTGAAAAGTACTGTATTTAAAAATTCTGCATCCACTTCCTTTTGAGGAAGGGAGTTCCAAATACAAAGTAACCTTGATTATCCGAATGAGATGGGTGGGTGCTATTTTGTTCGGATAATTGATTATTCGGTTAATCGATTCAATGCATTTCCTCTGGGGCTCTGAGTTTCCTGTGAAGTCTGCTTTCTGTTCAGGAGATAAGGTAGCATCACAGCGCATGCAAGACTGTCCAACACCGCTCCCCCTGCCCCCTAAACACCCCGTCCAACACCGCCCACTGCCTGCCCCTAACACCCCTCCGCCCAGTCCCGCCCACTCTCCAGGGCAGCTGGACTGGACACCAAGACTGCTGCTGCTGCTGCCTTTTGTGGGGTGGTCTCCAAATAGCGCGCGCGCATGCACATAACCTTTTACTGCAGCACTTTGACCGATTCCACCTTTGCCCTGTACAGGGCAATGTTAGAGAGATTATCTGGGGAAGGGGAGTTTAGGGTACACCCCTGTGTAGAATTCCAGGGAAAATGTAGGGAGAGAGAGGGGGGCGGGAGGTCAGTCATTTAGAGATGGTGCCTGCGCTCCCATCAGTCCAGGACTGTTCTTGGCAGGACTTTTAATCACTGTAAACAAAAGACGCGACCTGTGTTGGACACATGTCTTTGATGTAATGTTTCTGTCGGAACCTCGAGATATCCTTCTGATAATCCGATTTTTGGATAATTGGTATTTGGATAATTGAGGTTCCTTTGTACACTCATCTCTGAGAAAAAGAATGTTCCCTCATCTGTCTTAAATGGACGACCACCAGTTCAAGATTCTCCCACAGGCGTAAATATCTTTTTGACTTCCACCTGGTAGAGTCCCCTCTGTTTATATGTTTCAATTAAGTCACTTCTGACTCTTCTAAACTCCAGAGGAAAAAACCTTGTTCTGTCTAGTCTTGTCTCAAAAGACAATCTACTTAGTCCAGTTATTAGTCTAATAAACCTTCTATGAACTGCTTCAAATGTATTAACATTTTTCTGTAAATAGGGTGAAATCAGTATTGTACTGGTACTCCAAATACAATCTCACCAATGTCTCATACAACTGAAGCATAATTTCCTTACTCTTGCATTCAATTCTCCCATAATAAAACATAATATTCTATTAGCTCTTCTGATTACTATCTGTATCTACATGCTATCCTTCTACAATTCTCATACTAGGACACCCAGTTCTCTCTGCATCTTAGAGCTCTGCAGCTTTTTAATCACTTGGATGATATGTTTCATTTTTTTCTTACTGCCAAAATGGATTTTATACTCCATTTACCAGATCTTACCCACTTAAGGAGATTATCAAAAGATATAAATAAGTTATGTTCTCTTTACACCTCACTTTCCTGCCAAATTTCATGTCATCAGCAAATTTACTGCCATACCCTATCTTACCATTGCTCTATAGTTCTGTTTCATGCCCCCAGGACCCATAACACTGGAGTGGAAGAAAGTCAATCTTAATCCCAAGTGATTGCCTACTAAGAAGATTGCTCAGTGTCAATCTCCTTCTCCACTTTAATGTTCTCACTGTCAGAAGATATCTGATGAACATCTTTGTAAATGTGTGCAGCTCCAATCATTTTGGCTGTGCAGTACCATGCAGGAGCTGCTAAGATTCTTTAGGAGCTTGCTGATGAGTATGGAAAAACCCTAGAGACCTCACTGGGAATCTGAAGTGCAGTCCTGATACATGAATTTGCTCAGTTAACCCACCTGGATGGTCCTATGGCTTTCATCAGAATGTTTATGCAATTCACTTGTGTGTCTTCTTGTCTGGTTCAATCCATGTGTTTCCCAACCGGAAACCTTGGGTGAACCATGGGGAAGTCCACTGCTTACTGAAGACCAGGCATGTAGCATTCAAGTCAGATAACCCAGACCTATACATGAAATCCAGGTATGACCCTCCAGGCCATTAGAAATGTCATGAGGAATACCCGACCAAGCTAGAGGCCCAAACTAACCATACGGACACCGTATGGCAAGGCCTACACAGCATAACGGGATACAAAATGAAGCAGAACAAAATAGCAGACAAAACTACATCCCCTCCCTGATGCACTCAATGCTTTCTCTGCTCGGTTTGAGCAGATTGCCAGTGGCACGGTGTCACCTGTCCCGACAGGCCAGGACACACTTGTTCCCCCATCACCGCTGCAGAGGTCAGATCAGTCTTCCTTGACAGTAAACCCAAGGAAAGCGACTGGCCCAGACAGAGTCCCCGGCTATATATTTATCTCCTGTGTGGACCAGCAGGTGGAGGTATTTGCTGACATTTTCACCCTCTCCTTGCTGCAATGTGTAGTCCCCATCTGCTTCAAGAACACAGCTACCATTCCAGTATAAAGAAAACACATGCAACATGCTTCAACAACTACTGCCCAGTGGCTCTGACATCCATAATCATGAAGTGCTTCGAGAGGCTGGTCATAGCCCTCACCAACTCTATTCTCCCAACCTGCCTCGATCCCCTGCAATTTCCTAGTGGCAAACAGGACATAATTTCTTCAGCCCTACACTCATCACTGGAACATCTGGATAGCAAGGACACCGTGTGGCTCGTACTGATCGACTACAGCTCCACCTTCAACATCATAATCCCTACCAGACTAATCTCAAAACTCCAAGACCTAGGTCTCAGCTCCGCTGTCATCAACTGGATCCTCAGCTTCCTGACTGCAGACTGCAATCAGCGAAGATAGACAACAGCACTTCCTCCATGATAATCCTCAACACTGGCACTGGCAAGAATGTTTTCTCAGCCCCCGACTGTACTCGCTGTACACCCATGACTGTGTAGAATAATTCCACATGAACACCATCTGCAGATTTGCTGATGACACCACCTTGGTGGCTGGATATCAAACAACAATGAGTCAGAATTCAGGAAGATGTAGAGGTCTTGGTGCAATGACAACAATCTCTGTCAATGTTGGCAAAACAAAATAACTGATCATTGACTTCGGGAAAGAAGAAGAGGACAAGCACCTATCAATGTCAACAGAGCTGAGGTGGAGAGGGTTGACAGTGTAAAGTTCCTGGGAGTGACAATAACCAATAATCTGTCCTAGTCCTCCCAACATTTGCAAATGCACCATAGAAAGCATACTACTCGCATGCATAACAGCCTGGTACAGAAACTGCTGTGCCCAGAACCGTAAGAAACTGCAGAAAATTGTGTGCACAGCCCAGACCATCACAGAAGCCAACCTTCCATCATGGATTCCATTTACTCTTATTGCTGCAAAAAGGTTGCCAACATCAAAGACCCCTCCCACCCCCCCGTAAAGCTCTCATACAACCTCTTCTCTTGGGCAGAAGATACTGAAGCTTGAATACAGAAGAACCTTGATTATCAAAAGGACACAGGCGGAGAGTATTTCATTTGTTTAGTCGAATTCCGGATAATCGAATGCCGAATATCGGTTTATCTGGCAAGATCGCAAGGTCCCGATGCTCAGCCAAACTATGTTATCCGGCATTCGATTATCCAAACCGTAAAGCTCTCGTACAACCTCTTCTCTTGGGCAGAAGATACTGAAGCTTGAATATAGAAGAACCTTGATTATCCAAAGGACACAGGCGGAGAGTATTTCGTTTGTTTAGTCGAATTCCGGATAATCGAATGCCGAATATCGGTTTATCTGGCAAGATCACAAGGTCCCGATGCTCAGCCAAACTATGTTATCCGGCATTCGATTATCCAAATAATCAAGGTTCCTCTGTACATACAGTAATTGCTGTTATTAGACTGCTGAATGGACCTCTCAACTTTGAATAACATTGATCTTGCTTTGTGCACCTCCAGTGCAGCTGGAACCTTGTATACCTCGCTCTGTCTAAGCACCCTGTGATCTGTATGTCCTTGTTTGCTATGATCTGCCTGCACAGCTTGCAAAATAAAACTTTGCACTGTACGTAGGTAAGTGTGACTACAATACATCAAATTTAAGTTGTTTATAAGTCAATGACCAACTCCTTATTTCTGCCACCTGATCCAAATTGCTTTGTAATGCTGGAGTGCTGGATTGTTTTTTAATTTACTCGTGAGACATGGGTGTAGCTGGCTGGACCAGCATTTATTGTCCATCCATATTTATATAGTGGTGGTGAACTGCTGCTTTGAACTGCTGAAGTCCATGCGTTGCAGGTACACCCACAATGCCAGGATTTTGACCCAGGGACACTGAGGGAACAGCGGTATATTTCTAAGTGAGGATGGTGAATAGATTGGAGGGGAACTTGCAAATATATATTCCCACATATCTGCTGTTCTTGTCCTTCTAGATGGGAGTGGTCATGAGTTCTGAATATACTGTCTCAGGATTTTTGGCAAATTTCTACAGTGTATCTTGTAGATATTACACATTGCTGCTACAGAGTGTTGGTGGTGAAGGGAGTGCAAGTTTGTGGTTATGGTGCCAATCAAGCAGACTGTTTTGTCCTGTTTGCTATCAAGCTTCTTGAGTGCTGTTGGATCTGCAAGTAGAGAGTATTCCTGCACACTCCTGATTTGCAGATGGTGGACAGGCTTTGGGAAGTCAGGATATGAGTTACTTGATGCTGCATTCCTAACCTTCCTGGCAAATTAATTTGAGTTTCCGATTAATGGTAATCTGAGAATGTTGATAGCGGGAATGTCAAGGGGCAGTGGCTATCTTGTCTCTTATTGGAGACATTAAACATGATGAAGACATCGGAACTGCTCCCAGGGAGTATACTGCGATTTTGCATGAATTATCACAACTGTAATGGGAGGAATATGCTGATAATTAAGTCCCAATAAAGTACTCTTTAAAGAGAGTACTGCTGTCATTAGTGCTACTATCAAGTATAAAAGGAATGTCACTAGGCTTCTTTAATTAACTTAAGACATATTTATTAGTAACAAAACCTATTCTCACTAAATTGGAGATAACTACTCATTAACATCTAAGGTATGATCCTCAGTTAAAACTGTAATGTCCTTCATCCCACAGACATGCACTTTCTCACATGAAAATGATATGTCTTTACAAAGATAGTATTAAAAAGGCAAAAGAGTTAAAAAAAATCCTATGGTCCAAAGTCTAGAAATAAACAATAAAATGTGATAACTCCTCAAGTCTGCTGAAATTTTCTGTTGACAAAGCTGAATCACTGACAGTTGTACCTTGATGATAACTATTCAGTCTGAGTCCAAGCAACTTGGGTTTGAGTTGTTGCAAATGATCAGCTCGTAGTACTTAAAAAATATTAGCTTTTGAAAACTCTATTAGGTTCCCAGTAGTGATTTCCGAGGAACCAGACTTTAGGAGAGAGGTTGTGATTTCAGGGGTGCCTTCTCGACTTACTGATTCTGGGTTTGAAAAACAGAATTCTAAAACCAGAGAAAGTTGATAGGCCACATTTAGCATAGACCCTAACCCCCTCAAAACACCTCTCAAAACCAGTTTTCTTGTACTCCAGTAGCTATATAATAAACCTAACTTGTTATTTCCTTGCTTTGCTCAGCTACTTCTGCGAAATCATTTGTTTCCAGAAAATTCCAGGTGCCTTACAATATATAATAAACGTTTGACATTAGAAATGGGAGGTGGGTGCCCACCCATGAACTGTTGAACCCATTTCCAAGAAATCACATGCTCAATGTTCAGTTCAGAAATTGTCCAAGTAATTCACGCTTACTTTGATGTTGTCCTTAAATTATATTCCCAATACAAACTCCTCTTGTCGTTGCATACCAGCTGTGCATTGTTAGAATGTTAATGAGACCCCCATTAATTTGGTAGTCGTTGGATTGTCGCAAGCATGCAATTGATAATGCCCTGTACTTGTGGGAAGCCAGTCAGGATGTAATATGACTACCAATCCATTCTTGCTATTGTAGAGGGAGTTAGTAAAGACTCACTTCCTGCCAAGCAACCCACCTGTAACACGCCTCCTATGTCTACACGCAACAACTTCGAGACCCTTGAAATAGCAACTTAGGTGAAGATTTTACTGGGTTCTGTGCTTTGGCTGATAGCCAGGAGAGTGTCAGGGCATGGATGGATAACAACAAGTGGGGAGTTGGCAAATCCAACACTTTGCCACCCCTATTGCATTTTAACAGCGTTGGGAAAGTTGGCACTTCTGCCCATTAGCCAATTGAAAGCCTTAAATTGCTAATCTAGTGTCATTTAAGAATCTTCCAGTGCTGCTGGTTGGCATTTTGTGATATGGTGAGACAGCCTGGTAAATTACTAGTTTAAGAGATGAGTTACCCTGTGATGTGAACTCTATCCACCTGCCTTGGACACTAATCTTTTTATACCTCAGGCTAATAAAAGTCTAACGGTCTTAAATTTAACATTATTAATTCTGCTTACATCTACTGTCTTTTGTGGGAGAACATTCCACACCTCCAGTACTCTGTGCTTGGGCTTGATCTGAGGTTATGTCACCTTGTCCTGTCTCTCCATCAGAAAAGGTTTCTAATAACCTTTCAAAATCCTAAAAATGTCAACCAAGTCATCCTCTGGACTGTTGCAAATATAAACTGAAAATGTGTTGCTGGAAAAGCGCAGCAGGTCAGGCAGCATCCAAGGAACAGGAGAATCGACGTTTCGGACATAAGCCCGTCTTCAGCCCTTTCCAGCAACACATTTTCAGCTCTGATCTCCAGCATCTGCAGCCCTCACTTTCTCCTGTTACAAATATAAGCCTGAGTTATGAAATCTCTCCTCATATTCTAATCTTTGAACCCTGATGTTACCTTAGCGAATTTATGCTGCTCTCCTACAGAGTCAATGTATACTTTCTAAGGTGCTGTGCTCAGATTCATAGCCAGTTCTCTGAAAGTGGTTTATCTAGGGCTTTGTTTAATTAAGATAAGTCTTTTGCCTTTGGTAATCCAACCCTTTTATTATAAAGGCTAAAGTTCAATTAGCTTTTTTGATTATTTGTTCTTCCACTGTTTTTAGCTTCTTAGCATTTCAAAGTTATTTAATATCCACTGTTTTTGCTGCAACATCTGTCTTGAAATGTATCAGTGGCTTCCAGATTATTTCTTCATTCCAAAGATGTTTAAGTATGAATGAACTTTACATTCTGTGGGGAAAGTGTGCAATGCAATGAAACAGCTGAACAGTTATCAGCTTTTCTAATAAAATCCATTAGTTATGCTGAGAGAACTTCCTTGAATCATTCAAGAAGAATTATTTTTGAAAACTTTATTGTTTACAATGTTAATGTTTTTATTAATTTGCATTTTTAATTTAGATTTTCAAAGATTTCTTTGAAGGTACCATCAATTTTGCTCCAACATACAAATATGATGTGGGCACAGATGTTTATGACACCAGTGACAAATGCAGAACTCCTGCTTGGACAGATCGAGTGCTGTTGTGGAGAAAAAATTGGTCCTGTGATACATTTGGTATGATAAAATTGAAATATTAATCTAATATTTAAATAGATTAAATATTATCTAAATATTAATATTAAACTAAAATTGTTTAATATCTAAAGAAGTAACTGTTGTAATAGTCATATCTTTTAATGTTGTCATGATTTTTAAGCGACAAGGTAGTTGCCTTCAGAAGATAGAGCCAATTTACCTATGCAGGGAATCCTCACTGTTCATAGGAGGTACATTTCGGAAAATCTGATGAATAGTCAGATTTAGACACCAGATGAATAATGTAATTAAGGGGGTGGGCTATGTCAGGGCGAATTCTTTAAGTTGCCTTTGTTTGGATAATCAAGGACTTTTATTCTGTTAATTATTCATCTTCATGTACTGTACACAAAACATACAGGCTTTTAAACAGTTTTAAACATGTTTACTTTAATTCTTACCTTGGAAAAGTGACTGTTTGGCTTGCTGGGAGCAAGTGTTATTTCTGCATTTATGTCTTTTTACCTGTCATCTTCATTTAGAGGCCTGACAGTCCTGGTTTTTCCCAAGACTGGTTTGACTTGAGAAGGTTTAAGAGTTGTTACTCTTTTAAAGAAAATGTCTAGAATTGACTGTTTTGCTTCACACAACTTGGCATCGTAAATCTATTGATAACATGACAAGCTGTCATTAACAAACCGTGGTACTTTGGCTGATTGATCTGCCAGATGATCATGACATCCAAGAATATTCAGGGCCTCATCATTGTGCCTGAAAGCATCTTACAGACCCTTTGTGATCAGGTCTTTTTCATGTTCTAGTGGTCCATTATCACCTGCATCATCTTAAGTCTCTTCACACAATGCTTGTGAATCCATCTCTACCAGGTCCGCATTACTGAGTGGCTTGGAATGGGACTTGAGTAAGTGTGCAACATCATTCTTTCCTCCCTCAAGGCCCACCTAATGTCCCAGATTTACTAACTCACTATGAATGGTGGTCAGTTCGTTGCCAACCTAGTAGTTCACTGCCGCTGGGAATGACTTCTTCCATTCACTGTTCATGTGATGAAGCAGAACTTTGTCCTATACAGTACCAGTGACGTTCACAGCATCCATGATGTTAAATTGCTTCCGGATGGCTTGGACAGATGGCATCCCTTCATCAGTTTTATTGTTGTGAGTCCAGAAAGTCTTACAGAGATGGTAGACTTTAAATCTCACTCTGATTCTCTCGTCCATTGGCTGTATGATGGATGCGATTTACAAAGGTAGGAACATGATTTGGGCATTTGGACAAAGGATCTCATAGTCCAAATTGTGAGCAATGGCATTGTCCAAAATGAGAAGAATCTTAAATGTCAAAATTTCCTTGGCAAAATAGTACTTCATCTTAGTACAAAGTAGTCCATGGACCCAGTCATGTAATAGCTGCCTTATTATCCATGCCCTATGGTGCAATTTGCAGGTGATGGGCAGACATGATTTTTTTAATTGTACGTGGGTTTTCACCATGACAAGTGATCATAGGTTTCAGCTTCTTGTCACCTTTTGCAATGCTGCCTGGCAACAGAGTGAGACGTCTGTTCAGAGCCTTAAAACTAGAAGCACTTTTCTCATTAATAGCACTATAGGTCCTTGATAGCATTCATATCAGTATAGACTCATCTCATCTGCATGGGAAATTTGACGAGCATCCTAGGATGGCATGGTGGCTCAGTGGTTAGCACTGCTGCCTCACAACACCAGGGTCCCAGGTTCGATTCCAGCCTCTGGCAACTGTCAGTGTGGAGTTTGCACATTCTCCCTGTGTCTGCGTGGGTTTCCTCTGGGTGCTCCGGTTTCCTCCCACAATCCAAAGGTGTGCAGGTCAGGTGAATTGCCCATGGTCAATTTCCCATAGTGTTAGGTGCATTAGTCAGAGAGAAATGGGTCTGGGTGGATTACTCTTCAGAGGGACTGGTTGGGCGGAGGGCCTGTTTCCACACCGTAGGGAATCTAATCTTAATCAATTTCTAAACTTCTCCAGAAATGTATCAGCAGCATTGGTGTCAGTACTTGCAGCTTTCCCTGCACATATATTTTCTTAAAGCTGTATCAAGGCTGGAAAAGACTAAACCAGCCCTTGCCCTTACCAAAGGTTTCTTCTTTCTCACAGAGATTTATAGTAGGGCTCCCTCCTTCATCTCTTTTGTTATTTTCATAAAGACTGATAACTTCTGCTGGGATAAAGACGAGGCTGATCGGCGTGTTGTTCACATGAAGATTGTCATCACATCACTAATCTGTTTTCCATTACCTCCCCATTACCTGGCTGTGCTGGTGTGTTATCATTGCATTGAATGAAACACAGCATGTTTGGCTTTCTCATTGATCTTGTTGCTCTTTCCCAGAATCAAATGGTTGGTGGCAGCAATCTAAGATGGTGAGCAATGTTGACAGTATGATTACTACTTCTGTTAATTAAGTCTAATTTCACATCATGAGTCACAATTTTACGCTGTCACTTATGTTGAGAAGATTCAACATTTACTCTAGTGATGCATTTTCCTGCCATGGTCACACGATACATGGATTAACATGATAAAATCAAAGAACAGTCTCACAGTAAACTTTCACTGAGAGTTATGAGCACAAATAGCATCAAAAAGGAACGCTGTGCAGAAGTTGCTGTGACATTGTATCATGCAAAAGGTGCTGGGAGCACTTGACAATATGCCAAAGTAGCAATGTAAGGAATAAACAGCTGAACAATTAGTGAAAATTGTTCCCTAAAATAATAGGAATGCATATGCAAAAAAATTTATATTGGTTCAACAAAATGCATCGACCTGCTGTTTATGAATTTTTTGAAAAATGTTTGATGTTATTAATGTAAATAATGAGCAATAACTTTCAATTATGTATATTTGACACTTTTTGATGACTTATTAGTTGATCTTTGGTTTTACTGTTCACAGATTTAATTGAACTATATATGTATGCCAAATATTATGATTCTAGTTGTCATTACCATTGGACAAGTCAAATCCCAGAATGAAACCTGACTTGATAGATCAATTTTTTTAAAAAAAAATTGTTGGTCATTCACAGATACACAGGCACATAAGCCTCCAGATTTTCTTTTAAAACAGAATATAGTTTTATTATAATAAAACAAATCAAGCTATTGAAACATAGTATATAGTTTGAAAAACTTAAAAACACATGGCAAAACAAAATCTAGTGCATTCCCTAATACCATAGCTTCATAGTGAATCAGTTCTAGAGAAATTCTTATGTATCAAATCTTAAAGTTCGACTTAACAACTTCTTTCCACTTCTGTCCTGTGATCTGTGAATACTGTTAAGTGAATACTCACAAAACAAAAAACTTCAATTTTCTTAGTCTTTTGATAATCAGCCTATTATCGAAATCTGGCTTGGAAGTTTCATAAACTTACACTTTTAATTTAGGATAACTGTGCATTCCCTGAATTATCCTATGCTTCTTTCTTGGAGAGAAACTATATTTACTTCTGATCCCAGTCAGGTGTCGTCCAGTACTGCGTCCTAAAAGCTTTCAGTCTCAGGGCTTTTCTAAGCTTAAAATCAATACTTCCTTGCCCTAAATCAGAGGCAAGCTTAGTCCTTTCAATGTTTACTATTGTAAACCCCTCCGTGTAAACAAACAATCAAAGTTTTTGATTTTATTTAGAACTCCTCATAAAAGTAAAGGTCCCTTAAACTTCCCAATATTGACTGGGAATCCCTTAGAGCAAGAGGCTTAAGACTGGGCTGCATTTATTAAGTGCATCCAAGAGGGTTTCTTAAAATAGTATCTGGATAGTTCAACTAGAGGAGGGGCCATACTGGACCTTGTACTGGCTAATAAAACTGGCCAGGTGACTGACCATTCAGTGGGAAAGCATTTTGGAAATGGTGATCACAACTTAAGCTTTAAGATAACTGTGAATTAGGGTAAGTCAGGACCCTGCGGGACGGTATCAAACTGGGAAAGGGCAAATTACTTTAGTATTGGGCAGGAGCTAGGGAGTGTTGATTGGGTGGAGCTGTAATCGGGCAAGTCCACATTTGACACGGGAGAGTTGTTTAAAGACGTACTGATCAGAGTTCAGGACCAGCATGTTCCAGTAAAGAGTATGAGGATGAGAAAGACAGTATGAGGATGGTAAGGTGAGGGACTCTTGGATAACAAGGGAAGCTCTGAATTTAATCAAAAGGATAAAAGAAGTTAACATTAGACAGTGCTCAGATAAAGAAAACAGGAAAGAACTCAAACAGGTAATTAGGAGAGCAAGAAGGGGCCATGAAATGACCTTGGCAAGGAGGGTTAAAGAGAATCCCAAGACATTCTATACATACATGAAAAACAAGAGGCTAATCAGAGAGAAGGTAGGACCGCTCAAGAATAAAGGAGGGAAATTATGCTTGGAGATAGGAGTTGTGGGTGAGATCCTAAATGAGTATTTTGCATCCATATTCATCCAGGAGAATGATATAGTGGATAGTGAGATTTGTGTGGAGCATGCTGATATGCTTGGGCATTTTGAAATCAAGAAGGAAGTGGTGTTGGGTCTCTTGAAGAGCATTAAGGTGGATAAGTCCCCAGGACCTGATCGTATCTACCCCAGGTTTTTGAGGGAGGCGAGAGAGGAGATTACTAGCGCCTCGATCAAGGTCTTTGTATCCTCTCTAGCCACTGGAGAAGTCCCAGATGACTGGTGAGTACCTAATGTTAATCCTCTGTTCAAGAAGGGAAACTATAATCTGGGGAGTCTCACAGCAGTGGTTGTGAAGTTATTAGAAATAACTCTTAAGGATGGGATTTACACACACTTGGAAAAGTGTGACCCGATTAGGGACAGTCAGCATGGCTTTGTGCAGGGCAGGTCATGTCGTAGTAACTTGATGAGTTTTTCAACGAGGCGACAAAGGGCTCGGTGGGCTGCACGGTGGCACAGTGGTTAGCACTGCTGCCTCACAGCGCCAGAGACCCGGGTTCAATTCCCGCCTCAGGCGACTGACTGTGTGGAGTTTGCACGTTCTCCCCGTGTCTGCGTGGGTTTCCTCCGGGTGCTCCGGTTTCCTCCCATCATCCAAAGATGTGCAGGGTCAGGTGAATTGGCCATACTAAAATTGCCCGTAGTGTTAGGTAAGGGGTAAATGTAGGGGTATGGGTGGGTTTCGCTTCGGCGGGTCGGTGTGGACTTGTTGGGCCGAAGGGCCTGTTTCCACACTGTAATCTAATCTAAATCTAAAAAGGTGATCAATAAGGGTAGAGCAGTGGATGTTGTCTACCTGGATTTTAGTAAGGCTTTAACAAGGTCCCTCATGGGAGTCTCATCCAAAAGATTAACGTGCATGGGATCCAGGGTGACTTGGCTGCATGGATTTAGAATTGGCTTGCCCATGAAAGACAGAGGGTGGTGATGGAAGGGTGTTTTTTAGACTGGAGGTCCGTGACTAGTGATCTGCAGAGATCCTTACTGGGACCTCTGCTGTTTGTGATATATCCTAAATGACATCGATGAAAAGGTGGATGGTAGGTTAGTAAGTTTGCAGACGATACAAAGATCGGTGGAGTTGTGGACAGTGTAGAAGGTTGTAAAAGGATACAGCGGAATATAGATCAGTTGTAGATATGGGCAGAGAAATGGCATATGGAGTTTAATCCAGGTAAGTGTGAAGTGCTGCACTTTGGAAGATCATATTAGGGAAAAGTATACAGTTACTGTCAGGACCATGAACAGCATTGATGTGTTTAGTTTAATTTGGCATCATGTTCAGCACAATATCATGGACCAGATGATTTGTACTGTTCTATGGTTAGCCAATGTTCATATGATACTGATTTGAAATCCAAACTCTAAAAATATTAAAATCGCACAGTGTTTACATTAGCGCTGTGTTACGAAATAAATGTGTTTTTTCCCTTCTTTCTTTTCAGACTAAGTTCTTGCCACTCCTCTCCACACAGCTTCCACCTTAAGTAGTTGATTAGGCTGCTTGCGGATCAGTTACCGTTTCACGAGGAGTTGAATTTAATTTTCTGTCCATCTAATATCTATTTTCCTCATGACACTTCATGTAGGCAGATTTTGGAATAACTTATTTCTTTGCACAATCTTGCCTATCCTTGAAGGTGTAGTCATGACACATGTAAGAGCTCATCATTCAAAACTTCCCATAGGAAAACATAATGATATTCTATTGAAGAAATAAGGCTGTTAATTTACTCAAGATAAGTAACTTTAATTTTAAAGTAAATAAACAATGTGCAATCAACCATCAGTATTTTCGATTTCCTCTATTTAGGGATCGATTTAAGGGGATGTGAATATGAAGCTGGGACAGAAGAGAAGAAAATGTGGCCTCCTGCTGATTTGCTATATTATGGGAGAGCAGAGTTGAAAGCCTCTGACCATAAGTATGTGATTGTGATTGATACTGTATTCTGGATGTCAAAGAGAGTTTAGGCAGAATTGCAATTAGCAGAATTATTTTGTGAGAATTTCTCATTCACTGAAATGAATCTTTTGCAAGTGTTTCTTGCATTTTTATTTTAATTATTCAGAGGAGCTTGAGAAGTCAGTCTAAATTACAGTGTGACTTATTGCTTTTGCTTTTAGCTTTGGGCGGCACGGTGGCACAGTGGTTAGCACTGCTGCCTCAGCGCCAGAGACCCGGGTTCAATTCCCGCCTCAGGCGACTTACTGTGTGGAGTTTGCACGTTCTCGCCATGTCTACGTGGGTTTCCTCCGGGTGCTCCGGTTTCCTCCCACAGTCCAAAGATGTGCAGGTCAGGTGAATTGGCCATGCTAAATTGCCCGTAGTGTTAGGTAAGGGGTAAATGTATGGGTGGGTTGCGCTTCGGCGGGGCGGTGTGGACTTGTTGGGCCGAAGGGCCTGTTTCCACACTGTAAGTAATCTAATCTAATCTAATCTAATCTTTCTTTCGTGCTAACGAATGTGGGTAGACCTGGCGATGAGAATTCAGTGAATTTGACACTATACTGAATACCGAAAGGATAAATTTTGACAAAACTGTCAGTGTATTAAATGATGGTGAATTCTGAAACTCCTCTGCCTGTTTAATTTAGGACCTTTCATATGCAGCCCATGTTTCCCCACATTGGATTAAAAGAACCAATCTTGCTGCCATCTCTTGCTCAGTGTAGCATTGCTTGGTGTTCTTAGATGGTTCTTTGAGACAGAGAATTACTTTCTTCCTCAGATGAGTCCTGAGGTGACTAACTGCAATTACATGGGTTGGGGCTAAATCCACGCAATCATTGCTGATAGAGGTTAACTGGCTGCCAACCTTGATTGAACAGCAACAGCTCAAAACGATGGTGAAGCCAGCAGGGGTTTAGCCTTCTGGCATTACTTGATGGTGTGGACTGCAATGGCTGGAATTTGGCAATGAGGGTATTAACCACTCCAAACCACTCCACACCATCAAGGCAACAGCTGGCAATGTTCCTGTCCTGTGATAGAACAGCAGGTCTTCAAAGTAATCGAGCAGTGAAACTGAATAACTTCAGTCATCTGCAGGTGAGTGAGAATTGCATGTAACAAGCCACCTCAAAGTGAGCTTTCACTACTTAATAGGTGATTTCCAACTTCTTAGACCTTGCTGAGCTGCACAGTCCTGCTAGTGAGGTCTTGTGGTTAGCATCCGTGTCTCTGGCCCAGAGTCTCTTGCGTTTAGATTCCACCTCAGATCTTGATGGCCACGAAAGGTATCTCATAATGTGGCCAATATATCTGATACATTTACAGCAGGCATTAAGAGTGGAAGACCTGGTCAGTTGGAACAGTATGGCAGCTGCAGGCCAACAGCCTTCCCACGGTAAAAGACTCCGTGTGCAGGTTCCTGCCATCAGCAGAGCCCCTCCTCGTTGAGAGAGACAATGATGCAAAGTGCGGGACAATAAATTTTATTGCATTAATTTCCTGTTACTGTATCACATTTTCAGTCATGTACCTTTGTGGAAATTTGGACTAGAATAGAATACCCTATCATTTCAAATGCCATTTTTAATGGTTAAGTAATTCCATTTGAAAACAGATTTGGGTACACTGTAGTTGCGTTTGGCAGTCTTTAGGTGGCAGTGTAGCTCTATTAAATCCTCTGACACATCCTGTTTGTAGACAATCTAAAATCCAACATATAATACCTCGAGTCATAGAGCTATACAGCACAGAAACAGACCCTTCGGTCCAACTCATCCACATCTACCAGATATCCTAAACTGATTGAGTCCCGTTTGCCAGCATTTGGTCCATAACCCGATAAACCCTTCTCATTCATATACCCATCCTGAGGCCTTTTAAATGTTGTAATTGTACCCACCTCCATCACCTCCTCTGGCAGCTCATTTTTACACACACCATCCTCTGCGTGAAAAGGTTGCCCCTCAGGTCCCTTTTAATTTTTTCCTGTCTCACCTTAAACCTATGCCCTCTAGTTTTGGACTCCCCTATCCTGGAAAAAAGACCTTGGGTATTCACCTTATCTGTGCTCGTGATTTTATAATCCTCCATAAGGTCACACCTCAGCCTCCAATACTGCAGGGAGAAAATCCCCAGCTTATTCAGCCTCTCCCTCTAGCTCAAACCCTCCAATCCCGGCAACACGCTCATAAATTTCTCTGAACCTTTACTATAGCAGGGAGACCAGAATTAAATGGAGTATTCTAAAAGTGGCCTCACCAATGTCCTGTACAGCTGCAACATGACATCCCAAGTCCTATAATCAATGTACTGAACAATGAAGGTGAGCATATCAAATGCCGCCTTCACCATCTTGTTGACCTACTTTCAAGGAACTATGCACCTGCACCTATAGGTCTCTTTGTCCAGCAACACTCCCCAATGCCCTACCTTCACCGTATAAGTCCTGTCCTGCTTTGCCTTCCCAAAATGCAATAACTTCTATATGTCAATTAAATTGAGTTTGCTTTTTGAAAAAGTAGAAAGCATCTCTTTGCAGTGTATATATGACACAACACTATTGTACACTTAGCATAATGCACAAAAGCACATTTGTAACACATTCAATCATCAGCCCCCCATATAAATTTCACTTTGCTTGATGTACATTTTTACCTCATCATTTTATCTTCAACAATTTTGCCTACCAAATTATAATTCACAGAAACATTTGGTACTTGATATCATTGTATGCAAATTTTACTCCACTGCTTCAAGTGTTGCAAGTTGAGAGTGACTTGAAAAGTTTTGGTGTATTCTAGGCATTAGTGATGCCTAGTATACACCAGGCATGTCAGGGAGGGTCCCAGAGGACTGGAAAATTGCTGACGTGACACCCCTGTTTGAAAAGGGAGTAAGGCAAAAGACAGTAAATTACAGGCAGATTAGCCTAATCTTGGTCATGGCTAAGATTTTGGAATCCATTGTGAAGGATGAGATTTCTGAATACTTGGAAGAGTATGGTAAAATAGGGCAAAGTCAGCATGGTTTCATCAAGGGGAGGTCATGTCTGACGAATCTGCTAAAGTTCTTAGAGGAAGTAACAAGCAGGGCAGATCAAGGAAAGTCAATGAATGTTATCTATCTGGACTACAAGAAAGCCTTTGACAAGGTGCCACACAGTAAGATCTTACTGAGTAACTTAAGGGCCCATAGTATTAGAAACAAGATAGAATCATGGCTGTCTGGCAGAAAGCAGAGAGTGGGGATAAAAGGGTCTTTCTCAACATGGCAACTGGTGACAAGTGGTGTTCCACAAGGATCAGTATTGGGACCACAACTTTTCACTTTATGTATTAACAATCTAGACGAAGGAACTGAGAGCCTTCTGGCTAAGTTTGCAGATGTTACAAAGAGAGACAGGTAGTGTTGGAGAGGTAGGGAGGCTGTAGAAGGATTTGGACAGGTTAGGAGAGTGGGCAAAGAGGTGGCAAATGCAGTACAAAGTGGGAAAGCGTGAGGTCCTGTACTTTGGTAAGAAGAATAGAGGCATAGACTATTTTCTAAGTGGGGAGAAAATTCAGAAGTCTGAAGTGCAAAGAGACTTGGGAGTTCTAGTCCAGTGTTCTTTCAAGGTAAACTCGCAGGTTCAGTCAGTAGTTAGGAAGGCAAATGCAATGTTGGCATTTATTTTGAGAGGACTTGAATACAAAAGCAGGGTGTACTTCTGAGGCACTGTATAAGGCTCTGGTTACACCACATTTGGAGTATTGTGCGCAATTTTGGGTCCCATATCACAGGAAGGATATACTGGCTCTGGAGCGTGATCAGAGAAGATTCACGAGAATAGTCCCATTAATGAAAAGCTTAACATATGAGGAATGTTTGAGGACTCTGGTCTATACTCGATGAAGTTTAGAAGGATGAGGGGGAATCTAATTCAAACTTACAGAATACTGAATGGCCTGGACAGAGTGGATGTTGAGAGGATGTTTCCATTGGTAGGAGAGACTAGGACCTGAGGGCACAGCCTTAGAGTAAAGGGAAGACCTTTTAGAATAGAGATAAGGAGAAACTTCTTCAGCCAGAGTGGTGAAACTATGCAATTCATTATAACAGAAGGCTATGGAGGCCAGGTCATTAAGCATATTAAAGATGGAGATAGATAGGTTTTTGATTGTCAAGAGGATCAAGGGCTACAGGAAGAAAGTGGGAGAATGGCTTATCAGCCATGATTGAATGTCGGAGCAGACCTGATTGGCTGAATGGCCTAATTTCTGCTCCTATGTTTTATGGTCTTAAATGAAGGGTTAGATCTTTGCTGAATTGTGTAGACTAAAGGGGATCTTTAAAAAGGACTGAGCTGGGATTTGATTCTGGGATTCCTAAGCGTCATTCTTTTTATCTAACTGTGGGATGTGGACATTTTTGGTTAAATGAGCCAGTTGCCCATCCCTAATTACCCTTTAGAAGGTGGCGGTTATCTTTTCCACTGTAACTATGAATGAAGGAATACACACAGTGCTAGGACTCCAGGACTTTGATCCAATGAAAATGACAGAATACTTATGTAGCTCCAACTTGGGATAGAGTGACTTACAGCTCGTGGTACTCAAATGCATCAATTGCCCTTGTACATAGAACATAGAACATTACAGCGCAGTACAGGTTAGTCGGCTCTCGATGTTGCGCTGACCTATGAAAACAATCTAAAGGCCATCTAGATTACACTATTCTATTTTCATCCGTTTAAATGCCCTTGAAGTTGGCAAGTCTACTACTGTTGCAAGCAGTGCACTCCATGCTCCTCCTAATCTCTGAGTAAAGAAACTACCTCTGACATCTGTCCTATATCTATCACCCTTTCAATTTAAAGCTATTCCCCTCATACTAGCCATCACCATCCGAGGAACAAGGCTCTCATTGTCCACCCTATCTAACCCTCTGACTATCTACTATTAAGTAACCTCTCAACCTTCTTCTCTCTAATGATCTTGCAATTGGTAGTGATTACAGGTTTGGAAGATGCTGTCAACAGACCATTGGTGAATTCCTGCAGTCTGTCTTGTAGATGGTGCACACTGCTGCCAATGAGCATCAACTGTGGAGGGAATGAATGTTCAAGGTAGTATGGAGTGCCAATCCAATGGCTGTATTATCCTAAGACCATAAGGAAAAGGAACAGGAGTAAACCATTTGGTCCCTTGAGGAAGTGAGGACTGCAGATGCTGAAGACCAGAGTTGAAAAATGTGGTGCTGGAAAAACACAGCAGGCCAGGCAGCATCCGAGGAGCAGGAAAATTGACGTTTTGGGCATAAGCCTGAAGAAGGGCTTATGCCCAAAACGTCGATTCTCCTGCTCCTCGGATGCTGACTGGCCTGCTGTGTTTTTCCAGCACCACATTTTTCAACATTTGGTCCCTTGAGCCTGCCCTGCCATCGTATAGGATCATGGCTGATCTGGCAGTCTTCACATCCACTTTCCTACATTTTCTGTGCAATCCTTTATTCCCCTATTGATCAAGAATCTATCTATCTCAGCCTTAAATATACACAACAGCTCTTCCCCCACAGCTCTCCCGTTGACGAATTGTTCCAAAGACACTTAATCTTCTGAGTGAAGACATTCCTCCTCATCTCAGTCTTAAATTAGCATCCCTGTATCCTGAGACTTTGTCCTCTTATTCTAGACTCTGTCATAGGGGGAAACATCTTCTCAGCATTTACCCTGTCAAGTCCTTTAAGAATTCTGTATTACAATGAGGTAACCTCTCTTCTTTTAAATTCCAATGATTAGAGTCTCAACCTGTTTAACCTTTACGCATGAGACAATCCCTCAATTTGTCGTAGTGAACCTTTTCTGAACTGCTTCCAATGAAATATCTTCCCTTAAATAGAGACCGAAACTACTCCAGTACTCAGATGTGATCTCTCCAACACCTTGTGCATTGCATTAAGACTTCCCTATGGTTACACTCTAAACCTATTGAACTAAGGGCCACCATTCCATTAGCCTTTCTGATTAACTGTTGCACTTGTAAGCTAGCATTCTGTGTTTTGTGCACAAGTACCCACATCCCCACTCCCAGTCCTTTTGTGTTGTAGCTTTCTGCAGTTTTTTCTTCATTTAAAAAATACTCTTTTCTTTTGTTCTCCATTCCAAAGTGATCTTCATGTTTTTCTACATTATATTCCTTGTGACCACTTATTTAACCTATCACTATTTCTCTGTAAACTGTATCCCTCTCACAACTTGCCCTTCAACCCGACTTTTGTTGTTGAGCTTTTTGAATGTCATTGGTGCTGCACTCATCCAGGCAAGTGGGGAGTATTTCGTCAAATTCTTGACATGTGTCTTGTAGATGGTGAACAGGCTTTGGCGAACCAGTTGGATTTTCTGTCTTGTCAGCAGAATAAACTGAATAATTAATATGACTGTGACACTCAACAAAGTAATGATGTAACTTATTTTCAACATTTGAATCTCTGTCATGAGGCTGTGATTTTTAAAGTGCAGAAACCATTTTGAATGATATTTATATTTCACTGGTTATTGTTTACATTAGTGTTAATATGTTCACACCAGTTATGAAGTCAATGTTCCAGCTTGTGTAATTATACATTTTTCCTCTTCAAAAATCAAATATAGGCCTGTGTTAGCTGTCTTTGAAGTGAATATTCAGGAAGTGGATATTTTTGCACGTGAGCAAGTATTCCAGGAAATCACGTCTTCCCAGGGGCCATCGGATGCGACTGTCGTGATATGTCTTAAAGGACCAACCAATGGAGAAAGGGAAGCCTTTTCGGATAATCTAAGCAATGAAATAATTAATTGGCTCCAGAGTTATGGCAATATTTTGTTGGTAAGGTAAGAGCTAGTTTCCAGTAATAAACAGCCCTGAGAACAATTGTTCAATTTACCAGACTTTTATCTTTGTCTTCTATCAAAATGAAAAGAGCTTGGACAAACCTAATAATTAGCTTTCTATGCCATAACGATGGCATAGAAAGCTGTGGGCAATCATGGCTTTTTGTAGGCAGCATTGCCTTTAATTTTCTTCTTAGTTGCAGCGGGTCTCCAAGATCTGTGTGTAACAGCAACTTCTAGAACCACAGAAAATGGGGGAGATACTAAATGAATATTTTGCATCAGTATTTACTGTGGAAAAGGATATGGAAGATATAGACTGTAGGGAAATAGATGGTTACATCTCGCAAAATGTTCAGATTACAGAGGAGGAAGTGCTGGATGTTTTGAAACGGTTAAAAGTGGATAAATCCCTAGGACCTAATCAGGTGTACCCGAGAACTCTGTGGGAAGCTAGAGAAGTGATTGCTGGGCCTCTTGCTGAGATATTTGTATCATCGATA
>NC_057718.1:68991856-69014935 GCF_004010195.1 Chiloscyllium plagiosum
GGAGTCCAGAACTGGAGGGCATAGGTTTAGGGTGAGTGGGGAAAGATATAAAAGAGACCTAAGGGGCACCGTTTTCACGCAGAGGGTGGTACGTGTATGGAATGAGCTGCCAGAGGATGTGATGGAGGCTGGTACAATTGCAACATTTAAGAGGCATTTGGATGGGTATATGAATAGGAAGGGTTTGGAGGGATATGGGCCAGGTGCTGGCAGGTGGGACTAGATTGGGTTGGGATATCTGATCGGCATGGACGGGTTGGACCAAAGTGTCTGTTTCTATTCTGTACATCTCGATGACTCTAAGTCAGTGCTGTGATCACTATGTATGGAAACTCTGAGCAATTATGCACCCCCAACTGCATTTCTTTGATGGCTAGTAGCAAGCTAGTTTCTATTGGGGTTGCTGTCCCTTTCGAATAATTCCCATTCCAAGAGCTGACAGCTCATTGGGGCTACCAAGAAATTTGGCCAATTCTGACACTGCGTCTGAAAGGTGAGGATGCTGGGAACAGGCCACCCTCCCAATCAGGGAGCTAGGATCAGGAGTCCGCAAAGCGAATTATGACTTGTATTGTGAAGGAAGAGAGGTTGTAATGGTGGTGGCCTTTGTTGCTGGGGTCTCTTCACTGCAACGCGGAATCTTTGAATTGGGGTACTCCTTGTCTTGAGCTCACAGAGAGCTCTACATGTAGCAGTTCTCCTTCACCCAGCACTCATAAAATGTCATAGTTGCAAGAAGGAAATGGGCACTTTGTAGGTGAAAATGCTGTGGCAATGAGAGGAGTCAGCAGATGCAGTTCCTCGCGGTGAACGGTAGCAGCAGGGATACCCTCCTGGCATTCGGGGCTAACAGAGGCAGTGGTGGCTTGTCCACCAATTGGAGGCAGTGGCAGTGGACCGTTTAAGATGGCATGGCTAGCAAGGTAACATCTCAAAGGAGAGCAGCCTGAGCGGGATTCTTGGCAAGATGGTATCAGCAGCCTGATCTGACAGTGGAGCTGGGGATTCCTGTTTGCAGGATGAGTATGGGTTCACCACCAGGCCCAGCATTGGTGGTGGCGTGGGCGAGGCAGACCCTAAGGCGAAGGAGTGCTGCCTAAAGAGTAGTGATTCCTTTGTTGGTGGGTCTGATGCAGGTGGTGAGATGGTGAACAAGGGGAGGCAGCACAGTTGTCATGGGTGAGCTGGCTCAGGACTCTCTTTTAGTTATATCTTTTATTCTTTTTATTCAAAATAGCACCGGATTTTGGCAACTGTTGAAGCTTTTCACTGTATTTTATTGTATTATTCACTGTATAATGCAAGTGACAATAAATAAATCATTAAACCATCAGGACTAGAACACAAGTGACAGATTTGACAACAGAGATGCCAATTTACACAGCATGAAAACAAAATGCTGATCATTTGGCCCAAAGTTGTGTAGAAAAAACAAAAACTGTTAACTATCAGCCTTTATTCTCAGACACAATGACCAATTAGACTCTCCCTGTCTGGTCTTCGTCTCTGTCATCCTAGTTCATCTCAGGATTCTCAATCTCAGCTTCCTGCTCACAGATTTCCTTTCCTTCCTGCATCTCCTCCTCTGATAACCCAACTCTAATTTGGCAACTAGGTTGTGAACGTACATGATACCACTGCATCAGGGTATAGTGTGTGGTATTACCTCGCCAGTCTGGGCATCAGAACCTATCAAGAGGAGTCATATGGTCTGTTCTACAATGGTCAAAGCTCAGAAAGCATCATGTATCTCCTTAGTGTCAATCTGAGGAGTTTTTAGAGATGTCTACTGGTATGATTTAGAGGGAATGTACCTGATGTTGCCCAGTAACCATCCTTGTTGGGCAGAAGACTTTTGAAAAGGCTGGTGCTGATGAGTAGCCCAGGATGGTAATCATCATGGCAGCTCCCAGGATAACCAGCAAACATTAGCTGTTTTAGTCACAAATTAAGAGAGTGGGATCTTTTTTCTATTTTGAAGACTGTTTTTTCATGATAGGGCACCCTAACTGCCATGTGTCAATCAGTGCCTGATTCCTTGGAGGGAGAAAGAAATGTCTACCACATGGGCAGAAGTTAATTGTGAAGACAAAGATAATACAGTGAATTATGCAGTTAATGAGAGACAGATACATGGATACTAGGTTTTCACCAGCTGATAGAGAGATACTGATCGATTAATTGTTAATTATGTCAATGGTGAAAAGCTGATTTTTGGACACTTACCTGGTTATTACATCCACCATTATTCTCGCCATCTCTGGGAGCAGAAAATCAGACTCCTTAATTTGAATTAGAAGGATTACTACAGGGATGTATTAGATTAGATTAGATTAGATTACAGTGTGGAAACAGGCCCTTCGGCCCAACAACCTGAGGCGGGAATTGAACCTGGGTCTCAGGCGCTGCGAGGCAGCAGTGCTAACCACTGTGCCACCGTGCCACCCATAAAACTAGAACACCCAGAGGAAACCCATGCAGACACAGGAAGAATGTGCAAACTTCACACAGACAGTCACCCAAGGTGGGAATCGAACCCAGGTCCCTGGCACTGTGAGGCTGCAGTGTTAACCACTGAGCCACATGCCAGCCTTTTTTTTTTTAAGTTTCGACAGTTAAAGTGATTTGATTACAGTTTGCAAAATATTAAAAAAGAGATTAATTATTTCCATTGGTTGGGAAGTCTAGGATTCGGGTTCATAGTTAAAAATTACAGCTGACATTTCAGGAATGAAATTGGTAAATACTTCTACATAAAAAGGGCAAGAGATGGTTGGAACTCTATTTTACTTGATCAATTACTAAGTTTTAGATTGCCGCTAGCTAGAAGTTAAGAATGTGTTAAAGAGGTATAGATCAGCCATGACTTCATTGTCAGACTGAAGAGGCCTGGGAGACTCAATGGCCCACTCCCTTTCCCATATTCTTATGCCTCATTCATGAATTCCTGTTGCCAAGCATTGAAATTCTGAACCTTGTTTTATGTTGTAATTGGTCTCAACGGCAACATAGTTCCATGACATAATTAATTTAAATGTTGTACGTCCAACTTTTAGGAAAATGCAAAGACTTGCTACAGCAGATTAATGTTAGTGATGCATTTCTATGTATCATGACAAAGTAACCTGATCACAAGAAATAGCAGTGGGAACAAACCATATTGCCTATTTATTGTGATCTTCGGTGATTCTATGCTTCCGCCCTACTTTCCTGCCCACTCCCCGTACCTTTTGATTCCCTGAGAGATCAAAAAGAAAAATCAATACCAGCCTTAAGTATATTCAGTGTTGGAGCAATCCCAACCCTCTGACATGGACAGTTCTAAAAATTTGCAACCTGTTAAATGAAGTAATTTTTCCTCATCACAGTCCTTAATGAACAGCCCCTGACCTGAAACTGTGTTCCCATTTTTAACATTTTCCAGCCAGAGAAAACTCTCTTTCAGTGTCGGCCCTAATCAAGCCTACCCTGATAGGCGATGATTTTCTCAACTTTGTTTTGCTAAAGAATGCTAGCCATAGAATATAGAACATAGAACATTACAGCGCAGTACAGGCCCTTCGGCCCTCGCTGTTGCGCCGCCCTGTCATACTAATCTGAAGCCCATCCCACCTACACTATTCCACGTAGGTCCATTTGCCTGTCAATGCATTTAAACTTGGCGAATCTACTACCGATGCAGGCAAAGCATTCCATACCCTTACTACTTACTACCCCATGATGAGACAATAATTCTGTTACTATATTTCTGTTAGATTTGATCACGGACAGATGTTGGTAACTTTTCAGGATAGTCGGATGGCTCTGAAAGTTTTGGATCTAGATGGAAAAATGGTAAGTCTGGTTTAATGCAAAACAGTCTCCATTTTATGCCCTAGCATGTTAAATTAAAATGCTGTCAGTCATTTTAATAATGTGATAACTGAACTTAAGAATGCACTTTATGTATGTCACTAAGAAATGCGAATTGCCACAATAAATTAAGCCATTACTTTCTGCTTTTCTGGCATATTTGGGATGTAATGTATGGTTAATTAGCATTGTTTTGAGAGTACATAGAATAAGCCATAGGAGCAAAGTTAGCCCCCACCATTTAATTGCAATGGTTGAGTAATGCCATTAAAATCTAGGTTTAAAACTTACTGACTTGCTAGTACTTGTTTCCTGCCGTTTGCTATTTTAACACAGAGTTTTCTTAAGTAATCCAGCTATTGGCCGAAGCAAGCAGTAACCTGGTTGATGTATTCAAAATGCATTATTTAGCAACCCAAACCAATTTAGTATGAAAACGAAATTTGTGCTGCATTGATTTGCTGAGTAAAATCTAATGGAATGGTTTACAAAACAAAGGGACGAAGAGATCACAAAATCCCCTAAAACTACTATTCTGAACCTTGGGGTTTTAAAAGAGGTAGCTGCAAAGATTGCAGATGCATTAGTTTGATCATCCAGAATTCCTCAGGTTTATTGGAGGGATTTCAAGGTGATAGTTATAATCACACTACTTGCAGGGAGGTGACAGCATAGTGTTAGTGTGACTGGTCTTGTAATCCAGAAACCAATGTACATGTTCTGGCAGTTGGTTTCACCATGGCAGATGGTAAAATTTGAATTCAGTAAGATCTGGAATCTAAAGCTAGTCTAATTGTGGCCATGTAACCATTATCAATTGTTGTAAAAAATAATCTGAAACATAATGTCCTTCATGGATGGAGATCTGTCAGTCCTGCATCTGGTTAACTTTTACATGCTCTCTGAAATGTTTTAGCAAGCCACATAATGCAAGGTCACTTAAAGATGGTAATAAATACTGACCCTGCCAGTGATACCCACCTCCCATGAAAGGATAAGGAAAAAAATTAGGAAAAGTGGAAGTGGGAAAATTAGAACCATATGCTAGCTAATATAACATCAGTAGTAGCAGTAAATGCTGGAATCTATTATTAGAGACTTGGCTACAGGAAACTTAGAAAATCATCAATCCATTTAACTCTGTTCAATTATATTTTGGCACATAAACCATGCTTAACAAACCTATTCAAACGTTTTGCGGACGTAACTAGTAGGGTGGATAAGGGGAAACCAATAGATGTAGTCAGTGTATATGTATTTTCAAAAGTAATTTAATAAAGTAGGAGCAACAATGATTGGGATAAATATATTAACTTGGATTGAATGAATAGAGAGTGAAAAACAGGAATAAATGGGATATTTTCAGGTTGTTGGACTGCAACCACTGAGGTTTTGTGTGGATCAGTAATTGGACTTCAGCTTTATATAATAGAACATTACAGTGCAGTACAGGCCCTTCGGCCCTCAATGTTACACTGCCCTGTGAAACCAATCTAAAGCCCATCTAACCTACGCTATTCTATTCTCATCCATACGTCTATTCAATGACCATTTAAATGCCTGTAAAGTTGGCAAGTCTACAACTATTGCAGGCAGTTCCACACCCCTACTACTCTCTGAGTAAAGAAACTACCTCTGACAGGGAGAAAGTGAGGACTGCAGATGCTGGAGATCAGGAAGAAGGGCTTATGCCCGAAGCGTCGATTCTCCTGCTCCTTTGATGCTGCCTGACCTGCTGCGCTTTTCCAGCAACACGTTTTTCAACTACCTCTGACATCTGTCTTCTATCGATCACTTCTCAATTTGAATCTATGCCCCTTCGTGTGACCATCACCATCTGAGGGAAAATGGTCTCACTGTCCACCCGATCTAACCCTCTGGTTATCTTATATATCTCAATTAAGTCACCTCTCAACCTTCTTCTCTCGAATGAAAACAGCCTCAAGTCCCTCAACCTTTCCTCATAAGACCTTCCCTCCATACCAGGCAATATCCTAGTAAATCTCCTCTGAACCATCTCCAAAGCTTCGACGTCCCTTCCGATAATGCAGTGACCACAACTATATGCAATTCTCTAAGTGCAGCCACACCATGACTTCATGGTTCCGAAACTCAATCCCTCTACTAATAAAAGCTAACACACAGTATAGGTTAGAGTGGTGCTGGAAAAGCACAGCTGCTAAGGCAGCATTCGAGGAGCAGGAAAATCGACGTTTCGGGCAAAAGCCCTTCAGGAATTCCTGATGAAGGGCTTTTGCCTGAAACATCGATTTTCCTGCTCCTCGGATGCTGCCTAACCAGATGTACTTTCCCAACATCACTCTAATCTAGACTCTGATTTCCAGCATCTGCAGTCCTCACTTTTGCCTAACACACTGTATGCCTTCTTAACAGCCCTATCAACCTGGGTGGCAACTTGGGGACTCTATGTACATAGACACTGAGATCTCTCTGCTCATCTACACTACCAAGAATCCTACCATTTGCCCAGTACTCTACATTCCTGTTACTCCTTCCAAAGTGAATCACCTCAAACTTTTCTGCATTAAACTCCATTTGCCACCTCTCAGCCCAGCTCTGCAGCTCGTCTATGTCCCTCTGTAACCTACAATATCCTTCAGCACTATCCACAACTGTACCACCTTAGTGTTGTCCACAAATTTACTAACCCATCCTTCTAGACCCTCATCAAGATCGTTTATAAAAATAACAAACAGCAGTGGACCCAAACCAGATCCTTGTGATACACCACGAGTAACTGAACTCCAGGATGAACATTTCCCATCAACCACCACCCTCTCTCTTCTTTCAGCTTGCCAATTACTGATTCAAACCATTAAATCACCCTCAATCCCATACCTCCAAATTTTGTGCAGTAGTGTACAGTTGAGAACCTTATCAAACGCCTTACTGAAATCCATATACACCACATCAACAGCTTTACCCTCATCCACCTGTATGGTCACCTTCTCAAACAACTCTAAGGTTTGTGAGGCACGACCTACCATTCACAAAACCGTGTTGACTATCCCTAATCCACTTATTCCTATCGAGATGATTATAAATCCTATCTCTTATAACCTTTTCAACACTTTACCCAAACAGAAGTAAGGCTCACTAGTCTATAATTACCAGGGTTGTCTGTACTCTTGAACAAGGGAACAACATTTGCTATCGTCCAGTATTCTGGTACTATTTCTGTAGACAATAAACACACAAATATCAAAGCCAAAGGCTCGGCCATCTTCTCCCTGGCTTCCCAGAGAATCCTAGGATAAATCCCATCTGGCCCAGGGGACTTATCTATTTTCACACTTTCCGGATTTTCCAACACCACCACCTTGCCATCTAGTCTAATATCCTGATTCTTAGTATTCTCCTCGACAACGTTGTCTTTTTCAAGTGTGAATAATAATGAAAATCTATATTAATTTCTTAACTGAAGCTGTAAAATATCTAAGTTTGAGGAGGGTTCAAGGCTAAATGGGAATATAAGAAGTGAGGACAATATAAAGACACTGCAGAGAGTTATAAACAATTTAGTAAGTGAGCAGATGGTAATAAGTGTGATGAAATGGAAAGTTATCCACTTTGAGAAGAAAAACAAAAACAATATTTTTTGTTGTAAAATTGGGGAATGTTTGCCTTCAAATGGTGCTGGGTGTCCTTTTATATGATTTACAAGAGGTTAACAGGGAGGGACAGCAATCAGTGAAGTAGGGTAATGTTAGATTAGTTTTTGTCAAAAAGAGAATATAAAAGTAAGAAAGTCTTAGTAACCTTGTGCAGGACATTGGTATGACCATGCCTGGTGTTTCATGTGCAGTTTTGATCTCCTTACCTGTTAAGGAAGTGCAACAAATCGTTCATGATGTAATTACCCTATGAGAAGGGATTCAGCAGTCTAGCCCTGTTATCATCTGATTTGGTGTGAAGGGATACCCAGGACTAATGGAACGAAAAAACAGGTGATGGATATATTAGTTAGGGGTTAATTTGGTGCAAAATGGTTGTACAAATATTGGGAGGTGGTAATCATTGGGAGCATTTTATGGAGTACAGTTAACTAAAAGAACTGTATATAAATAGTTATCTTTTTGTGTATAGCAAGGGCTGGGTCTCCAAAAAAGTTGATAAGAGGAAAATCAGAATATGAGAATAAACTTGCTAGGAATAAGGGGAGCTAGCTAATTGAAGATAAAATTGGCTTGAAGGTAGGAGACAGTATGTAGAGATAGAGAATTGCTTTTCAGACTAGAGGCTTGTGACCACCAGTGTGCCACAAGGTTCAGTGCTGAGTCTGTAGTGATTGTAATGAGATCCGCAGGTGGACCTCAATGAATATGAGTTCCCTGATTTAGAATGATAGCCCCATCAGCTATTACGAGGGGGCATAACTTTAACTTAAAGGGTGGTAGGTATAGTACAGATGTTAGGGGTAGATTCTTTACTCAATGAGTCGTGAGTTCATGGAATGCCCTGCCAGTAGCAGTAGTGGACTCTCCCTCTTTATGGGCATTTAAACGGGTATTGGATAGGCATATGGAGGATAGTGGGCTAGTGTAGGTTAGGGGGGCTTGGATCGGCGCAACATTGAGGGCCAAAGGGCCTGTACTGCGCTGTATTCTTCTATGTTCTGTGTAAGTAGGTCATTCAGCCCATCGGGTCTATACTGATCCTTGAAGAGCATCCATTGGGAGCTTGATCAGATGGGCCAAAGGGCCAAGGAGTGGCAGATGGAGTTTAACTTAGATAAATGTGAGGTGTTGGGTTTTGGTATGGCAAACCAAGGCAGAATTATATAGTTAATGGTAGGGTCCTGTGGAATGTTATTGAACAACAAGACCTAGGTGCATAGTTCCTTGAAAATTGAGTCACAGGTAGACAGGGTGGTGAAGAAGCCATTTAGCAAGCTTGCCTTCATTGGTCAGTACACTGAGTATAGGAGTTGGGACATCATGCTGCAGCTGTACAGACGTTGGTGAGGCCACTTCTAGAATATATGTACAATTCTGGATGGCCTTCTATAGAAAGAATTTTGTTAAACCTAAGAGGGTGAGAAAGCGATTTACATGGAAAATGTTGATACTAGAGAGTTTGATTTATAGGGAGAGGCTGAATAGGCTGGGACTTTTTTCCCCGAAGCCTTAGAGGCTGAGGTGTGACTTCCTAGAGATTTATAAAATCATGAGGGGCCTGTATAGAGTGAATATGCAAGGTCTTTTTCCCAGGATGGGGTAGTCCAAAACCAGAGGGCATTGGTTTAAACTGAGAGAGGAAAGGTAGTGAGGGGTAACATTTTCACAGAGGGTGGTTATGTGTATGGAACAAACTATCAGAGGAAATAGTGGAAGTGGGTACAATTGCAATATTTAAAAGGAATCTGGGTGGATATATGAATAGGAAGGGTTTAAAGGAATAAGGACCAAATGCTGGCAAATGGGGCTAGGTCAGATTGGGATGTCTGGTCAGCACAGATTGGACCAAAAGTTTTGTTTCAATGGTGTAGGACTCTATAAAATCGAATCATAAAAGCTAATGTAAAGGAAGAGAATAACTAAAATAAATGTTGACCCCTTAGAAGCAGAGGCAGGAGAAGTTATTATTCAGGTTGTGGAAATGATCGAGATAGTGAATAAATATTTTGTGTCCGTCTTCAGTAGAAAGCAATTTAAATAACATAGCAGGAGTTGATCAAGGAGGTATTACAAGTGAGAAAATTAAGGTAATTCAAATCAGCAGAGAAATATCCTGTAGACGTTAGAGGTCTGAAATCAGACAAATCTCTGTGACCAAATGGCCACCAACTTATAATTCTAATAGACCTGCAGGAATAGTTGAAGTGCAGGCTGAATTTGTCCAAAATTTCTTAGATTCTGGAACAGACCAGCATTTTAGAAGTTAACAAATGTTATATCACAGTTCAAGAAAGTAGGAAGAGAGAAAATAATGAATGACAAGCTTGCAATAAATCTTAGGGAAAATGCTGAAATCTGTGTTTAAGAAATCCTTTACAATTCACTTAGAAAAGTATGGTGTGATTAAAGCAAATCAACAGTGCTCCAAAATAATTTGGAAGTAATGGGGGGATCAAGGGAGAGATAGTTTAACTTTTTCAATAAAAACAGATCTGAGGAAAATAGTTATACAAAACTTTGACATTCAACAAAGTTGATGTTTTAAACTACATTGCACTTTAGGTAGAATGTCGAAGATTTGAGTGGGGTACTGGAAAAGCACAGCAGGTCAGGCAGCATCCAAGGAGCAGGAATTGAGCTTTTGCCAAAAACGTTGAATTTCCTGCTCCTCGGATGTTGCCTGACCTGCTGTGCTTTTTCAGCACCACACTCCTGACTCTAATCTCCAGCATCTGCAATACTCACTTTCGCCCTGTCAAAGATTTGGACACGTTGTAAAAGAGACTTCCAAGAACAGCACCAGGGTGGAGAGGTTTCAGTCATGTGGAGATTTAAGCTGAAGCAGTTTAAAATGGGATTTTATGGAAGTGTTTAACGTGATGAAAAATTCTTATTGAGTAGGTAAGGATAAACTGTTGCAGCTTGGAGGAGGATTGGATACTAGAGGAAGGTGTCAGACAATTGACAAATGAGCTAAAGGAGAGATGACATTTGTTTACCTGATACTTCACTACGATTTGATGTGTGCTAAAAGGAAGGTAGAAACAAATTTTATGCAATTATTTGTTTGTGCAGTCCCATCAATTTAAATTATGATTTAACACCTTCAAGGTTAACGGCAGAGTGGTGTGTATAAAACCCCGAACAAGAAACTGGCTTAATAATCTACATGAAGAAATTAATATAAACAGAAACAGTATTGCACCGATGTCTCCGACTGCAAATTCTTGCCTGCTTGAAGAAACTTTTGATTTTAACAGTCTGGATTATGATACTGAAGGTAATTCATATGCCTCATGTGCAAAATTACTACCAAATGATACTAAAAATGCAGTGATAATGTGGATATTGATGTGCCAGAATGCCAGTTGTCACAACACAGGTTCCTACGCAATACGTTCAGAACTTCAGTAAATGCTGAGTAGAGAATGGATCATCCTCAACAATGAAACACACTCCAAGCATCTCATCCACAACAATCACCTCAAAAAGAGTTTTAACTTGTGCAAAGCTAGAAAACTGCCAGTAATAGAGCTTGCTTCATTTATTTCACCCCTTTGTGGTTATTATTCTATCAATGTATTTTCTATCAAGTTCCTAGAAATGGTTAACATTCCCAATGATTGCCAATTCACAATTGTAATCATCATCTTGTCACTGTCTCCAGGGTAATACCTTTTTGTTCACTTCACAAATCTAAACCCAAAACTTAATCATAGTTAACTACGTAGCAATTGATTATATTTTCCTGGAAGGAGGATTCCCTGGGGGTAGATTAATTAGTATTGTAATTCTTCTATCAAAGATCTGTCCACTAAATTGTAAGTACAAGCATTTGTAGAATAGCTCGTTGTCTAAGAACTATATACAAATTTTAACAATACCATCACCTGTACCACTGAAAGTGGCGAGGCTTATAATATGCATCATGTGACCTGCCTGCTGACTACCCGTTCACCCTCATAAGCCTTTCATTTTACAAAGGGTTTAATAGCCACTTAAAAGTCTCTTTATTGGCTGAGAGTGGGGACTTCCTTTGGATATCATCATCCAAGACAACACCAACAAAATCATTGCTTCCACCCTTTAATACTTCCTGTATGCCTCTTGGATGTGGCTGTTTTGCCTCACTTGCTGAGATCTGCCTGCCTGGACCTGTCAATGCTCCTGAATTCCATGAATTTTGTCCATACTTCTTCCTGCCTGTAGTCCCAGCAGTGGACTGTTCTACTTAGCTGAGAACAAATCCAAGGATTTCATGAAAGCCTGGTATGCAGTGTTTGAATGATTTATTGGACTGGCAGATTACAATTCTTTTATTTTAGAGTCATAGAGATGTACAGCAAGAAAACGGACTCTTCGGTCCAACTCGTCCATGCCGACCGGATATCCCAACCCAATCTAGTCCCACCTACCAGCACCCGGCCCACATCCCTCCAAACCCTTCCTATTCATATACCCATCCAGATGACTTTTAAGTGTTTCAATTGTACTAGCCTCCACCACTCCCTCTGGCAACCCATTCCACACACGCACCACCCTCTGCATGATTAGATTTTTAGATTAGATTCCCTACAGTGTGGAAACAGGCCCTTCAGCCCAACCAGTCCACACCAACCCTCCGAAGAGTAACCCACCCAGGCCCATTTCCCTCTGACTAATGCACCCAAAACTATGGGCAATTTAGCATGGCCAATTCACCTGACCTGCACGTCTTTGGACTGTGGGATGAAACCGGAGCACATGGAGGAAACCCACGCAGACATGGGGAGAATGTGCAAACTCCACACAGTCAGTCGCCCGAGGTGCTGCGAAAAAGTTGCCCCTTACATCTCTTTTATATCTTTCCCATCTCACCCTAAACCTATGCTGTCTAGTTCTGGACTCCCCGGCCCCAGGGAAAAGACCTTGTCTATTTACCCTATCTGTGCCCCTCATGATTTTATAAACCTCTATAAGGAAACCCCTCAGCCTCCGACGCTCCAGGGAAAACAGCCCCAGCCTATTCAACCTCTCCCTATAGCTCAAATCTCTTAACTGCGCGTGTGATGGGGTTATGATTAAAAAGGTTGGGCTTTAGGTTGTAGTCCTTAAGGAGATTACATTTTTCCCTATCTGTGTTTTGCTAAAGTTACATATTAATAATAAATTGTTAATTTTTGTTTGTGATGTAACCTTAGTGTCCAAGATCTGTTAATTGTAAAATTTGTGATTTTTAAGGCAATTTTGAAAGTCATTGAGTGTTTTGGTTTCACTATGTTGTGACTCCAGTTATAACGAGGCTATTTTGGTTTGACTTACAGAGTCATAGACATGTACAGCATGGAAAAAGACCCTTCAGTCCAACTCGTCCATGCCGACCAGATATCCCAACCCAATCTAGTCCCACCTGCCAGCACCCGGCCCAGATCCCTCCAAACCCTTCCTATTCATATACCCATCCAGATACCTTTTGAATGTTGCAATTGTACCAGCTTCCACCACTTCCTCTGGAAGCTCATTTCACACCCGTATCACCCTCTCCCTTAGGTCTCTTTTATATCTTTCCCCTCTCGCCCTAAACCTATGCCCTCTAGATCTGGACTCCCTCATCCCAGGGAAAAGACTTTGTCTATTTATCCTATCTATGCCCTCATGATTTTATAAACCTCTATAAGGTCACTCCTCAGCTCCAGGGAAAACAGCCCCTGCCTATTCAACCTCTCCCTATAGCTCAAATTGTTCAGCAACACACCCTGGGACCTTACCATTAAGTGTATAAGTCCTGCTAAGATTTGCTTTCCCAAAATGCAACATCTCACATTTATCTAAATTTAAATCCATCTGCCACTTCTCAGTCCATTGGCCCATCTGATCAAGATCCTGTGGTAGTCTGAGGTAACCTATTTCGCTGTCCACTACACCTCCAATTTTGGTGTCAACTGCAAACCTACTAACTATACCTCTTATGCTCACATCCAAATCATTTATGTAAATGACAAAAAGTAGAGGACCCAGCACTGATCCTTGTGGCACTCCATTGGTTGCAGGCCTCCAATCTGAAAAACAACCTGCCACCACCACCCTGTCTTCTACCTTTGAGCCAGTTCTGTATCCAAATGGCGAGTTCTCCCCGTATTCCATTCGATCTAACCTTGCTCATCAGTCTCCCATGGGGAACCTTGTCAAATGCCTTACTGAAGTCCATATGGATCACATCTACCACTCTGCCTCATGAACCATCTTTATTACTTCTTCAAAAAACTCAATCAAGTTTGTAAGACAGGATTTCCTATGCATAAAGCCATATTGACTATCCCTAATCAGTCATTGCCTTTCCAAATATATGTACAGCCTGTCCCTCAGGATTCCCTCCAATAACCTGCCCACATCCAGTCTTCCAGCATCTCACCTGTGACTATCGATGATACAAATATCTCAGTAAGAGGCCCAGCAATCACTTCCCTAACTTCCCACAGAGTTCTAGTGTACACCTGATTAGATTAGATTAGATTACTTACAGTATGGAAACACACCCTTCGGCCCAACAAGTCCACACTGACCCTCCAGAGAGCAACCCACCCAGACCCATTCCCCTACATTTACCCCTTCACCTAACACTACAGGCAATTTAGCATGGCCAATTCACCTAACCTGCACATTTTTGGACTGTGGGAGGAAGCCAGAGCACCTGGAGGAAACCCACGCAGACACGGGGAGAATGTGCAAACTCCACACAGACAGTTGCCTGAAGCGGGAATTGAACCCGGGTCTCTGGCGCTATGAGGCAACAGTGCTAACCACTGTGCCACCATGCTGCCCATGGTGACCTGATCAGGTCCTGGGCATTTATCCACTTTTCTTTGTTTCAAGACATCCAGCACCACCTCCTCTGTAATGTGGATATTATTCAAGATGTCACCATCGATTTCCCTACATTCTATATAGAGTCATAGAGATATACAGCATGGAAACAGACCCTTTGGTCCAATCTGTACATGCCGACCAGATATCCCAACCCAGTCTAGTCCCACCTGCCAGCCCATTTCCCTCCAAACCCTTCCTATTCATATACCCATCATAATGCCTCTTAAATGTTGCAATATCTTCCATGTCCTTTTCCACAGTAAATACTGATGCAAAATCTGCCCTATCTGCTGCGGGTCCACACGAAAGCCACCTTGCTGATTGTTAAGGGTCCTATTCTCTCCCTAGTTACCCTTTTGCCCTTAATGTATCTGTAAAAACCTTTTGGATTCTCCTTAACTCTATTTGCTAAAACTATCTCATGTTCCCTTTTTGCCCTTCTGATTTCCCTCTTAAGTATATTCCTACTGCCTTTATACTCTTCTAAGGATTCAATCAATCTATCCTGTCTATACCTGACATATGCTTCCTACTTTTTCTTAATCAAATTCTCAAATTCTTTAATCATCCAGCATTCCTTATACCAACCAGCCTTTCCTTTCACCCTAACAGGAATATACTGTCTCTGGATTCTCGTTATCTCATTTCTGAAGGCTTCCCATATTTACCTGCAAACATCTGTGCCCAATCAGCTTTCGAAAGTTCTTGCCTAATACCGTCAAAATTGGCATTCCTCCAATTTAGAACTTCAACTTTTAGATCTGGTCTATCCTTTTCCATCATTAGTTTAAACCTAATAAAATTATGGTCGCTGTCCCCAAAGTGCTCCCCTACTGACACCTCAGTCGCCTTTTTTCCTAAGAGTAGGTCAGGTTTTGCACCTTCTCTAGTAGGTACATCCACATACTGAATCAGAAAATTTTCTTGTACACACTTAACAAATTCCTCTCCATCTAAACCCTTAACACTATGGCAGTCCCAGTCTATGGGGGTTTGTAAAGTTAAAATCCCCTACCTTAACCACAGTATTAGTCTTACAGATAACTGAGATCTCCTGACAAATTTGTTTCTCAATTTCCCTCTGACTATTAGGGGTCTAAAATAAAATCCCAATAAGGTGATCATCCTTTTCTTATTTCTCAGTTCCACTCAAATAACTTTTCTGGATGTATTTCCCGGAATATCCTCCCTAAGTACAGCTGTAATGCTACCCCTTATCAAAAACGCCAAAACCCCTCCTGTCTTGCCTTCCTTTCTGTCCTTCCTGTAGCATTTGTATCCTGGAACATTAAGCTGCCGTCCTTCTTGTACAGGTCACTTCTACCCCAAAACAGCTTACAATGATCCAAAAATGTGAATCCTTCTCCCATACACCAGCTCCTCAGCCATGCATTCATCTGCTCTCTCCTCCTCTTCCTGCCCTCACTAGCTCATAGCACCAGGGGTTCAGGATATTGGAATTTAGATTCTGTAGTTCTAGAATTGGATATTGGTACATCTTACAGCTGGTAATTTGACACCGTTTATATACAGACTTAAGGTGGCACTAGAAGTTGCTAAAGACATTATGTAAGAGACAAAAGCTTCCATCATACTTTTGCAGGTCACGATTAAAATTAACTAACAGAGTTTGCAAGCAGACTGTAAATGAACTTGCTACTGTGAGCTACGAAGACAGACATCAATTTAGTATTGCAAAATGTGGGTTCAGTGGAAATATCAGAGATGCAATATGGCTATAGAAGCATAGAAAATGGAAGCAAGAGTAGGCCATTCGGCCCTTCAGGTAGTTCAAGGCATGAATTGGTGAGTGTTGAGTTTCAGTTAAAGGAATTGAAAATGAAAAAGTTGGAAATAGAATTCCAAAAGGAGGAAATGGAATTCCAAAAGGAGGAAATAGCATTCCAAAGAGTA
Source organism: Chiloscyllium plagiosum (assembly GCF_004010195.1). NCBI lineage: Eukaryota > Metazoa > Chordata > Chondrichthyes > Orectolobiformes > Hemiscylliidae > Chiloscyllium > Chiloscyllium plagiosum. The sequence continues at coordinate 69,008,107 of NC_057718.1, forward strand.
ATTAAACTCAGAAAAACTGGAATTAGGGAGGCATGAGAGGGAAAAGGAAGAGAAAACAAAAAAAAAGGAATTTCAATTTCAAATGATGCAGCTCAGGCAAGCTAGACGAGACGTGTTAGAGAGTTTGGAAGGGGAAAGACCTAGTCATAATCTGTAAATCAGTCAGGAAATATTTAAGGTTATGTAAGCTTTACCAAAATGTGAAGAGATGGGTGTGGAAACATTGTTGAAGTTGTTTGATAAAGTAGCAACCCAAATGTAGTGGCCAAAAACAGATTTGATATTGCCAATGGCAAGTAAATTAACAGTAAAGCATGGAAATGCAACCCTATAGGAGGAACGTTCTTGAGATTATGTTAGATAAAGGACCAATTGCAAGCTCATGTGAATTAGTCTGGAAGCATACAAACAGACATTTCAGAACTTAAAGAAAGAACCTGAACAAGCATCTGATAAGTTTGAGAGAGTTAAAAAAAAAACATTTTGACAGGTGGATAAAATCTTTGAAGGCTGACAATGCTTATGATGCTTTTTTAGAATTTAAAACTTCCCTCCCCTCTGTAATAAGAACTCGAGTAGAAGATGACAGGCAAGGCAAGCAGCTATAATGGCTGATGATTACGAACTGATCCAGAGACCTCTATTTCATTACCACCAGAAATTTGAGGAAAACAAAAAGTGGGAGAGAGAAAGGAAGACAGGTAGCCAGGGTGATAACTGGTCAGAAGGAAATACCCTAAGCACTCCTCCTCAGATTAGAGAGGTGAGGAGGGAGGTGAAGTTTGGAAACTTAAGTGTTTCTATTGTAATATTGGGGCATGTTCATTTGGAATGTTGCCAGTTGTGATGTAAAGCTAGGGACTTGTAAAGTATGAACTGGGTGGTTATTTGTCATTTTACCTGATGCTGAAGATCTATAGCATTGAGGATCAGGGATATCATGAGTTGTGATATCTGCTGGGTGGATGATTTATATTTTTGAATTTTAAGCAATCTCATGAGGCTTTTGTTGAGCTTGGGCCATTTGCCTTCTGTGCCCAGCACAAAGCCAAAATACTTGGGCTTAGAGCTCCCTGTCAATTCCATGATCACTGACTCAAGGTGTTGAGACTTCAGTGCCTAATCTAATGCTTATTGTCATCCTCATGTTGGACTGTGACATCCACCATTTTGACCTTTCTAAAAATGATGTCTGGTTTCCAAATGATGCCCCAACAACTTTCAGCCTTGGTAAGGTGTCCAATCTTCTTCGGAGACAAGTTGGTGAAGTTGGTTTAAAATCTTATTGTGGTACTTTCTTCTCACACATACTAAACATGGGCAGTAGCCAGAAATGAGAGCAAGGATTTGATTGGGGCCCTTGCATCTTTGGCAGGATTTGATTGTAAGATCAGAGCTGTGCTAGGATGGACCTTTGTGGGATACAAATTGCTCTGCAGCAGAAGGCTTTTGATGAAACGAGATGCTTTTGTTATATGCAGATTTCACTTAGGAGTTTGAGACCTTTATTACCTTTATAATACGATATGGCCATATCCTGGTGTTTAAGCTTTGACTATTTCATGGATTCCCACCTCCTGTATGCTGTATAGCTGGTTATCACTTGCATTGTGGATAATGTTTGTTCTCCTGTGACAGGGTCAGTAGGCTCCAACTCCTCCGGGGTGCAGCTATCTTTGTTTTGAAGGAACCTTCGATTTCCTTGAGGACTTTGAGCTCGCCAGACCTTTGATGGCATTGACTTTGTTTTTGTCCTAGAATCACGATGTGCCTGGATGTTGAGTGCTTACATCATGCTGAGATCTGTACTTCAAGCTTTGGCATGCCAAGCCCACCATTCCTGTTACCAGAGTACAGGAGACTGTTAGTTGCATGCAGTGGAAGGTGGAGAAGCTGTTTAGTGGAATTTTTGATAATATGGTTTAGCTTGACTAGCATGTTCTGAGGTACTTTGGAGAGGATCAAATGCTCTGGGGACAACATAACCTGGGGACAACATACAGCTTCAGGATTTTGATTTTCTGTGCTAGTCAGAGAATAGCTATTCTCAGACTGATCACTCGGTCCAGAGTTTCTCCTCCCAGTCACCGTCTGTCACACCTGAGTAAGGATCTAGCCATGCACTCAAATATTTCTTTGTCTCACCTGATGGGATGAAGAAAATGGTGTTACTGTTAAGCTTCCAGTTGTTGCTATAAGTACATGAGAAAGACTTCCTTTCTAAGTAAAATGGAAGTCTTTAGTCTTGGCCAAATTAGTGAACAATCTTTTGCAAATGACTGAACTAGCTTAAAATTCCTTTCTATCCGTGTGTGCAAGTCACTTAAGATCGCTTATCTGTCCATGGAGGCCAAAGCAGAACAGTTGATTCTTTTGTCTACCAGGAGCAAGAAAACTCTGAGTTGGCTCCTCCAAGGAGCACACCAGCCACAGATCCAAAGCAAAATTGAATCGTCTTGTTGAGAGAGGTCGCCCTGCTCAATACCCCTTTCTATTTTTATCTGGGTGATCTTAATTTTGTTCCCTTCCAACAACATAGTATTGTTTAAGATCTTCTACCAGATCACAAAGTCTCTGAGGAGATATACTCTTTGTACTGCTTTAATTAGAAGTTTGTGATCAACAGAGTTGAAGCCCTTTGCAAGATTGATAATGACAACTGCAAAGTTCTTTCTGTTGTGTTTTGCATCCTTCATGACATTCCCAAGAACCATAATGTTTTCATTGCACCCAGGAATAGCTACTCGAAAACCCTTCTGTCTACAGTTGATTTTGACTGTGTCGCTTGGTCGTTTCATCACGATCTTGAAGAACAGGCAGAGCAGCATTGGACTAAGTGTGATGGGGCACCACTTGTTGATGTCTCTCAGGCAATCAGGGTCCTTGGTCTTGGGGATTAGGGCTCCTTTTGAGAGTGTCAGGTAATGTACTCAATTTTAGCCATATAGAGGAGTTAGGAATGTGATGTCAACAACATGAATGCTCTCAACATCTTCCAGGCTCATCCTGTCTGGACCAGCTGCACTTCTCACACAAATCCCTGAATAGCTGGACTTACTTTCTCCACCTCTATTGGCCTTATCAGCAACTTGTTCAGATAATGTGGCAAGTTTGCTGAGATTTGCTTTGTTGTTTAGCGTGGACAGCTTTTTGTGAAAATTATTTTCTAGTTCCTCTTTGGTATGAGGGCAGGATGTGGATATAGTCCCCATGATCTGTCTAGCAAGTTGGTGCCTATTGTTCTTTCTACAGTAATTGTGTGTCTCTGAATAGGGCTTTCTGAGTGGCTCATCTTTTCAATGTTCAATACTTTTCCCACTTATCATTCTTTTCCTATCTTTACTTGCCTTTTTGAGGTCCTTTTGCTGTTTTTGGAGTAGTGTCCCAGTCATTAACAATTTGGTGATGCTTCCACTAACCCAGTGCCAAGTACTCCAGCCTCTGAATAACCCTGAGCATCCATAAAGTTTCTCAGTCTGTCATTGACATCCCTATGTTTCAGGTGCTAGCTGGACACTGAATTACCTTTTTTGGACATCAGGTTCTCTAATTGGGGGAGCAGATTTCCTCTCTACTTTCCTAATATGTGGTTAATATTTTCTGTGCATCTCTTCTAGTTCTATTTATGTCATTAGTAGTTACCATTAGTAAACCATGACCTCTGGATTCTCATCCTTCTATGCAAGTTCCTTTCCATCCCTGAGCTGATATCCTGAATTCTAGTGCCAAGCAATTTTCTCATCTATCCTACTGCTCCTCCTGTCATCCAAACAGCCTGAAAGTGCTTCAAACCTATTGGATGCCAGCAGCGGTCCTTTGGCTCCCCTTACCTTACTCACTTACAATGACACCTTAAATAACTCCACAGCAGCCGGTGTCCCGTCACCAAGTCACCCTTTATTTACATGTGGAGTGTCCTTGACATTGATCCGATGAAGCGGATGTTTGATGCTTCTTAATTTTTTTTAAATGTTATTGACACTCCTGTTTATATCTGTGAACCAGGCTCCCCGATTGGATCAGATTAACAGTTCCACTGAGTAAACTTACATTCTATAAGATCCACCTGGCCAACCTTGTTACATTCACTACAACACCCTCCTATCTCTGACCACTGAACAAATCAGAAGACACTATTCAAGCTACTGTGAATGCTGCCTAGTAGAAAAAAAACAATTGGGTAACATTTCTTCTCCCTGATGCATTGAACTGTCTTTCCACTCTGAGCTGAAGCTGTTCAAACTTCGAACACTCATTGCCCTGGATCACAATGTTATGCAGGACCTACATGACTCTTCACCTGTCCTGCCATCCTTCATTGGTTCTAAATAATCACCTAATTATATCATTTGCTTCTTTATGTTTCTTTTTCTATATCCTTATTACTTTGCCACCAATTTGTATTGTCTTTTCGAACTTGAGAATAGAATAAAACCTTAACCACTACCCAAATGGGTAGCTCCTTTCTCTGTAGTAAAGTAAGCACCAACTCCAATCAGTTCCAGTGAATCTAACCAACGTATTAATAATTTCAGCAAAGTTGTAGGTCACTCTCTGAACACTGACAGTAGGTCATTAATTAAAATGTAAATAGTGGAGATCCTAACAAGCTTGTAGGATACCAGTAATCCAAGAAAACCTAAAATTCAACCACAACCATTTTCTGTTTACAGGCTTGGTCTTGAATCCACACACGAGCATGGTACCTGAATGTTTTAATAACATTGAGTTGTGTTGTGTGATTAAAACATTTAATTACTATGTTAATAAGGAAGCTACAGTAACACAATAACCTTACTATTAGAATGACTGACCTCAATATTAACTCCATGGGGGGTGAGAGGGCATTAAAGATTACAAATTATACAACACAGCCTTACCCCAGCACTATTATTCTACAGTAGTGAATAGTGAGGTACATCGATTGAACTGCTGCAATTATTGTGGGTATACCAACATTGTAGCTTCCCCTCTACATTTGTGTAAATTATTGCAACTGTTTTGTTTGCTGGACTTAAATAAATGGTTGGTTTTACATCAGAGTCAAAAATACTGAGGAAAGGTCACTCAATTCGAAACATTAACTCTGATTTCTCTCCATAGATGCTGCCAGATGTGCTGAGCAGTTCCAGCAATTTCTATTTTTGTTTCTGATTTATCACCTCTGCAGCTTTCTTGGTTTTATTTGGTTGGTTTTATAAGATGTTTATCAATTCTTCATGCACTCAATAATTTTGAACAGTAGTCACTGACATTATGTGGACAAACATTGCAGCCAATCTGCAATATCAAATGAATCTATTATTCTTTTGCATCTGAGATCTCCCTCTAACATTACAAAATCTTCATAACACTCTTGAAGCACAAGTACTTTTTCTGTACCAATAAATCACAAAGGTAATAACACTGTATGAGAGGATGGTGCTGATTGATTGATTAGTGGACTCTTGATTGGAAGTGGCTTTGCCATGGAAAATGAGAAAAATGAAAAATTGGAATGGGTTCAGAAAAGATTTACAAGGATGTTGCTGAGACTGGAGGGTTTGAGTTATAAGGAGAGGCTGGTTAGGCTGGGAGTTCTTCACTGGAGGGTAGGAGGATGAGGGGTGATTTATTAGAGATTTATAAAATAATGAGGGGCATAGATAAGGTGAATAGCAAAGATCTTTCCCCTAGTATAGGGGAGTTTAAAACTAGAGGGCTTATTTTTAAGGTGAGAAGAGAAAGATTTGAAAGGGACCTGAGGGGCAGCTTTTTCAACAGATGGTTGTTTGTATGTAGAATGCACTATGAACAGAGGAAGTGGTAGATGCAGTTTCAGTTACAATGTTTAAAAGACGTTTGGATAGGAACGTGAATAGAAAAGGTTTAGAGGGATGTGGGCCAAATGTAGCCAAGTGGGACTATCTTAGTTTGGGAAACTTGGTCGGCATGGGTGAATTGGACTGAAAGTTCTGTTTCTGTGCTGTATGACTGTATGATTCTAAATTACCTGATGACAGCAATGAGATAGCAGAATATATTGATTTGGAGATTAGAAAGGCTTGTAGGAAAAGCAAAGTTGTTTTAAAAAGAGGCTTTAACTTTCATGCTCATTTGAAAGAGGAAAGAAACTTGCATTAGGAAAGTAATGGATTTTTTGTATGTGTTCATATAGTTTTCTGGAGCCAACAAGAGACAAGGCTTTAATAATATTTTTCTATCAATCATTATAATAGAATTAAATTCAAAGATTACTTCTGGAAAGGAGAAATGAAACACAATTACTTAGATTTTTGATTTTAAGGCATATTTAACAGACTTGCAACTGTAAGCTGGTCAAAACTGTTTTGGAATAGTTCCACAGATATGATATGAAAGTGCTCAAATTAATTTATCAAATGATTGACTATGAAAGAAACAAGAGCTGCGAGAAAGAAAATCTAAAACTGAAGGCTAAATACAAAGAATAATGTGCATTTATGGCACTGGGAGAGATCCTGATTGTGATTATAAACTAAATGAACAATAAAGTTAAGGTTCACCATATTGGTCATTTATTTGTTTTAGTGTAACCTACATATTTTTATACAGAGAGTCCTGTCCTTGTGAAGCAAAGGAATATGTCCTGATATTGTTTTATCTTAAACTAATCAATCATTTGGGGTCTTCAGTTCTGAGCAGCATTCTCCAAAGCAATACCTCTCCAAATCAGAGTCCATCTGTTAACCAATCAATGCCCTTTCTTATGCAGTGTCAATTGTTATTCGCTTTGAAATTTGGTAATCCTGTAATTCTGTTGTGATGTGTGCAAAACATGAAGCTTCAACACCATGTCGTCTTTATTTCA
>NC_057718.1:69015435-69016629 GCF_004010195.1 Chiloscyllium plagiosum
CAAGTCAACTCTCATTACTTAAGGTTTTGATATTCCTGGGAATTGATCTAGGGAATAGATGAGCCCCAAACTTTTGTTGACTTGCAATTCTTTGTTTGCAAAGGAACAGCACAGCAGGTCAGGCAGCGTTGTCACTTGTGATCAGCAAATCATTGGGATGTAAGAACTGCATGCTCAGGCATTACACCGGCATTGCAGTTCATATGACATTTGCTTCTTTGTCTTCCTGACTTGATGGCAGCATACTGTCAATGGGGACTATCACTCATCCTGCTGTTGATTAGTAGGAGTGTGAAACAGCTAACATCACATGTTGCTCAAGCTTTTGAAATGCCTTACCCTTCCAGCATAATGTGAGAAAAACCTGGCTCTTTGTAGGGTTGAAAGTGCACTTCTTAGGCTCATTTTTGAGTTTCCATGATATGCAGCGCGATGTGATCCAGTCAGAGTAATTATTATCCTGCAAGACGTCTTTGCTGTGTTCTTTTGCAACATTAAGCTTGCATAATACTCAAATGATTTGGGATCGGTTTACCAAATTGCCAATGAAGTCAATCTTATAGTACATGTAACTCTAACAATCCACTGAAAGTGGGATGCAGTAGATAGAGGTGGAAAACCCATTAGCGGATTCCTCAACTAGAATGTTAATTGGGATTGACCTTGTTATCGTGTGTAAGGAAATTATTACATGCACTGCAGATTCAAATCTAGCAAGTGTCTCAGTTACGTATTGGAAATATACAGAAGGTAAATTAGAGGTCATTTTGTGGAAGATGCATTTCTTGTGGAAACTGACAAGTTGAACCTAGAGGAGATGCCATGGCAGCACCATAAATTTAGGCATGTATAATGTCATTAAAGCTGAATGCAACAACATGAGTTGCTAAGTTCATAAATTCAATGATTCAGACAATGGCAGCATTCCTAGATTATCTCAATAGAGTCAGATATGTACAGCATGGAAACAGACCCTTCGGTCCAACCTGTCCATGCCAACCAGATATCCCAACCCAATCTAGTCCCACCCGGATCATATCCCTCCAAGCCCTTCCTATTCATATACCCATCCAAATGCCTCTTAAATGTTGCAATTGTACCAGCCTCCACCACATCCTCTGGCAGCTCATTCCATACACGTACCACCCTCTGTGTGAAAAAGTTGCCCCTTAGGTCTCTTTTATATCTTTCCCC
>NC_057718.1:69018606-69025623 GCF_004010195.1 Chiloscyllium plagiosum
TGTTCATCGCAAATAAGTTAATCCACCTCTAATATTGGAGAAGCATATGTAGAGTCTAAGATCACAGTTTCTACTTCAGTTAACATAGTTTAATTTTTGCTACAATCCTCAGTCACACTATCTATGACCACGTGATAGGCAGGAAAAGTAATGGTCCAGTTGTAAAGGATGCACAGTCTTGTATTGGGAGAGATCAATAATATCTGGAGTAGAGCTGTAATTTGTAATGGTGACTTTCCGAAAATGAAGAGTGCAATATTAATGAAACGCAAACATTCTTCATGTAAGGCAGTTGTTGACTAGTTTGTCCAACCACGCTCTTCACAGCCCCATCCCCCAAAAAATCCACAGCCCTCAGTCACAACTGTGTGCACGTTCACAGATACATTGGAGGCTGCCTTTGCTATGCTTCTATATTGGGATTTGTTGGATTGTTTCATATTTGAAGTTGTTTTCAACACAATCTTGTTTCTCAGTCTAGAACTGGAATTACCAAGCCATATCATGTGAGACAAATTAAAACAACAAATGCCAAAGAAGCAGAAGCGGCAATGAAATATCTAATGGAATTAAAAACAGGTGGAGTGATTCTCGTGTCCTTTTACCTGCTAAGCAATGCTTGAATGTAAGAGAAGGGATGTTGTTGTGCAATGGTAGTTTCCCTACCTTGAACCAAAAGACCCACCTGCCCGGAGGTGTGTCACAACTGTTGATTAAAACCATTATATAAGAGAACAGATTGCAAGTACAATGCCACTGAAGTTTTAAATTAAAATACTTAAAGATGTTATTCCTGTAGCAGCTTATCAAGATAAATCTGTTGAGTGTTGAATTACATCAGACCTTTTTAAAACAGGAGAAGGATGAGGGCTGACTTGATAGAGGTTTATAAGATGATCAGGGGAATAGATAGAGTAGACAGTCAGAAACTTTTTCCCCGGGTACAACAGAGTGTTACAAGGGGACATAAATTTAAGGTGAAGGGTGGAAGGTATAGGGGAGATGTCAGGGGTAGTTTCTTTACCCAGAGAGTGGTGGGGGCATGGAATGCGCTGCCTGTGGGAGTGGCAGAGTCAGAATCATTGGCGAACTTTAAGTGGCAATTGGATAGGTACACGGATGGGTGCTTAAACTAGGACAAATGTTCAGCACAACATCATGGGCCGAAGGGCCTGTTCTGTGCTGTATTGTTCCAAGTTCTAACACTCTTTGAGCATATGCACATACACACACAAGCGCACACTCCACAGGCACCAAGCCCCCTCTAATTCTGAATGTGAGGTAAGCACCAAAAAGCCATAAAAGGTAAAGACACTATTGTCTTATCAGACCATAGGGCTGCTCTCTCATTAGAGAAAGAAAATTGATGGTGGTTTAACCTGAGGATCACCATGCATCAGGCAAGAGGGAGAGGTTGAAAAGGAGAATCCTCTATGGTAACCTCAGCAGGGATTGAACCTGTGCTGTTGGTATGTCACTAAACGTTGGCCAAGATACCACCTCTGTTCTTCTTTGAAGTTGGTGCCATTTGATCTTTTACATCCATCGAAGCAGGATGTTGGAGCTTCAGTTTAATCTCCCATCCTATTGGTACTGTACTGGAATGTTAAACTTTTTGTTGTACTCAAACCCTTGAGCGGGACTTGAAACTGGAACCTTGAGAGTCTGAGGTGAGATGGCTATGACTGAGCCACTATTGACTCAAAAGTCATAAAAGATTAGTACAATCTTAATTTCAGCTAATATCCACACACAAGCCCATACCTGTATGTCTGCGTGTACTTCCTGGTCAAAATGCCTGTGCCGCAATTCAGGAGCAGTCTTGGCTTTGCTTCTCCATACCTATTGGACATAAGGCCAACTGGAGTGGCTTGCATCACCCAGTTAGATCCAGCAAACAGACACAGGCACAATGTTTGTGGCATTCCTAATCTGAACAAATGAACAATTTATCTGTATCTCACCAGTTCTAGGCAAAAGATTTGTCTTGGTCCATTGCCTGTCCCCTGATCCTGTCTCTGACTTCAACAGCTGCAGCTATTGCTGAAGTCAATGGCAGACCCAGCCAGCCCACACCCTCTCGCTCTTTAATAAGCCTCCAGCCTATCAACTATCACCCCCCCCCACCTTGCACTGTTTTCTAAGCGAAGAAGTATAGCCTACTCCTTTGTTACAAAGAAATTGTATTTTCTTGATGAGTTCATGAAAATTGGTGGGTTTGTAAAAATACAAGACCTGTGAAAGGTGTAAAAATATAGAGACATATGGCATTTTCTCCCTGGGTAGCCTTGTATATTTCTGTAGCTGTGTCCCTGCGCACAACCTTTATCCGTGTCAAATGTCACTATAACAGCGACAGCAATGAGCATAGGAGGCTATTTCTGAGCATTTTATGTGCTATGATGACTTTGCTTCAAGAACAAACCAAGATTTGTACCATTGTTGATATAAACAGGACAGATATGTAAGTTATGTACTTGTCTTCCCTACTAAATGAAACTTTTGCAACTGTTGACAGCGCTAGACACCAAAGTGGGCTCTGAACAATGTCTTTCTTTTTCAGGAAGTTTGAAGTCAGAGGCTAACATAAAGCCATCTCTAGTACAGTCAATTCTCAAGTCCCAGTCAGACATGCCTCTTCCTGATGAACATGTTCAAACATATTCTACTTCATTAATACCTCTATTACACGCTCAAAGAAATCCTGCTGCTAAACCATCTGATCCAGAAGGAACAGGAATAAGAGGTGACTTGGTAAGTTATTTTGATTATCATAAACAAGAGATGTTGATTTCTTAAAGTATTAAGAATGTTTACATTGTAAATACTTAGTGTCAGCAACTAACATTGCCAAGTTCAAATCAATTATAGTCAGGTTCAGTTAGTTCCGCCTCAAACTATGTTTGTCCCTCACAATCTCTTTTGATTATCATAAACAAGAGATGTTGATTTCTTAAAGCATTAAGAATGTTTACATTGTAAATACCTAGTGTCAGCAACTAACATTGCCAAGTTCAAATCAATTATAGTCAGGTTCAGTTAGTTCCACCTCAAAACTGTTTGTCCCTCACAATCTCTTGCAATTGGTATGGCCAGCTCAGTAACGAATTGTGAGGAGTTTTTTTTATGCTGTGAATTGGTTTAAGACTTTCCTAGTTTCTTGAAAGTTTTTATCGCCAACAATAAAGATTTTTCTTTTTGTTATGCATGAAACTTGCTGAATTGTCCTTCTGCTCTTAGTTGGAAAGTTGCAAAACTGAGTGCTAACCTAGTTAGGCTGAGTCGTTTTAAAAAAAAATCCAAACAAGGAGAAATCAACAGGAATAGGCCATTCAGCTATTTGAATCTATTCCAATATTTAAATTGATAATGGCTTATTTGCATTTCAACTCTACACACCCATTTTTTAAAAAATTGTTCACAGTTGTGAGTGGTTCTGGAAATTAGTTTGTTTTGTCAATTGCCCACCTTTAGTTGGCTTGAGAAAGTTATTGGTAAGCTGCTGTCTTGAACTGTTGTGGTTCATATAGTGTACATATACCTACAGTGTTGTTAGGAAGAGTGTACCAACATCTTGATGCTTCAGTAGTGAAGATACTGCAACATATTTTCATGTCAAGCCTGAATATTATCCTTCACTTGCTTCATTGTGTGAAGAAATGTTTATATCTTTAAGACTTCATTCAGATTACGTCTTAACTTAATCCCTGAAGTCCAGGTATCATTCTTGTAAACCTATGTAGTACTCTCTCCAAAGACAATATGTCCATCCTAAGGTGTGGAGCCCAGATCTGCTCACAGTACTCCAAGTGGGGTTTAACCAGGGTTTTGTATTGCTGCACCTTTTGTATTGAAAGGTCATGGAGATTGGGCAAGAAAGTGGAGTTGAGGCCAAGATGAGACCAGCCATGATCATATCAAATGGCAGAACAGGCTTGAGGGGCTGAATTGCCTACACCACCTCCTAGTTCTCTTGTTCACAGACTTCAGACCTCACACCAAGCTCCTGGTGTACAAGGCAGCAGTATTACATCAAAAGAGAAAATGCTGGAAAATCTCAGCAGGTCTGGCAGCATCTGTAAGGAGAGAAAAGAGCTGATGTTTCGAGTCTAACTGACCCTTTGTCAAAGAGAGTCAGTGGGGAAAGAGATCAGTCTGAGACTGGTACAGTTAGGAAAAGGAGCAAATCGAACATTCAGGACAAAGCAGAGAACAAGAGAAGATGGATAAATTAAACTCCATTTATTTCAGTTTAAGTGGCCTATCAGAGAAGGGGGATGAACCCAGAGCATGGTCAGGAACATGGGACTGGGAGATTATAGCAATTACAGGGATGTGGCTCAGGGATGGACAGGACTGGCAGCTTAATGTTCCAGGATAAAAATGGATAGAAAGGTGGGTAAGAGAGATGGGGAGTGGCGTTTTTGATAAGGAGTAATATTACGGCTGTTCTTAGGGAGGATATTCCTGGGAATACATACAGGAAAGTTATTTGGATGGAACTGAAAAATAAGAAAGGGATGATAACCTCATTGGGATTGCAATATAGACCCTCCAATAGCCAGCAGGAAATTGAGAAACAAATTTGTAAAACCTGACCTACTCTTGGGAAATAAGGCAGGGGACCATAACTCCATTAGTTTTAAAGCATTGATGGAAAAGGATAGACCAGATCGAAAAGTTGAAATTCTAAATTGAAGGAAGGCCAATCTTGACCATATTAGGCAAGAACTTTCAAAAGCTAATTGGGGGCAGATATTAGCTGGTAAAGTGATGGCTGGAAAATGGGAAGCCTTCAGAAATGAGATAACAAGAGTCCAGAGACAGTATATTCCTATTAGAGTGAAAGGCAAGGCTGTGGGGAATGCTGGATGATGAAAGAAATTGAGGGTGGTTAAGAGAAAGAAGGAAGCATGTGTTAGGTATAGACAGCAGAAATCGAGTGAATCCTCAGAAGATTATAAAGGCAGTAGGAGTATACTTAAGAGGGAAATCAGGATGGTGAAAAGGGGACATAGCTTTGGCAAGTAGAGTTAAGGAAACTCCAAAAGGATTCTCTCAATACTCTGAGGACAAAAGGGTAACTCAGGAGAGAATAAGGCCCCTGAAAGACCAGCAAGACAATCTTGATGTGGAACTGCAGGAGGTGGGGGTGAAACTAAATGAGTATTTTGCGTCAGTGTTTTCTTTGGAGAAGGACATGAAAGATATAGAATGTGCGCAAGTGGATGGTGACATCTTGAAAAATGCCCATATTACAGAGTAGGAAGTTTCCAGAGAAAGGAAATTAGATTAGATTCCCTACAGTGTGGAAACAGGCCCTTCAGCCCAACAAGTCCACACCGACTCTCCGAAGAGTAACCCACCCACACTCCTTTCGCTCTGACTAACTCAATGGGCAATTTAGCATGGCCAGTTCACCTGACCTGCACATCTTTGGACTATGGAAGGAAACACACAGACACATGGGGAGAATGTGCAAACTCCACACAGACAGTCGCCCGAGGCTGGAATCGACCCCAGGTCCCTGGCGCTGTGAGACAGCAATGCTAGCCACCGTGCTGCCCCCTGAAGAAGGGTTACACCCAAAACAGTGACTTCTGCACTACCTTATGCTACCAGGCTTGCTGTGTTCTTTCAGTTCCCTGCTTGTCTATTATGGGTAATTTAGCACGGCCAATCCACCTAACCTGCATGTCTTTAGACAGGCGGGAAGAAACCTGAGCACCTGGAAGAAACTCATGCCAACTCCATACAGACTATTGCCTAGGGTGGAATTGAACCCAGGTCCCTGATGCTGTGAAGCAGCAGTGCTAACCACTGAGCCACCATGCTGCCAAGAAACCAGAGCAAACTTAGGGAGAGCATACAAATTCCAGGGGAACATACAAATTCCACCCAAGGGTGGAATTGAACTCAGGTCCCTGGCACTGTGAGATAGCAGTGCTAACCACTGAGTCACGGCTTCATAGCTAAGATTAGATTCCCCACAGTGTGGAAATAGGCCCTTCGGCCCAACAATTCCACACTGACCCTCTGAAGAGTAACCCACCCAGACCCATTCCTCTATGTTTACCCCTGACTAATGCATCTAACCTACACATCCCTGAACGCTATGGGCAATTTAGCTTGGCCAGTTCATCTGACCTGCACATCTTTGGATTGTGGGAGGAAACCGGAGCACCGGGAGGAAACCCGTGCAGACACGGGGAGAATGTGCAAACTCCATTCAATCAGTCGCCCGAAGTTGGAATCGAACCCGGGTCCCTGGCGCTGTGAGGCAGCATTGCTAACCACTGAGCCACCGTGCTGCCCAAAACTGACAGCCTGACTTTTCTGACCACTTGAGTTCATGACAGGCCATGCAGGAAACCGGTGCAGACCCGAGGAGAATGTGCAAACTCCACATAGATGCTCGCCCGAGGGATGAATTGAACCCAGGTCCATGGCACTGTGAGGCAGCAGTGCTAACCACTGAGCCACCGTGATGGATGTCTTAAAACACACAGAGTTGGATCAATCCCCAAGACCTGATCAGGTGAACCTTTGAACTTTGTTAGAAACTAAAGAAGTGATTTCTGCTGCCCTTGCTGAGATATTTGTATCATCGATAGTCACAGGTTAGGTATCAGAAGACTGGAGGATGGCTAAAGTGGTGCCACTATTTAAGAAAGGTAGTATGGACAAGCCAGGGAGCTATAGACCAATGAGCTTGACATTGGTGATGGGCAGGTTGTTGGAGAGAATCCTGAGGGACAGGATGTACATGTATTTGGAAAGGCAGGGACTGATTAGGGAGAGTTGAAACTTTATTGCTGGAACAGCACAGCAGGTCAGGCAGCATCCAGGGAACAGGAGATTCGACGTTTCGGGCACAGGCCCTTCTTCAGGAATTTCTACCATGTTGAATGTCTTACTGAAACCCATTTGGATCACGCCACCACTCTGCCCTCATCAATCCTCTTCGTCACTTCTTCAAAAAGCTCTAACAAGTTCGTGAGACAAGATTTCCCACTC
>NC_057718.1:69025653-69057198 GCF_004010195.1 Chiloscyllium plagiosum
CGTCGAATCTCCTGTTCCCTGGATGCTGCCTGACCTGCTGTGCTGTTCGAGCAATAAAGTTTCAACTTTGATCTCCAGCATCTGCAGACCTCACTTTCTCCTCACTGATTAGGGAGAGTCAATATGGCTTGTGAGTGGGAAATCTTGTCTCACGAACTTGTTAGAGCTTTTTGAAGAAGTGACGAAGAGGATTGATGAGGGCAGAGTGGTGGCGTGATCCAAATGGATTTCAGTAAGACATTCAACATGATAGACTGGTTAGCAAGGTTAGATCTCATGGCATACAGGAGAACTAGCCATTTGGATGCAGAACTGATTCGACATAGAAGACAGAGGTTGGTGGTTGGAGGGTTGCACAGACTGGAGGCCTGTGACCAGTGGTGTGCCTGAAGGATCGGTGCTGGTCCACTGCTTTTTGTCATTTATATAAATGATTTGGATGTGAACAAAGGAGTTCTATGTGGTAAGTTTGCAGATGACACCAAAATTGGAGGCGTAGTGGACAGTGAAGAAGGTTACCTCAGAGTATAACAGGATCTTGATCAGATGGGCTAATAGGCTGAGGAGTGCCTGGAGTTTAATTTAAATCAATGTGAGGTGCTACATTTTGGAAAGGCAAATCAGAGCAGGCTTTGTACACTAAATGGTAAGATCCTGGGGAGTTTTTCTGATCAAAGAGACCTTGGAGTGCAGATTTATAGTTCCTTGAAAGTGGAATCGCAGGTAGGTAGGATTGTCAAGAAGGTATTTGATATGCTTTCCTTCTTGGTCAGAGCATTGAGTATAGGAGTTGGGAGGTCATGTTGTGGCTGTACAGGATATTGGTAACATTCCATTTAGGAATATTGAGTGCAATTGTGGCCTCCCTCTTATAGAAAGGATGTTGTGAACCCTGAAAGGGTTCAGAAAAGATTTCCAAGGATGTTACCAGGTTGAAGGTTTTGTGCTATAGGGAGAGGTTGAATAGGCTAGGGTTGTTTTCCCTGGAGCATCGGAGGCAGAGGGGTGATCTTATAGAGGTGTATAAAATCATGAGGAGCATGGATAGGGTACATAGATATGATGTGGTGGGGGAGTTCAGAACTCAAAGGCATGGGTTTAGAGTGAGAGGGGAAATACTTAAAAGGGACCTAAGGGCAACATTTTCACGCAGAGAGTGGTGCATGTATGAAATGAGCTGCTAGAGAAAGTGGTGGAGGCTGTACAAAAAGGCATCTGGATGGGTATATGAATAGGAAGGGTTTAGAGGTGTATATAGGCCGGGTACTGGCAAATGGGATTAGATTACGTTAGGATATCTGGTCGGCATGGATGAGTTGGACCGAAGGATCTGTTTCTGTGCTGTACATCTGTATGACTCTAACTAATTACAAGTAATAGAGAAGGGCCTCCCTATCTCTAAACAAGGATAGCAGCTAAGAGAGTTGCAATGGTGGGAAATCTCAAAGAAGACTCTCTTCCTTACTTTGTACAAAATAGCAGTCACAGATGTTGGAGTTGAGAGATAAAAGGTCACAAGCGACCATGGAAAGTTCAGTTCCCACATACCAAAAGGGACCCATTCAGATCACAGCAACAAGACTACGAATAGAGTGATGTACTGAAACCCCAGTCATAGTTGAACAACCCAGCACTAATTAACCAGTAGTATACAAGGGAGGGGTATCTGCCACCATGTTAATGTAACAAGAAAAATGCATAAAAGACAAGGCACTTGTTTTTAAAATTACAGTGTCATTGACTTTTCTTCTAACCTGAGCTGAAGATTAAGGGGGTGATCCGACCTTCACATTGAGGCTAGAGTCAAAGTAACCTTAGGCCTCTCCCTGCATTATATCGATGGAATGCATAAATAAATTACCAAATGCCTTGAGCTCTGCTGTCTCCTGAAAAGTTATTATCTCTGTAAACTCATTCCAATGTGTCCTGTATAAATGCAACATGACATCTCAACTCCTATTCTGAATGCACTGACCAATGAAAGCCAGTGTGCCAAATGCCACCTTCACCACCCTGTCTACCTGTGATTCCCATGCTGTCCATGCAATTATCAATGCAGTCAAATATGGTTGCTGACATGAATTTATATAGCACTTTAAGTCTCGTAAGGCACCCACAAGTCCCTTGACAGGAATGGATGTCAAACAAGATTGAACACTGAGTCAAATAAGGCTGTATTAGAAATAAAAACAGAAAATGGTGGAAATACTCAGGTGGTCTGGCAGCATTTGTGTTGCGAGAAACAGCATTGATATTTCAGATCTTGACTTTCCATCAGAATAGAAGTGATTTTATGACAGGTGATGAAAATCTTGTCCAAACTGGTAGGCCTTGTGGAGTGTCCGAAAAGAAAAAAGAGGGGTGGAGAGGTGGTTTGGGTTTAGAGTGTGAATTCCAGGTACATGAAGGCACAGCTACCAGAGTTGGGTTGATTAACATCAGTGCTGCACACAAGGCCAGGGCTGGAAGGTCAGGGATGAGAGCTACTGGAAGACGTTTGGATGAGTTAAATTTTACCAAAGGTAGAAGAGAGGAGGCCAATCTGGAGAGCAAAGTCTCAAATAAATAAGACATGATTGAGGCAATTAAGGAATTTAGCCCATTTCATACAGTGGAGAACACTAGTGACAAATACCCCACACCCTCAAATAGAGCTAATTTGATGGAATTTGGGGCAGTACTGCACATGAAGATAGAGGACAGAAGAAGTCCTGGCAACACTGAAGAATCTTAAACATAGCATCTTGTCCTAGATAGTGCAGAATGATAATGAGAGCAGAATGGTCAGCCTTCGCTATCATTACTGGAATGGACAACAATCTTAGTCACGAGAAACCCCTTTAATACTACCCCCTACCTTTCTGATCTTCTTGCCCACACACACTGGTCCTATTCCTTCCTGTTCAATCTTCTCCCACCCACCCTCCCATCCTGTCCCATACCCCATGGCCCTCACTTTCCTTCGCTTCACTTCTTTTGAAGTTAAACTTACTTTTGGTTGGTTTAACATAATACATTTTTCTTTGACTTGGATTTAATTTTAGCTCCCTTTTGTTTAACGTCTTTCCTGATATCTAAGCAGGTGATCTTCTTTATAAATGGGGATAGGAGGCAACAAGTTTAAAAGAGCACGGCTCAAGGAGTGTTTTTATTTTGAACACAGCACTGAGAGAGGAGGCAGCAAGTTTAAAAAAAAACGTGGCGAGCACGGAGTGGCTTCAGTCTGAATACAGTAGTGAGAGAGGCCGAGTGGAGAAATGTACAAGAGTGATGTCACAAGAAATCTGGAGGTTAATCGGTTAGTGAGAAACTGTTGTTAGGGAGAGATTCTAAATAGCTTTTAAAAGTAAAGATAACATCGTTTACAAAGAAAAGGAACTACGTTTATTTTAGGAAGGAACATTACAAAAGGGAGGTAAAATTAAATCAAGTCAAAGGTATAAAATCCAAACAAAATTAAATTTCATGCAAGTGAAGGAAATTTAAATTACTCATAAGTTTCTATCATACATTCTTTTTGTATTCTACGTGTAACAAATACTTTTAGCAGTTATTGGATTGTAGGTCAATGAAGGCAAGTGGAGTGTACATCCTGTGTTATGTGTGGAGTCATGAACATATTATGTGTCCCAGACTGACACGTCTGCAGGAAGTGTGACTGATTACACAGGCTTGAACTCCCAGGTGCTAGAACTTGAGCAGCAGCTGGAGTCATTGTTGTGCATCTGTGAGGCAGAGCTGGTCAGACCACAGATTAGAACAGTTCAGGCAGAGAGAGAATAGGTGACTGCCAGGCAGTCTGAGAAAACCAGGAAAGCAGGGCAAAGGTCTCCTGAATCTATTGTGCATGCCGATCAGTATTCTATTTTGAAAACCTAGTGAAAGTGGTTGTTCCTCAGGGATAGATCTATGGCCAAGTTACCAGAGTGGGAGAGGATAGAGAAAGAAGAATGGAAAGGCAATAATCATGGAATCATGGAGATCCATAGCACATTGTGTCTGCACCAAACGAACATCCCACCTAAATATTCTAATCCCCTACTCCAGTACTTGGCCCATAATGTTGTGTGCCTTGGCATTGCAAGTGCACATCTAAATCCTGCTAACATTTTATGAAGGCTTTTGCGCCTTCACCCCTTACAGGTGGAGAGTTTGAGATTCCCACCACCCTTTGGGGGAAAACATTTTTCCTCACATCTCCTCTAAATCTCTATGCCCTTTGGTTATTGATCCCTCCAATAAGGAGAAATGAGTCTTCTTCTCTACCATATCTAAACATCTCAGTCATGTTCCCTCTCAAACTCTTCTGCTGTAAGGAAAAACAGTCTCAGTCTGTTCATTCTCTCTTCAAGACTAAAATTCTCCATTTCAGGCAATATCCTACTAAATTTCCTCTCTACCCTCTCCATTGCCATTCACAATCCTCCTGTAATGTGGAATTGAGAATTTCAATCTAGTTGGGGCTTAACTAATGCTTTATACAGTTCCAGCGTAATCTATGTCTCAGCTAATAATGACATGTAGGTCATATGCCTTCTTGACCACTTTATCTGCCAGCCCTGATATCTTAAGAGATTGGTCTACATGCACACTGAGGTCCCTCAAATCCTCTGTGTTTTCCAGAGTCCTACTGGACACATATGGTGTTAATGGCAGGAGACAGAAGGTGGTGGTAGAGGGTAGTTTTTCAGACTGGAAGCCTGTGACCACAAGGATTGGTGCTAGGTTCACTGTTGTATAACATTTATATAAACAATTTGAATGAGAATATAGTAGGCAAGGTTAGTGAATTTGAGGATGCCACCAAAATTGGTGGTTTGGTGGACAGCAAAGAAGATTATCTGAGTACAACAGAATCTTGATCAACTGGGCCATGGACTGAGAAACGGCAGATGGAGTTTAATTCAGATAAATGTGAGGTGTTGCATTTTGGTAATACACACCAGGGCAAGACTTACACAGTTGATGGTAGGGTCCTGGGGAATGTTTTCGAACAGAGAGACCTGGGGGTACAAGTATATAGTTCCTTGAAAGTGGTGATTCATATTCACAAGAAAAATGTGTTTGGAACGTTTGGCTTCATTGGTCAGAGCATTCAGTACAGGAGTTAGAATGTCATGTGACGGCTGTACGAGACATAGTACTCCAAATGTTGCCTTACAATGTGCAATTCTGGTCACCCTGCTATAGGAAGGATGTTATCGAACTGGAAAAGGTGCAAAAATGATTTTCAACGATGTAACTGAGACTGAAAGGTTTGAGTTATAATGAGGGACTGGATACGATGGGGCTTTTTTTCCCATGCATCAAAGGAAGTTATAGGGTGAGGTAAAGAAGCATAGATAGGGTGAACAGCCAAATATTTTCCTAGAGAGGGAGAGTCCAAACAAGAAGGCACAGGTTTAAGGTGAGAGAGAAAAAAACTTAAAAGGGACAGACGACAACGTTTTCACACAGAGGGTAGTACCTGTATGTGATGAGCTGCCAGAGGAGATGGTAGAGGTGAGTACAATTACAATGTTTAAAAGACTTTTGGAAGTGGGTATATACATAGGAAAGGATTAGACTGTTATGGAGAAAATGAGGACTGCAGATGCTGAACATCAGAGTCAAGAGTGTGGTGCTGGAAAAGCACAGCATGTCAGACAGCATCCAAGGAGCAGGAGAATCAACGTTTCGGGCATAAGCCCTTCATCAGGCTCCTGATGAACAGCTTATGACTGCAATGTCGATTCTTTTGCTCCTCAGATGCTGCCTGACCTGCTGTGCACTTCCAGCACCTCACTCTTGACTTAGTGTTATGGACCAAATACTGGCAAATGGGACTAGTTTAGAATGGGAAACCTGGTTAGCATGGATGAGTTGGCCTGAAGAGCCTGTTTCCATGTTGTGTGGCTGTATGACTATTATAAAACCTACCACAAAATTTTTATTTAGTTTATAGTTTCCATTTATCTTATAACCTCCGCCTCCAAGCGAAGTAGCTATGTAATAAAATCAGGAGAAAAAGAGCAATAACCAAAGGCTGGTTGGTTAACCCAATTGTAAATTATCAAATAGAATTAATTACTTATACTGACATTACACCATTTCTAACAATATAGAATAAAATGAGAATAGACATACAATCTGAACACAGCAAAGCCACAAATTTTAGTGAAGTGGTAACTAAGCTTGGACTTTTTAGTATATTGTGGAACATACAAAAAAATGTGATTGTTGTAACATTTTCAGCCATTATAATTTTCACTGTTACACTTGTATTCAATTTGTAACAGACATATTTTTGTATCAACAGTACCTCAGTTCAGAGGCTGCAAATAAAAAGGAACCGAAGTCTCTCAAAACAGCTGTGGCAGCATACTCCAATTCACCATTAGTGACTTCTCAAAGAAATTCTGAAACATTCAAGGAAATAATCTCACAGTCACTACTGAAAAAGACACAGCAACAGTGTCCAAGCAATAGAACTTCTCATGAACTTTGTAATAACCCAGTGAGAGTCTCAGAAAGTGCAGCCACAGCCCCAATAGCACCTCCCCGCAGGAAGAAAACTGCAGCATCTTTTTCGCAAATTGACTACAATTCAGTTGTGAAATCATTCCATAATAATCCCAGACAGAATCCTTTTTGTGCATGTGGGTTGCGTGGCAATGATCATCCTTTTAAATTGTGCAATACTAGTACTTCATTCAGCAACAACTCTGTTAGGTCTTTACAAGAAAGTAGACCTTCATCTGACCCATCCTAACAACAAAGGAACTTTAAGATAAATCTGCCTAAGTTTGGACAAAATATAAATGATGCTGAAACAAAAATATTTGAATTCACCACTGGCACCACAGATGAAAAACTATATCATAAAGACATGACACAGAATAATCATTTTTCTTCAAAAGAGTTGTAGCAAACTTTGAGTGAAAGGAGTGTTAATCATTTTTGGCTTTATCACAGTATATTAAATTGGCCACTTGGTGAATTTAAACAGATGTCTATGATTTTGTTTGACCAGTGGAGGACTGAAAAAGTTCTGTACTTTATTGTAGAATCCCTAAAGTGTGGAAACAGGCCATTAGGCCCAACAAGTCCACACTGGCCATCCGAAGAATATCTCACCCAGTCCCACTCCTCTACATTTCTCCTGACTAATGCACCTAGCCTACACATCCTGAACACTGGGCAATTTAGCATGTCCAATTCACCAGCATATCTTTGGACTGTGGGAAGAAACTGGAGCACCCAGAGGAAACTAACGCAGACACAGGGAGAATGTGCAAACTCCACACAGGAATTGAGCCTGGACTCCTCGTGATGAGAGGCAGCGATGCTAACCTCTAAGCCACAGTGCTGCCCATAATATTTTCTTATGTTCTTTAGTATATATTTCTGAATAATAAATGAAATATAATCTATGTATAATGATGTATAATATTGATATTCATAGAAACCAGTTTAATCTTAATTTTTCATCTTTTCACCAATGAAGCAAAAGAAATGGGTTAATTGATTACAAGAGTCATGTTCATCGTGAATATTGCCATTTATTTTAGTTACACCAAACAGAACCCAATAGCCCAAGACCAGTGATTAAACAATCAGATTTAAGCACTGTAATTCTATCACATTCAGTTGTGAATGGTGACAGGCATTGAGTTGAATAACCAATTGAAGGAAGATATTCTACAGGTAGCCTCATTCTCAATAATGGGGAGCTGAGCAAATCAGTGCAATAGTCAAAGCTAAAGCACTTGTAACAGTCTTCAGCCAGAATTACAAAGTGATTCGTCTTGCCTCCTCCTGAGATCCCTTCCAGCACATATGTCATTTTGCAGCCAATTCAGAGTGACCAAATGTCTGGAATTTACAGGACCATTTGATATTTGTCCTAAGACTTGATTTATTTACTGCCAGCTTAGCTTTTGTCACTTATTTTTGATCTTTGCACATGTACAATGCGCGTATGCATGCTAAGTGTACTTAGAGAACAGCACAGAAACACGCCCTTTGGTCCAAATCGTTCACACAGACCAGATATCCCAACCTAATCTGGTCCCATTTGCCAGCACCCGGCCCATAACCCTCTAAACCCTTCCTTTTCATATACCTGTCCAGATGACTTTTAAATGTTGTAATTGTACCAGCTTCCACCACTTCCTCTGACAGCTTATTTCGTACGTGCACCCCCTCTGCGTGAACAAGTTGCCCTTAGATCCCTTTTATACCTTTCCCCCTCACCCTAAACCTAAGCCCTCTAATTCTGGACTCCCCCACCCCAGGGAAAAGACTTTGTCTATTTATTCTATCCATGTCCCTCATAATTTGATAAACCTCTATAAGGTCACCTCTCAGCTTTCGATGCTCCAGGGAAAACAGCCCCAGCCTGTTCAGCGTCTCCCTATAGCTCAAATCCTCCAACCCTGACAACATTCTGGTAAATCCTTTCTGAAACTTTTCAAGTTTCACAACATCCTTCTGATAGGAAGACCAGTTTTGCATGCAATATTCCAAAAGTGGCCTAACCAACGTCCTGTATAGCCACAACATGACCTCCCAACTCCTATATTCAATGCTCAATAAAGGAAAGCTACCAACCGCCTCCTTCACTATCCTATCCATCTGTGACTCCACTTTCAAGGAGCTATGAACCTGCACTCTGAGGTCTCTATGTTCAAAAACACTCCCTCAGACTTTGCAATTAAGTGTACAAGTCCTGCTAAGATTTGCTTTCTCAAAATGCAGCACCTCGCATTTATCTAGATTAAACTCCATCTACCACTCCTCAGCCCATAGGCCCATCTCTATCCACTACACATCCAATTTTGCTGTCTTCCTCCCACCCATGTCCACCTGTCCCATGCTCAGAGATTCAGTTCACTCTCTGGTCACTAGTACTATCCCTTCCCCTCTTATGGTCTTGGCAGCCCATACATGTTCCACGCCCCCCTTCTTTTGATCCCATTGTCCATTGTGCAAAATGTTTTCTTTTTTTTAATCTCCCGTGAGTTGAACTTCCTGCCCACATGATAGGGAGAAGTGACTGTACTTGATACGGCAAAGGCTATGGACTGAATGTTATTGAAGATCTGTCCTTCAAAATTATCTGTGTCTTGAACCAAGCTACAGTCCGTGTGATAACTACAAGTCGATTATGTGGATGATGCTTTCGACAGTGCTATCAATGGGCACTTACTCTGCAGCAACACATTCACCAATCCATAGTTGGGTTTTGCTAATGACATTCAACTCTAGTCTTCATTAGTCTTGCAAGGAAGCTAAGCTTATCCTTTATAAAATTAATGTCAGGCCTCAGCTAGAGTATTGCATCTAATTCTGGGTGCCACGTTTTGGGAAGGATGTTAGTTGGGTTGCAAGGTGACTTTTAATCAAATAATATTGGGCACTAAAAACTCCAGTTTTAGAAAAGGTTTAGAGAGCTAATAGTGTTCTTTATCGAGCAGAAACTGTTATGATAAAATGCATCATTTTGAGGAACTTCCATAGAGTGTTTAAGTTGTTCATGGGTATCAGAATTGCTAGTAAGGCCAGCTGTTCCTGTCATGTCTAACTTTTTTTGACAAGGTGGTGCTATTTTGAATCATTGCTGTCCATGTGGCAGTATTTCCACAGCACTGTTAGCCATGTCTCCATAATAATGACTATGCCATATTGTTTACATCTGTTTGTGTGATTAACCCATCTACTTTATTGCAAATGCTCCACACATTAAGGCATGTCCCTATTTCATCTTGCTCCTTAATTTCTCTGCTATCACTTTTCTTATTTGTCTTTCTGTTTTTTGTTCTTGTTCTTGATTTCCCTTCCTTTGACTTCTTGCATAGGTTCCCATTCCTCTGCTATTTTAGTTTAAATCTGTCAAGCAAATACTACCCTGAGGATATCAGCCCAGATGTGACCAGTCCAGTTTGTGCTGGCCACGCCGCTACCCCACAAATAGTGCTAGTGCGCCAAGAATCTGAAACCCTCTTCCTTGCACCATTTCTTCAGTCACATATTCATCTGATATATGCTTCTATTTCTACCTGTCCAAATATCTTTCATATTTTGCAAGTGTACCCACCTCTGCCACTTGCTCTGGCAGCTTGTTCTATATAAGGACCACCCTCTATGTGAAACATTCACCCATCACATCCCTTTTAAATCTTTATCCATGTTGGACCTGGGTTCAATTCCAACCTCTGGTGACTGTGGGAATTTGTACATTCTCCTTGTGTCTGCATGGGTTTCCTACGGGTGTTCCAGTTTACTATCACAATCCAAAGATGTGCAGGTTAGGTGCATTGGCCATGCTAAATTGCCCATAGTGCTCAGGGATGTTAATGCTCAGGCATTAGTCAGGGGTAAATGTAGACTAATACGGTAGGGGAATGGGGCTGGGCGAGTTGCTCTTCAGAGGTTCCGTGTGGACTTGTTGGGCAGAAGGGCCTATTCCCACATTGTAGGAATTCTATGATTCTACCTTATTTATGATCCTCATTATTTCATGAACTCCAGAAGGTCACCCCACAGCTTCCTCGCTCCAGGGAAAAAGTTCCAAACTATCCAGTCTCGTCTTATAACTCAAATCTTCCAGTCTCAGTACAATCCTTGAAAATCTTTTTTTTGTACCTAGTTGGGGAGGAATAGCAAAGAGGAGTTTGAATCTTGTTTATTAGCACAAATTGATTTTTAATCAGAGCTCCTTTTATCGTACATGGGAGAGGCCAGAGACAGTTCCAAATTTGGCTTTCACATGGGACCCATTTCCTCTCATAATATGGGCTCAGATTGCAAGAGAGGTCAGTGACACTCTACCATTCCCAATAAAGTACAGAATATTTATACATACCACATTGCAATAATTACATACAACATTGTTGTCATTGTTAAATCCTCCTAATTTCTACATCTAATCCTGTAAATCCGCCCAATCAATGATTGCCACTCCTAGGTCTCCCATGATATTTACCATATAGCTTTACCACTAGCCCTTGGGATCTTACATTGCAACCCATTAATTTATACTCCAATACTTGTAGTTATTATGGGAGTTACAAAAATAAGCTAATTCCTACTAATTGCAATGAAATTCACAGTGTCAGTTCTAATACAAAGCTAATTATATATAAAGTGATATGGTTACACCTAATAATATAATTTTTTAGCCAACAAGTTATGAACAGCTTCTTTCTCACCTGACTTTGGGATGTCAAACATATACTGCCCCTCTGTCTTGTAGCTGCAGTTATAACTCTTTGTCTTCGCATGCAGTCTCTAAATGTGTTTTAAACAAGGAATTGCTTCCAAGATGAAATTTGTACACTATTTACTTAATAAGCCAACATCTATTTAAATTTCATAAATAAGACTGAAACTCAATTGCATTCCCAGCTCAAGAATCTTGTCTGAATTCGTAGGATTTTAGAAAATATCTGTCCTTCCCCTTCTCCAACTCCACCACCACCATCTTGATCCTTGGATGTAAGAATTCACTGATCTGTCTCCATCATTATGTAAGTTCACTTTTTTTGGTTGGGAAGCTGCCAAACATTTCTCAAATATCAAATGGTGTCTTTTTTGAGGCCATCTGCTTACCCACTTGTTGGTCAATCCTCTGCCAACAAGATGGGAGCTCAGCTCCACTATCTCTGGCCCTTGGTTTGAAGAAATTCAACCAAATCTCTTACCATTAGATGTGGAATGCAATGCTTAATTTCTCAATACTCAATTACATGAAGAGTCTCTGTTATTTTGGGATCATACTTTTCTTGCTAAATTACAAACTTCAGGCTGTTGTTCCCAAACATCTCTTATTAGACTGCCACTGAGAGTTTGTACAGAGCTTCTTGTATTTTAATTTGTAAAATTCTTGGTTCTATCTGTTATCTTGGGTTTATCTTATTCTCAAAGCTAGCATCGTCCAAACTTATTATCTCATTCTAATGCTGAACTAAATGAGCTACTTCTGTTACTGCAATTACAAATCTTCTCCATCTTTATGCTAACTAAAAATCTATGAGCAGCCATTTTGTGGAATCTCTGGCCATGGGTTATCCCAACAACACCTTGCTTTTGGGAGCAAATTATTGCAGATACTGGAATCTGTACTGAAAACAAAAAAAATCTGGAGATTACAGTGGGCCAAACAGCATCCATGGAGGGAGAGCAAGCTAACGATTCAAGCCAAGATAACTTTTTATTGGAGCTGAAGATGGAATCATCTAGACTTTAAATTTTAAGTTGCTCTCTCTCCATGGATGCTGCCTGCCCTGCTGTGACCTCCAGGATTTTTTGTTTTCAACACCCCAGATCCTTGGTTAATGACAGAGGTATTCCCCATAGCCGCGGGGAATACCTCTGTCTCATTCCTGAAGAAGGGCTTATGCCCGAAACGTCGATTCTCCTGTTCCCTGGATGCTGCCTGACCTGCTGCGCTTTTCCAGCAACACATTTTCAACACTTGGTTAATGCACCAAGCTGGACTATAAAATGTATAGGATCTACTTGTTACCTCTACTACCATGGGAAATGGGGGAGTCCTCATGTCATTGCTCTTTAATACATCATTTATTGTTATGTACTATTGTTAGCACAATCAAAACAATGAATTGCATTACTACTAGTGCACATGATACGACCTGAATCCTTGGTTTGTTTGGGTATTTAGTCCTCCATCCCAAATCTGATTTATCCAGCTTGGTTGTTCTAACTTCCTGTCCGCTTGATCGACATCAGTTTTAATGTCCTTTGTGTGTTCAAACCATTGATGAATAACTTCTTCGACTCTTTCCACAATCTTTACCCAACCTGCAGTTACTTGTGGAATCAATGATAATTCCATTGTTATGTATTGTAGTGATTCTAAATCCACATCAGTTTGTTGGATGATGAGATTAATCACTGCCCATCGTACCAATTCAGGCAAAAGTTCTTTCAAGCCACCGTTATACTATCCTTGACTAAAAACCCCCCCAACTCCCGCCCCCCCCCCCCTTTACCTCCTCGCCAGTTCTTAATGAAAGATCTAAACCCTGGAACCTGCAACATCCATTCCTCACCCTGCTCTATCCATGTCTCCAAAATGGCCACAACATCGAAGTCCCAGGTACCAATTCATTCTGCAAGCTCGCTTATCTTATTTCAGATACTTCTGGCGTTGAAATAGACACACTTCAAACCAGCTTGCTGTCTGCCAGCACATTCCTGTGACCGTGTTTTCCTGCAGACACTAAAACTGCTCATCTTTTGTAGTTGTACCTAATATGTTTACTCTTACTATTTCTGAGGTATAACCAACTCCTGCCATTTCAAACAATCCCATATTTTTCCTCTAGAGGCTTTCCTTCAACCTAAACTGCCTTCCTCTCAACTGCAATCCTAGGAGGTGGGCAAACAATTCTTTTGTGGTAGTGAGACACTAATCAGGCACGTGTACATCTGTTAGGTCAGAAACTACCTGCACCTGATTGTGTACTGGCATAAGGGTCTCACTTGTTCCTGTATCTTCCATTACTAACTCACCCCGATGATCCTGTTGGCCTTCATTTACATTTTGGTTTTGAGCTTGTAGTTGATGGCCTTGGAGTCATGGTCACATTTTTGCTTGTAATAGTGACATTGGGAACATATGTCAGTTCTGGAGAAGTCGTACACCCCGTATAAAGGAGCCACTTAAACCTACAATAAATCCACAATCACACATGTTTATAACTTGTGGGTAACAGAATACTTCAGCCATATCAAGCATATTCTCGCTCCCTGTTCTCCACACATAAACTTCACTGGCCTTTGCCTAATTTGGGCTTGTGTGCATGTACTACTTGTTGGGGTCCATATTAATGGACCAGTTTTTTTTCTTATTTCAGTTGACCATGCAGTCAGACAGGGTAAGGCTGGCATAGTCAGTGTTACCCCCTCCGATTTTACATTGCCGTAATATAACTTCATGTTTTTATCACTTCCAGTCTCATGCCCTATTTGGGAATTACAATCTTATTTTCCCCTTTCAATATTATACATGCATCAGACTTCTCTTCATCTCTTTGCTCTCAGTGGTCATTATCTGCTCCCTGAGTAGATCACAGTGATGGCTACTAGCCTGGTGGTGCCCAAAATGTTAATAATTGTGTTCAAGCTTTATATAACTTCAGTTGGGACCAATGCTTCCATTTCAGTCTCTCTTTAATACCTACCAAAGCACATATACCACCTGTAATAATGACCTCATATGGCATAACCCATCACACTTGTAATCTCACGCACTCCAGTAATATTTTCACCATTACCCAATCTCCTGGCATAGGGGTTTTGCTAAAAGAATTTTGTGCTCTCTTTCCCAGTCCCTGATTCTTTGTCGGTCTACAGCTTCTCCTCTCAGCTCATGCAGCTGCATTGCCAGCTACCTCTCAAACTCTGTGACCCTGTCCTTGCCGGTACTTACCCCCAGCCACATCCTCTGACAATTGCATAGCCCATTTGGTTATTATTTCAAAAGGGGTCAGCACTGTTCCCCATTTTGGGGTTGAGCCCAATTTCATTAGAATGGCAGGAAGTATCTTAGACTATCCTGTCCTTTCTCCATCAGGGCCTTAGTCAGACTGGTTTTAAGTGTCCAGTCATTTACTCTACCATTCCTGAGCTTTGGGGGTGATATGGGAGATGAACAATCTCTAAACGTAAATCTTTCTAGTGAGACTAAACTGTACGTCTTTCCCTGGGATTGGAGCAGGAGTCATAAAATTCATCTGCAATTGTTCCCATTGGGCCCTTAAGTTGGCTCGATTTTATCTTGATTGCTTTCCCTGGCTTGCACTATACATAAGTTGCATTTCTTTGACAGAATTTTGCTGTATCTTTCCCTATTCTGGTTCACCACCAGCAGTGGCTCATCTAATACTACATTTTACCCAACCCAATGTGGGCCAAACCATGATATGTTTTACAGTGTGGTACCACTGCCTGATCCTGCATCCTTCCTACTCCATGTTGTCCTCTCATTGCCCCTCTCTTTTCGCATTCCTGCTTCTCTTCTTGTAATGTTTCTTGCAATGTCTTTAAATTTTCATCTTTCACTTCTGTAACCACTGCAACTGGTATTTCCTCAAATGTCTGTGCAGTTTTGGAAAGCATTTTAACTCCTTTATCTGGATACTCATTACCCTGTTGTCGCGGGGTTTGTACCTTCCTGTGAGCACTAATCTTAATTACTGCTGCTCCTGTTAAAGCTTTAACCTGCTGTTCATGTTGTATGTGGCCCCTGGATGAGGTGATATATCCTCGCCGATCCCAGGCCACCATATAGTCATGCACTACTCCAAAAGCACACCTACTATCTGTGTATACATTGACTCTCTGGCCGCTGGCTAATTTCAGTGCTGCTGTCAGGACTTCTAATTCTGCTACTTGGGCTGACTCCAAAGTGCTTGATGCTAGCCATCAAACTTCTCTCTAGATCTACCATCGCCCAATTAGTGTGAGATATTCCCTTGTAATATTTCCTTGATCCATCTACAAATAACTGCAACACTCTGTCTACTTCTAGTGGTTCCTCAGCAATCTCACTATTCACTCCATTTTCAACTTCTCTCACACACTTGTGTTCATTCCCTTCCCCCACTATCAGTCCTTTTGGGTTTACCACTTTATCCTTCAGTACCTATGTATAGAGTCATAGAGATGTACAGCACAGAATCGGACCCATCGGTCCAAATAGTTCACACAGACCAGAATTACTAACCTAATCTAGTCCCATTTATCAGTACTTGGTCCCTATCCCTCAAAATTCTTCCTATTCATATACCCATCCAGATCCTTTTAAATATTGTAATTGTATCAGCCTCCACCACTTCCTCTGGCAATTCATTCCCTCTGCATGATAAAGTTGTCCCTTAGGTTCCTTTTAAATCTTTCTCCTGTCACTTTAAACCTATGCCCTCTAGTTTTGGATTCGCCCACCCTGGGGAAAAGACTTTGGCTATTCACTATCCATACCCCTCATGATTTTATAAACTTCTATAAGGTCACCCCTCAGCCTACAATGCTCCAGGGAAGCAGCCCTAGCCTATTCAGCCTCTCCCCTCCAACCCCTCCAACTCTGGCAACACCCTTGTAAATATTTTCTGAACCCTTCCAAATTTCACAACATCCTTCCTATAGCAGGGAGACCAGAATTGCATGCAGTGTTCCAAAAGTGGCCTAACCAATGTCCTGTACAACCACAATATGACCTCCCAATCCCTGTACTCAGTGCACTGATTAATTAAGGCTAGCATTCCTAAAGAAGGGCTTATGCCCGAAACGTCGATTCTCCTGCTCCTTGGATGCTGCCTGACTTGCTGCACTTTTCCAGCAACACATTTTTCAGCTCTGATCTCCAGCATCTGCAGTCCTCACTTTTTACTAGCATTCCAAATGCCTTCTTCACTATCCTGTCTACCTGTGACTCCACTTTCAAGGATCTATGAACATGCATTGCAAGGTCTCTTTGTTCAGCAATGCTTCCCAGGACCTTAACATTAAGTGTATAAGTCCTGCCCTGAACTGCCTTTCCAAAATGCAGCTCCTCAGATTTATCTAAATTAAACTCCATCAGCCACTCCTCAGTCCATTGACCCATCTGATCAAGATCCTCTTGTACTGTGAGGTAACCTTCGCGTCCACTACACCTCCAATTTTGGTGTCGTCTGTAAACTTACTAACTATACCTCCTATGTTCACATCCAAATCATTTATATAAATGATGAAAAGCATATTTATCTGCTTGGAGTAGCACAGACTCCCATTTAGCTCTGCAGCCGATTGATATAGATTTTAATTTTCCCACCTCCAGTAAGCCCACCAGACTATGGAGCATGGTAGGATAACTGTTCCCATCAAGTTGTTGGGTTCGGACACCTCAACTGCCCAGGTGGCACAATCCAAAGCCTGGGCACATTGATGGAGCCCAGCCACCACAGACCCTCTTTTAGCAGAATAATAGAGTACTGGTCTAATTTTATCACATTTTATTGACACACTACTGCTGTAAAATATCCATTTTCACCATCACAGCAGACATGAAAAGGTTTTGACCCATCTGGTAGTGCCACTGCTAGGACGGACATCGCAGCCTACTTTAACCTTAGAAAGGTTTCCTCCATCTCTAAACTCCACTCTATTCTCTGAAACCAAAAGAGAAGATGCTGGAAAATCTGTAAGGAGAGAAAAAAGCTGACATTTCGAGTCTAACTGACCTTTTGTCAAAGCTAAAAAAAAGGGAGGTATTTATACTAGGCTGAGAGAAGGCTTTTATCCAGTCTATTCTCTGTCTGACTATTTACCCACTCTTACCGGGGTTTCTCCCGATGCGGTCTCCTCTACATTGGGGAGACTGGACGCCTCCTAGCAGAGCGCTTTAGGGAACATCTCCGAGACACCCGCACCAATCAACCAAATCGCCCCGTGGCTCAACATTTCAACTCCCCCTCCCACTCTGCCGAGGATATGGAGGTGCTGGGCCTCCTCCACCCCCGCTCCCTCACCACCAGACGCCTGGAGGAAGAACGCCTCATCTTCCGCCGCGGAACACTTCAACCCCAGGGCATCAATATGGATTTCAACAGATGGCTTTTGCCCGAAACGTCGATTTTGCCTGTCCTCGGATGCTGCCTGAATTGCTGTGCTCTTCCAGCACCACTGATCCAGAATCAGGTTTCCAGCATCTGCAGTCATTGTTTTTACCTTTGTAATGATTCTGCCAATTCTGAGTATTTTCCCACAAAGTTCCTACAGTAATTAAGCAATCCTAAAGATTGCCTTACTCCCCTCACGATGTGATGATGGGTAGTTTTAAAATCATCGTCTTTCATTCCATTGGGATTGTCTTCTTTCCTGATTTGACATCCGAGAAATGTCACTTCTTGCTTTCCTGATTGCAGTTTTCATGGATGAATTTTAAGCCCATTTAACTGATGCAAATCAGCACTTGTTTAATATCCAATTATGTTGTTTTTTGTCAACTGAGATGATTAGAAGATTGTCTACATACTGCAAGCTGTTCTCTCAGTTTCAGTAAGATTGATTTGACTAACTAGCTCAGCCATACATTTGTGAAATATGGCAGGACTATTGTGGAATCCCTGAGATAACCAGGTCCATGTATATTATTTCCCCCAACAGTAAAAGTGAGCTTATTCTGTGACTTTGGATTTACTGGAATGGACCAGAATCTCCTGTGCCGAGAGCTGAAATACAGGCACCTGTGTCGTGATGCTTGGTAAGGGTGAATATAAGTCTGACATTACAGGTACAGTTGCTGGTGTCCCTTCCTGAGGGATTTGATTCCAGGGTGCTTGGACACTTGGTTCCTTTCCTTCTGCCCCTCCCTTTTGACCAGCAACCTTTCTTTGAATGGCCTTCCCTGCTGCACTTCAAACACTTATCTCCTCCTCTTGATTTACATTCTCTGGTAAAGTGTCTCTTCCTGCTGCATTCATAACACACACGATACAGCTTTCCTCACTAGGTTGCGGCCTCCCTGGTTGTGTTGTTCTGTGTTTCTGACTCTGCCTTGGCCCTCATAGCTCAATTCAGGATCTAGTTATTATTATTTCCTGCTAGGAGGCCCATTTTTATAATCTTCGTTAAGTGGGGTCTCATCCCATCTTTTATTACTTTTAGAAATGTCTCAGAATATCTCATCATCCCTATTGGGGTTGGGCAGCTCCCACAATTTTTATATCTTCAAGCTTTCTCTCAATCTTCTCTTTCAACCAATTGTTATTATGGTCACCTTAATCCACTTAGAGGTGCCCCTACCTAATTCATCTGTACAGACAGCCATAAACATCTGCATCCACTGTCCGAGTGTTATTTCTTATGTTTGGAATGGGATTACCTTGATAGGTGCTGGCAGCTTCTGCCATACACTCTTGGGTATTTTAATCTTAGTGAGAAGGTGTATGCTGTCATCGGTAAGGCTATGACTCTCCACCAGCTCATCTAATTTCTCCCAGTAGGGGCCATTATTGTCATTTCTTTTTAGTGTGGGTAGCCCATTTATTAATCTTTGCCTTTCGGCAGGACTAAATGACTCTAGTGTAGTTTTTACATTCTGTTTCTTTTGGTTCCAGCCCTCCCTCCGTGTTTTAGCAAAGATTCATAACAGTGCCGTAGACATGTTTTTTCTGAGTTATTGAGTGATGGGTCATCGCATCTATTATTGTCTCTATATCCATATGTGTTCACTTTGACCTCTAACCCATTCCCATCAACGTCATTGTACTTGCCGTCCTTTTGGTAGAGCGGAGCTGCCGGTACCTCCCCGGCTGCCATCAGCCTTTTGACTTTAAAATCTCATGTCTGAGAGATGCTACCCTTGCTTGTTCCCATTTCTCAATGGACATATTCATAATTACAACCACCTTCTCATATTTATATTTTTCTTGGCCCTTCCACCGAGATCTTTGCTCTGGTATTGGAGTGTCTGGGTCATGATCAGGTTCCCATTGTGATCCAATATACTTTTTGCCAATGACCTCTCTGGGCTCCACATTAATTGTCTTTGTTTTTAGACATGATCACTTCCAGTCCTTTCCAACCACCATGGCCTTATGCCTATATGTCACACCACCCACGTGTTCTACTTTGTGCTTCAAGCCCTCCCAATGTGGACCTGCCTCAGGCCAATTGCATTTCCGCTAAATACAGCACAACCTCCTTCTCAGTTGTTTTGGTACTGCAACTTACAGCTGAAACTATCGATTTTCTCCTATACCTAAATGGTGGTAATGTTAAACATACTCACCCATTTGGGCCCACATAGTCAGTAATGGACCGATGCTTGCAGCACCAATTGCTGAGGAGGGATGTCAAAGAAGAGTTTGAGTCCTGTGTTCAGTAGCATAAATCGATCTTTATTCAGACCTCCTTTACCACACGTATGGGAAAGGCCAGAGATTGCTTCAAATCTGACTTTCATTTGGGGTCCAGTTGCCCTCTTAATTTCAGTTCAGATATGAGGAGAGGTTAGTGACATTCTAAATTTCCCAATATTTATACATTTATAGAATATTTATACATTCCACGTTACAATAATTTTATACAAAACTGATGTCATTGTTAAATCCTCCTAATTTATACATCCAATCCTGTAAACACACCCAATCAATGATTGTTACCCCTATGGACAACCCTAGGTTCACCCATGTTCTTATGACGTTCATCATATAGTTTTATTACTCGTTGCTGGGATTTTATTAATCTATATACCAATCCTTGCAGTTATGACAGGAAAAACAAAAAGATGCTAATTCCTACTAATTGCTATAAAATTCATGACGTCAGTTGTAATATAAAGTTATATTTAAAGCGATATGGTTACACACAACATTGGAACTCTTTAGCCAACAAATTATGAACAGCTTTTCACTCATCTGTCCTTGGAATGTCAAACAAACACTGCTCTTCTATCTTGTAGCTGCAGTTATAACTCCTTGTATTCACATGCAATCTATAAGTGTGTTTTAACAGGGGATTGCTTCGAAAATGAAATTTACTGTCCGTTCTCTAAATATTTCTACCCGATTTTACTTAATAAGACAACCTCTATTCAAATGCCATTAATCCAACTGATTACTTTCCCAGTTCAAGAATCTTGTCTGAATTCCTAAGCTTTTACAAGATATCGCTGTCCTTGCCCATCGCCCACACCCACCTTGATCTTTGGAGGTAAGAATTCATTTGAGCTGTTTCCATCATTATGCAGGTTTGCTGATTCCGGCTTGGAAACTGTCGTTGTTTATTTTCTCAAATTCAAGCTGGTGCCCTTGAGAGGTTATCTGCTGATCAATTTATCATTCAATCTCCCTTGCCATTGAGTTGGGGGCTCCTCTTCACTATCTATCGACCTTTGTTTTAAAGAAATTCAATCAAATCTCTTAATGTGGATTGCAATTCTTAATTTCTCAATGTTCAATTACCTAAAGAGTCTCAGTTATTGTGGGATCATACATTTCCTGCCTGTATTTTAATTTGTAAGATTCTTTGTTTTATCTTTTACCTTGAATTTATCTTATTCTCAAAGCTTGTCCGAACTTATGATCTCACTCTGATGCTGAACTGAACAAGTTATTTCTGTTAATGCAAGTAGAAGTCTTCTCTGCCATCTTTATGCCAAGTAAGAATCCATAGGCAGTCATTTTGTGCTATCTCTGGCCATGGGTTACCCAACACACCTTTTCCATTTTAATAACATACTTCCTATAGCAGGGTGACCAGAATTGCTCACAGTACTTCAAATACAGCCTCACCAATGTGCTTCTTCTCAGCTCAACTTCTACCTGTTTCTGTGCTGCATTAATGAATCCCCTGCTTCAGGTAGATGACAAATTTAATTTATGACAGAAGTGCTTGTGAATCAGTGTGCGTACAGTCAAGAAAACCTTCCTTCAGATGGAACCTGCAAACTCCTGTAATGGCAATGGGATTTTAAAATATTTTCCCATAGGATGTGGCCAGTATTTAAGGTCCATTCCTAGTTGTCCTTGAGAAGGTGGTGGTGAGCTGCCTTTTTGAGTCGCAGCAATTCATGTGCTGTAGATAGACCCCCACGATGCTATTAGGAAGGGAGTTTCAGGATTCTGATCCTTCAACACTGAAGGAGCAGCAATTTCCTAGTCAGGATGGTGAGTGGCTTGGAAGGGAGCTTTTAGGTGGTGGTATTCCCACTTATCTGCTACTTTTCTCCTTGAAGTTGGTAGTAGTCATGGTTTTGGAAGGTGCTATCTATGGAGCCTTGGTGGATTGAGATAAATCTAACTCTTTGCACACAAAGCTTTGGTGACCTCTCTTGTACAAACTGAAAGTTGCATACATCTCCAGGAATGGCCTAAAAGATGTGTAAAATCATATAGTTATGGTGAGCTGGATAACCCCTGCAATGCATTCCATGTCATGCACTGATGTTGAAGTTGTGGCTGCAGCAGTTGTCATCCATTTAGTGAAATATTTGATCATTGATCACGCTGAAGTTTGGGAAGAATTGCTTCCTATTTCCCTTCCTCTTGCTGAGAGACCCTTCTCTCCCTTCTCCTACTCTCTTTTGCCTCGGCTTATTTTCCCATTTATGCTCACTTTCACTTATTATTTTAAATTTTAAACAATTTTAGAAAGCACCAACCAACAATAACTTCTAATTATATGGCATCTTTAATGTGATAAACTGTTCAAATGTGCTTCATGGAGTGTTGTGTAGCTGAAGCGATGTTCGAAATAGGAGAGGATAAGGCCACTGAGAGATTTGAATAACAAAAGCCAGGGACCAATGTAGGTGAACAAGCAAAAGGGTGATTGGAAAGTTGAAACTCATAGTATTGGAGGTAATGTATTGATATGGATAAAAGAAAACTGGTTGGCAGACAAAGCAGAGAGTTGGAATAAACAGGTCCTTTTCACAGTGGCAGGCAGTGACGAGTGGCGGGCTGCAAGGTTCATTGCTGTTGTTCACAATATACATTAACGATTTGGATGATAGAATCAAATGCCATATCTCCAAATCTGCAGACGACACTGAGCTGGATGGCAGTGTGTGCTGTGAGGAGGATGCTAAGAGGCTGCAGGGTGACGTGGACAAACTGGCTGAGTGGGCAAATACTTGATAACCTCACATTTATCTACATTATATTGTATTTATCAACTTTGGTCACAAAAACAGGGAGCCAGATTATTATCTGAATGTGTCAGTTTAGGAAAAGGTTGGGTGCAATGAGACCTGGGTGTTATGGTGGAACAGTCGCAGAAGGTTGGCATAAAGGTGCAGCAGCCAGAGAGAAAAACTAAAGGCATTGTCTCCTTCATAGTGAGAGGATTTGAGTGTCGGAGTAAAGGTGTCTTGCTGCAGTTATACAGGCTATAACTGTACAGAATCATGGTAAGGCCACACCTTGAGTATTGTGTGTAGTTTTAGTCTCCTAGTCTGAGGAAGGACATTCTTGCTATTGAGGGAGTCCAATGAAGGTTCACCAGACTGACTCCTGGGATGGCAGGACTGGCATATGAGAAAAGAATGGATCAACTGGACGAGTATTTGTTGGACTTTAGAAGAATGCGGGGCATTTTACGGAAACGTATAAATTCCTGATGGGACTGGACAGTCTAGAGGCGGGAAGAATGTTCTCAATGTTGGGGAGTTGCAGAACAAGACATCACAGTCTAAGAATAGGGGATAAGCCATTCAGGACTGAGATGAGGAAAACTTCTTTCGTTAAGACAGTTGTGAACCTGTGGAATTCCCTCCCACAGAAAGTTGTTGGGGCAAGTTCATTAGATGTATTCAAGAAGGAACTGGATGTGGCCCTTGTGGTTAAAGGGATCAAGGGGTATGGGGAGAGTACAGGAATGGGGTACTGAGAATGCATGATTAGCCATGATTGTGTTGTATGGTGGTGCAGGCTCAAAAGGCCGAATGACCTACTTCTGCACCTACTTTCTATGTTTCTATGTTTTTATACATTATGGTCAGAGGCATCAGAATCATGGAGAGTAGAGTGTATATATGTGTTAGAATAGCCAAGTCTATCGATATCCAAGACGCAGGTGAAGATCTCAATACAGAGGAACCTTGATTAGGCCACAGGCAGGAAGGATTTCATTCATTTAAGCGAATGCCAGATAACATAATTTAGTCATGCATCAAAACCTTGAGATTTTGTTCAGATAATCCAAAATTCAGATAATCGAATGTCAGATAATCAAAGTTCCTCTGTATTTGGTAAGCTAAAGTAGGCATGATGTTGCATTACTAAAAATGCGGTTTGAATGTTGGCACAGAAATGTGCCAGAAGCTCAAGTCAGGTTTAAGGTCTCAACAATCTGCATTAAACTTAGAGAGTTTCCAAGGATAGAGATGGAGTCACTGGCCTGTAGACTGTGGTTTTGATATTTCCAATATTTAATTGAATAAAATGTGACCAATTGCAACTGGAGAGGTTGAGTGAGCTGTTGGTGACATAGAGCTAGGTGCTGTCAGTGTACATGTGAAAATTGAGGGAATATTTTCACATGATGTTGCTAAGAGCAGCAGGTAGATGAGAAACAGGGAACTCAAAAGATATGTCCTTGGGGGAACAGCAGAGGTAGCACTGCAGAAGCAGGAGGAGAAACCATTGCATGTAACTTTGGATACAATTAGATGGATAAGAATGAAATGAGGAGAGCGTGGTTTTACCAAGCTGGACAATGATGAAGAAGCATTGGAAGAGGATTGTGTGATAAACTATAGAACAATACAATCACAGACTTGCTGCAACAGTTAGAAAGAAACGAGCTAATAACTAAACTGAAAGATGCTATACAGATGGGCCCTGCTTCCCAGGGTTATACCATTCATCATT
This sequence comes from Chiloscyllium plagiosum, assembly GCF_004010195.1. NCBI lineage: Eukaryota > Metazoa > Chordata > Chondrichthyes > Orectolobiformes > Hemiscylliidae > Chiloscyllium > Chiloscyllium plagiosum. The sequence goes on from NC_057718.1 coordinate 69,050,019, forward strand.
AAAAATATTGAATTATTTTAGTTAAATATGACCATTTAACATATTTCAACAAATTTCAGCAAGCATGCATTTAACAATTTCATGCTGGGTTTCCTTAAGAAACCTGCACTTATTCCCGTGACTATTAATTTTGTCCTGAATTACCATTTTTTAAAAACTTTCTCACCATGATTGCTGAGCTTATACTTTTGAGCAAATGTGTATAATTTGCAATTGTCCAGTCCTGTAACACTATCCCAATATCTGGGGAGAATTAGAAGATTATAACTAGTGCCTCCATGATTTCCTTTCATACTTCACACAGTATCTTCAACTGCATCGTGTATTAGGGCGGCACAGTGGCTTAGTTGTTAGCACTGCTGCCTCACAGCGCCAGGATCCCAGGTCCGATTCCCAGTCTCGGGTGACTGTGTGGAGTTTGCACATTCTCCCCGGGACTGAATGGGTTTCCTCCGGGTACTCTGGTTTCCTCCCACATTCCAAAGATGTGCAGGTTAGGTGAATTGGCCGTGCTAAATTATCCATAGTTGTTAGGAGCATTAGTCAGAAGGTTGGTGTGGACTTGTGCCGAAGGGCCTGTTTCCACTCTGTAGGGAATCTAATTTAATCGTGTATGATCCTGATGGCATGTCAACTTTAAGTATTGCTGATACCTCCGCTGCTATCATTGTTTAGGCCATGCAGTGTCTTAACTAGGGAGGTGATGGTATTATCACTAACCTATTAATTCAGAGACTGAGGTAATGTTCTAGGAGCAAGTTTTGAATCCCATCATGGTGTATGGTGGAATTTTAATTCAATAAAAATGTGGAATTAAGGGTCTCATGATGACTATAAAATGAATCTGGTTCACAAATTTTCTTTAGGGAGAGAAACTACTGTCCCTACCTAGTCTGGACTACATGTGACTCCAGACTGACAGCAATATGGTTGACTCTTAACTGGCTTCTGGGCAATTAAGAATGAGCAATAAATATTGGCCTAGCCAGTGACATTCACGCCCCAAATAAAAAAGAACTGTATTTCTCTTCATTGATTTCTGCAGAATCATCTTTGCAGGTAAAGGCAAATGCAAAGTTACTGGACACACTGCTTCAAAATGTGAATTTCATAATTGGGTCTTACCAGTCATCCATTCTTTTATTACTCATTATTGATATACTGACTTTGGATTCTGTTTCATGTTAGCTGTTAATCTCTTCTTTTGTCTCTCTTCACCTCTTATTTTCTTTCCACTATCACTTTGAATTTAGAGAGTTCAGTCTATTTGCAATTGGTCATATGTTTGTCATTTCTGGCATTCTCCAACTATACTTTTATCTTTCAAAAGGAACATTCTTGGAATTACAGGGGCCAGTGCTACGTTCCACAAGCTCCACTAACTCCACCAGCTCCACCCTATATGCAGACAGGAGTTAAAGATTTCAGCAAAGCTGACATATTTATGCAGCATACCAGTGCCCCAGGTCATACACACCCTTCTGCGAAGTGACATGAATACATATTAGTCTGATGGCCCTCTTCTATCCTGAGTATGTAGCAAGAATATAACTTGTGACAGTTCATAGAATCATAAAAGGCCCACAGTGTGGAAGCAGGCTACCCCTTGATGAGCATCCCACCCAGACCTATCCCTGCAACCCCCCCCAACCTATCCCGAGAGAAATATGTCAACCACAGTTACTGCTCTTCTGTTTCAGCTAAGTGCAAAAAGCAAGTAAGCTGTTAAGGCAGGAAGTCATAAAAGCAATCACAGAAGTGTGTCAGTGCTAGCATCAAAGTCGCCATCTCCAACAAATGTAGGAAATAACAAGCAGCAGAAATGCAGCTTCCACTAATTGATGATTCTAGAACAGCAGTGAATGTATAGTTAGACTGGGCACATATTGTTTAGAGAAAATCTGGCATAAGTAGGTCCATGTCCATACACCACAGTACTAATGTTGCTAGTTTCGCACGTTGCTTGCTGTGAATTGACATGAGTCTGCTCATTCTCAATTCAAAGCAGAACTGCAATTGGGAAAAGGAAGAATGGGAGTGGTGCTGAGCCAGTGCAAGAGACAACATTTCCTCTGAAAACACAGCTGCTGCATATAATTCTCCTTGGTAACAAAGTTCAAAAAAGTTGTTATTTATTTAAAATTTTACAAAACAGAGGTAAAGACTGGTGTTGTTAACAATCTTATAAATAGGGCCCGAGGCCATTTGCTCAGCTTGCAAGCCTGATGTAGAAATAGGGAACATCAAAGCTATCCAACAGGATAATGGCTACAGTGATCAGATTTGAATCAGTTTGTCGTGTGTCATGCAAGCTCATAAATGGGTTAAAGGCTGATAGTTTTGTACATGAAAAGTGGTTAGTCCACCATAACTTACTCTGGAAAAGCGAAGTATCATAAAAGAAAGCTGAAATTTCTGGAAAAACTGAGCAGGTCTGGCAGCTTTTGTTGAGAGAAATCAGATTTAATCTTTCGTGTCAAGTGACCCTCATTCAGTATGTGCCAAACCAACACATGCTTGCAAAATCCATACTTATTGCTAGTTGTGACTAAATGATTAAGCAGTGTTAGCTGAACAATTCTGAGAATGCTAAAAGCTTCATGAACAACCAATTTAAGACGATCAGCTAAACTTGTAACCAAACTCGTTTTCACTTGGTAGAAACTATATTCTTATGCTGGGATCCATTCCTCACAAAATAAAGAAATATCTTCAAGCCTAGCACCTTGTTTTGAAATATTGAGAGTCTTGGAGAGCCTATAGGTTTTCTGTTCCCTTCTCCATGGCAATTTATTCTTTATCAATCAGAATCAACTGGCATTCAATCAGTACCCATTTCTCCTAAAGTATAAATTGTTTTGAGCATTTAAAACTTGTCATCATTCCTGATGAGTCCATCAAATACATGGAAAAACCATCACTACCAATCAATGTTTTCCCAGAAGTTTTTTAAACTTCTGATGGTAACTATGCAAAAAATGTGTTTGTTTTTGAAAATCTAACTTCAGTCAACACGAGGAATAGTCTATCCATGTTTGAGACCTCAAAATCGTTCAACAATTTAAAGACTCACACTGAAATAGGAATCTCCAAGTCATACTTTTGCAATCTTGCATATTGCCTATTAAATTTCATTGTATGATTTCTGTAAAGTTCTAAATTCATTAAAAGTCTGAACAAGCTTTGTATACCTTTAATAGATAATCAATATTCTAAATTTTTTAATAAATTTTAACAGAACTTCCAAATTTTGGAAATGCACTGTCTAAGTTTTGAGCAGTTGGAATGGTCAGCTTCCACACTGTAGGGATTTTATGAACCTTTAACTCTGAAAATGCATTACATCTGATCTTGCTTCTAGTAGGAATCAATAGTTTTGAGGCATGTACACATATCTATTTCATCTTTCCATCAATCCTATCTGGCCTCCACCTATCCACTTCATTGAGCGTACGGTTCAGCTTTACAAAACGCTAGTGGGAAAGCATGCCCCAACATTTTACACTTGGTTTCAGCCATTTTGCTCCAAAGTAATTCAAATTACAATCTTTTGGCTGAACAAAACCTTAGTTTCCAACCTTAACCTCTAGGCAACCATAGCTGTTGCGAAATCTGTTAATGAGACGGAAACAAAGTCACAACTTCATTATGGAGAGAGTTATTGACTTGCTCAATGTTATAGCTCTTATCCAACCACCTTAGTTTTCTACCTGCCTGTATACACAACCATCTCTGACACATTGTTCGTGACATACACATTAATTATATATGCAGAAAAACACTTAATAGCCACACTTTTATTCCTTATTTTAACAATGACATGACAAAATGTTAACAACTGTTATAACATAGGGTAAACTTTCCTGCTTACTGTAAACCAGCAACACAGGAAAGATTTATCTTGTGCATTAATCTGTGAAAATTCGAAAGGCCAAGAACTATTTAGAGTAAAAATTGACAACTTTATTTCTTAAAGATGAAATAGATATGTGTACATGCCTCAAAACTATTGATTCCTACTAGAAGCAAGATCAGATGTAATGCATTTTCAGAGTTAAAGGTTCATGTGGAAGCTGACCATTCGAACTGCTCACAACAGAGAATAATTAACAACTATTTACAATTCCTCTGTAACCTATCTTTTACCTTCTCCTTCTACAGTACTAGTCCAATAAAACTCCCGTTTGCAACTTACAAAACAAAACTTATCTCAAAACTAGGCTACTTTCAGTTTTCTCTGTATTCCTGTTGTTTTTTCTTCTTCTTGGGGATTCTGCTTCACAGGTTACTGATCGATAAAGGTGCCTTTTAAGAGAACTATTTTTCAGATAATCTTTACATGCTGGTAGCTTGGCAGTTTTCCTCCCAACTGTTTGATTTTCCCCAGTCTTATACTTCCAAAGCATTGGATTGTGTCTTTGGCTTTTAAGATTGTCAATATACTAAACTCAAACTGGATTGGAGTTTGGTATTTTTCGGGGTTTAATTTAAACTGGCCTAATTCGAATCTGTTTTGTCATTTCCAAGCAATTAGCTACCCTAGTAGCTGGAGCACATGTTACATTGTATCTTTTTTGAGAACACTTGGTACTGTCAGGTAGTTTTGCTAGATTTTAACTCACATCTTCATACCTCCTCCCTCCTGAAGAAAAAATGAACTAGCATAATGAAAAGATGGCTTCATTTTTTTTTCTTTTTCTTTAAACACACTACCCCAACATACAGATAGCTTTAATATAAGTTCACCTTAACTTCTTCCCATATACATATATATATAAAACATTAAATAAATACAAATCTCATCTAAACTCTATCAGTAAATCTGGGATAATGCATCTGCAATTACATTCTTATCATCACAACATGTATGATTTATAAATTAAAAGCCTGTAACATAAGACCTCAACAAAATAGTCTCATATTCTTGTCTTTAAAGCATCCTAAAAATGTAAGAGGATTGTGGTTCATATACACAACCATCTCTGACACATTGTTCGTGACATACACATTAAAATATTGTAAGGCCAGTACCAAATTCAGTAGTTCTTTATCGATCGTGGAGTATTTCCTCTGGTGGATGTTAATTTTCTTCAAAATGTAACCAAGTGACAGTTCAATCCCATCCTCAACTTCCTGGAGGTGCACAACTCTAACTCCAATGTCACTAGCATCGATGGTGACTTTAAAAGGTTTTGAAAAGTTTGGCGTAGGTAAAACTGGTTTGGTGGTTAATATTGCTTCCAAATGGTCGGATGCATCCTGGCATTGTTCTGTCCATTGAAACTTTGTGTTCTTCTTCAACCAATCGGTTAACGGTGCCACTCTGATAGCATCTGCTGAGTCCTAAGAATCGAAGCACCTCTTTCTTCGAGGTTGGTCATGGAACTTCCTCGATGGCCTTGTCTTTGCGTTCTGTGGGGTCAACCTTCCATGACCGATTTATGTCCCAAGAATGTCACCTCTGCTTTCGCAAATTCAGTTTTATTTAAGATTATCACCAGTTTTGCTTCTCATAGTCATTCAAAGAGCTCTGCCAACTGTACATTGTGGTCTTTCCAGGACTTACTAAAGATCACTACACCGTTCAAATAGACTTTGAATCTTTGGAATGTGACAGGTGCAGTCTTCATTCCAAAGGCAATCACTTTAAACTGATAAAGCCCATTTGAGGTTATAAACGCAGAAATTTCTTTTGCCATCTCTGATAAAGGTACCTACCAGTAACCATGCATTAAGTCCAACTTGTTGATGTAACTGGCTTGTCCAACTTTCTCATTACAGTCCTCCAATCTAGGAATTGGATGTGAATCTGATTTTGTAATGGCGTTGAACTTCTGATAATCCACACAGAATCATTGAGTCCCGTCTGGTTTGGGAACGAAGACAATTGGCAAACTCGCTCTGGCTTGGTTCGATTATGTCCTTGTTGAGCATGGCCTCCATCTCCATCTGGACCTGTCTGGCTTTGAAAGGATTAAGCCAATAGGGATGTTGTTTTATCAGAGCAGTATTCCCTACGTCTGCGTCATGTACAATAGCATTAGTCCTCCCCATCTGATTCTTACACATTTCCTTGTACTGCAGTAACAAATCTTTCAATTGTATTCTATGCTCCTGAGACAGATAGCTTACTAACCTAACTCACTCCTCAAGAACCTCTTCATTTTCAAATCTATTTTGAGGCCTATCAAAATCCACATCATCTGAATTTGATTTCTCATTCTGCGGTACAGTAACGAACACCTATTTCTCCAGTTCTTTCTCTCTAGTATAATATGGTTTCAACATGTTCACATGACATATTCAATACTGTTTCTTTCTATCTGGCATCTTTACTAGATAGTTCACCTGACTCGACTTTTTCTCAATTTGATAGGGATAACTAAATTTGGCTTTGAAGGGATCTCCTATCACTGGTAACAGCAGTAACACTTCATCCCCTCAGGAAAATGTCCGAGTCTCAGAGTTTTTATCTTCCACCTGCTTCATTCTATACTGGGCCCTCTTTAGGTGCTGTTTAGCTAACTCATTGACTCTATTTAATCTCTCCCTCACCTCTGATACATAATCAAAGTATGAGATCTCCAACTTTGGTCCTGTCAATTTTTCTTTAATTAAATTCAAAGGGCCACTCACTTCATGACAGAATATTAACTTGAAGGGAGTGAACTGAGTAGATTCATTTGGGGCATTTCTAATGGCAAACAATACAATGGGATACCTTTATCCCAATCATTTGGGTAATCCTGACAGTATGATCTCAACATGGTTTTCAAGGTCTGATGCCACCTTTCTAAAGCTCCCTGGGATTCAGGATGAAACGCATTGGAATAGCCTGTTTAACCTCTTCATAATCCCTTGACATCTCATCTGACAATGCTGCAAATTCCTCACTAGCTCTACCTACCAGTTTAGTCTGAACTAGCATTTCCCATAAATCCTCGGACCACTCCATCTGCCTCACGAGTTTTTCAAATGAAATAAAGAAGGCTTCAACATCTTTCTCATTGAAATGTGGCAGAGTTTTGACATATTTATATATATCACTACCTTCTCTTTTAATCTACATCTTGTTAACTTGACTTTGCTGACTAAGTGGAGAAAGTGAGGTCTGCAGATGCTGGAGATCAGAGCTGAAAATGTGTTGCTGGAAAAGCGCAGCAGGTCAGGCAGCATCCAG
>NC_057718.1:69058512-69067978 GCF_004010195.1 Chiloscyllium plagiosum
CCCTAACACGTGTTGCTTAGGAATGTATTTATTTGGAAAGTTACTCACCAGAGTCCAAAGTTTCTTCTTTTAGGAACAAGTGTAAACAGATGAAACATTGTACGTTCTTTGGGAGCAGTTATAATAAAAGTTAGATATCGATCACATTTTATCCCAGTGAGGGGGGAATGCACAGCATAAATGTCCACTGTCGATGTTTGCTGGTAAATTTAAATCTTTTGGAGTGACAATGGGAAAAATGAAGAAATGGCCCGCAGTCATTTGCAGCCTCACTGAGGAATACAGGTTGAGCTCATGCTGTTCCTTTGAGTCTGAGTGAGTGGACTGAGTAAGTGAGTGAATGAGGTAGAATTGAAACTGTGCCTGCGAAACTGTTATATTGTCGAGTTAATGGAAGGTTAGGCACAGACTGTCGAACAAGCAGCAGAATTTGACACATAATGAAATGCATTAAATGTTTATCATCATATGAAGGAAATGATCTGTGACATCGTTACTCTTCATATCATTTCAAAAACAAAATAACACATCATTTTTTGTAGCTTGCATGCAAAGATCAGTGGAATCATAAATGATATCTTCTAAGATCAATCTAGTCTAGAAACTTGATTTATTTTGTCCTTGTGGCAAAACAGATGAAAATATAATTCTGGCCTGGCACGCTGAGCACAGGCACAGACACTGTGGAGGTTAAAGGTCATGAAATATTTTGACAACAAAGTTTTTACTGGCCTCCGAACAGAAAGAATCAGAAAATCGTATATAAACAGATCGCTCATTAATTCTGCGCTAACAGGAATGCACGAATGCACAGCACTCATCCCAATATCCCGCACTAGTCCCACAGTCGCGAACATTACAATTCAAGTCCTCATCCAAATTGTTTGCTTAAAGTTGATGAAGTGTTCTGCCTCTACGTTTTGTTTTTCACAATTCGGCCTGCAAGATAGAAATGGAATGCATTCTGCAGTGTGCCCACGTGATTAAACGAATGTCGATCACACAGTAGGGAAATACTCCTGTTTGAGGGGGATACAGCTAAATCTATTGTGTTCCCATTGAAGGAGCGAGACAGCAGTGAACAACTGCAAGACCAAATTTTCTTTTATCTAACGTGAACTCCCGACATCAAATTTCCTTCATTAACCTTTTCAGTTCACTTTTTCGAAGCTAAACGTCTTTCATTTTCTGGAAAATTACACAGAGAAGTAAAACCTCAGCTGGTGACTTCCTGAATAAACCGATCATGATCATGAAAAACTCCATTTTAGTTCGTTTATGTCAGTGCAACAATAGAAGCTCACACAGCACTCTCAATTGAACATTTATGACAGTTGAAGTCACTCCCGGGACTGTGTGAAAAACATAGACGCCTTTGTATGCAGAGTGCCACAAAATGTAAAGTTACAAAGGGATATACTTTTAAAAAATCTAAATATTCGGTCAGTGACAAACAAGCGTCCTTGTTTCCATAAGTGGTGAACTATTGAATTAAAACCAAATAAACTTTTGAACCGGCGTGTTTGTAACGCGGGCAAAGCTAAAATCAATGAAAAACAAACGCGCTGATGTTTCCACTGACAGGTCATGACATATTACATAGGCGAAAATAGCAAGGATAGCCTTTTCAATTCCTTATACTTTGGCTGATTTTAAAAGATGTAATGTTCTCAATACGACAGTTTTACCACGTTTCAACGTTGTTTCTTGTAAATATAATTTGAGACCAGACCTCCATGATTGTTGCTCATTGCATTAATGGAGGCTGTCTGCATTGTAATGCCAACACATGAATCAGTCCCTTGTTAGCCCTGTCGACTAGCGGAGCAAATGTTTCAGGTGGCACGTTGCTCAGTGATTAGTTCCAATGCCTCACAAAACTCCAGGCAGTCAGGCTCGATTCCAGCCTTGGGCGAAAGACTGTGTGGAGTTTGCACATTCTTGCCGTGTCTGCATGAGTTTCCTCCAGGTGCTCCAGTTTTTTTTTAATTGTTCATGCTCAATTATCCACAGTGTTCAGGGTTCAGGGATGTGTAGGTCAGTGGTAAATGTACAGTAATAGGGAACGGTAATGGGTCTGGGTGAGATAATCTTCAGACTTGCTTGACCGAAGGGACTGTTTAAACACTGCAGGGATTGCATATAAATGAGGAATAAAATCCTCACCGTCTTTCAGATTGATACAGCGCAAATAGTAAATCACTCAACATTTCAATCTCTTGATCCATTCAGTGATAAAATATTCAATCTGTCGAAATGAAGAACAAGAATAAAAACTGTTATTTTGAATGTATGGTGAAAACGGAAGACTTTTTAACGCAGATTATTTTAAAAATTTCGAGCTTTCTTTGTAAATCATGCAATAACAACACAGTTTCGAAATTTAAAGATACCCGCCTTCCTCTGAGGTAAAGAAAGTCACAAAGGGCACAAAGTATTTCTGCAGTACATGATTGAGTGGCCGCATTCTGTCCTCCCTGCCTATCACGCACTGTGTGCGAGAAAGGATAAAGTTCTGAGAGAACACAGATATTTGCCTAGGCAAAGGAAAGGTCATACAAATGGGGAAAAAGACTTGAGTGGGATGTGTGGAAGTAAAGTTTGTTGATAATAAACACTGAGACGAGTGCAATTCTGTACTAGAGGGCAATGGTACAGAGTTTCTGTGTGGAGTGGGCTATAATGGCAGAGTGCAGTTGGGTGAAGTAACTAAAGAAAATGACATAATTTGACTGAGGATGCTGGATGCACTGACTGAGTGGAATGATATGAAGTGAATGAGGGATATGAAATGTAGTAAATGAGTAGAGTGGAATTTGGTGACTGAGTTCAGTAAGATATTCTGACTGATGATAGCAGGGTGGCATGATTAAGGAGTTGCGAGTTAAGGGAATGGCAGTAGTGAATTATACGAACTGAAGAGAATGAAATATAATGACTGAGGCAAGTCGGATGTGGTGATTGATGAGTGTGAAACCAATGACTGCGGGTAGAAAGATGGAGTGACTGAGGGAATGAGCGCGGTGACGAAGGTGAGTGGTATGGAGTTACTGACTGAAGTGGTATTCTGTCATGGAGGAATGGTTGAATTGTTGATTCACTGTAGTGAGTTGCCAAAAACTAATAGAGACAGGGAAAGCAATACAGTTATCATAGAGTGTCTGAGATGAGTAAAAGTAATCTGACTCATCATACCATGTCATGCATATCAATACTCTGATAATATTTGGACAGATTGTTTCAGTTAAGTTTCTGCCTTGAGTTCACAAACACACATCAAAATATGTTTTCAATGTCATGGACGCTTCAGCCTCCAAAACCGTAACAGGCAGTCGGATCCACAGTCTCATCACCCTCTTTGTGAAAAGACCCTGACGATACATTAGGCAAGCAATTAATGAAACGAACATATTCCCTGAAAACAATGCAGACAATGAAAACAATGCAGATACAAAAATATATAAAAGCCCTCCGATTAAGAGAGACTCGGAAGGCAAAACTTTCAAGTTATATGGGCCACAGCTGGACTATTGCATACAGTCTACAATCCGCATTGTGAGAGGAACATCTTTGAACTGGAAAGAGTATCAAAGCCATTTGCGAAGTGGCTGTCTTGGCTGGAGAGTTTCAGTAACAGAACGATTGGACAGACTGGGATTGTTTCCCGCATCGGAGAGGAAATTGAGAGTGGCACATGAATGAGATATCCAAATTTAGGAGGGACACCACCAGAGTAGAAATGAAGAAACTTTTCCCCTCGATGGAGAGATCAATGACAGAGTTGGAGCCGCGAGCGTAGGGTTTGCATGAGAGGCAGAAGGGTGTTGGTTATTTGGAACAAACTGCCTGCAAGGGTGATCAAGAGACAAAAACAATAACATTAGAGGATAAATCTCGATGTGCAACTGCGGGGGCAAACGTACAAAGCTATAGACAAATGATGTAACATGATATCAGAATTGTTGTGCTACTTATATTTTGGCTGGCAGAGGTGTGAATGTTTGCTTACATTTGTTTCCCAATAGTGTGGAATCAGGCCCTTCGGTTCACAAGCCTACACCGACACTCTGAAGTGAGTCAAACAGTCAGGGCAGGCAGGGACAAGGTTGGATTAATAAATTAAACTGCACTTATTTCAATGCAAGGGGCCTAACAGGGAAGGCAGATGAACTCAGGGCATGGTTAGGAACATGGGACTGGGATATCATAGCAATTACGGAAACATGGCTCAAGGATGGGCAGGATTGGCAGCTTAATTCTCCAGGATACAAATGCTACAGGAAGGGTAGAAAGGGAGGCAATAGAAGATGGGGACTGGCATTTTTGATAAGGGATAGCATGACAGCTGTGCTGAGGGAGGATATTCCCGGAAATACATCATGGGAAGTTATTTCGGTGGAACTGAGAAATAAGAAAGATATGATCACATTATTGGGATTGTATTATAGACCCCCCCAATAATCAGAGAGAAATTGAGAAACAAACTTGTAAGGAGATCTCAGCTATCATTAAGAATAATAGCGTAGTTATCGTAGGGGATTTTAACTTTCCAAACATTGACTGGGACTGCCATAGTGTTAAAGGTTTAGATGGAGAGTAAGTTCTTATGTGTGTACAAGATAAGTTACTGATTCAGTATGTGGATGTACCTGCTAGAGAAGGTGCAAAACATGACCTACTTTTGGAAATAAAGCAGGGCAGATGACTGATGTGTCATTGGGGGAGAACTTTTTCGGCCAACGACCATAATTCTATTCGTTTTAAAATAGTGATGGAAAAGGAGAGATCAGATCTAAAAGTTGAAGTTCTAAATTGGAGAAAGACAAATTTTGACGGTATTAGGCAAGAACTTTTGAAAGCTGATTGGAGGCAGATGTTCGCAGGTAAAGGGATGGCTGGAAAATGGGAAGTCTTCAAAAAAGAGATAACAAGAATCCAGAGAAAGTATATTTCTGTCAGGGTGAAAAGGAAGGCTGGTAGGTATAGGATGACTAAAGAAGTTGAGGGTTTGGTTAAGAAAACGAAGGAAGCATATGTCAGCTATAGACAGGATAGATCGAGTGAATCTTTAGAAGAGTATAAAGAAAGTAGAAATATACTTGAGGGAAATCAGGAGGGCTAAACGGGGACATGAGATAGCTTTGGAAAATAGAATTAAGGAGAAACCAAAGGGGTTTTAGAAATATATTAAGGACAAAACTGTAACTATGGAGAGAATAGGGTCCTGCAAATATCAGCAAGGCGGCCTCTGTGTGGAGCCACAGAAAATGTGGGAGATACTAAATGAATATTTTGCTCCAGTATTTACTGTGGAAAAGGATATGGAATGCATAGACTGTAGGGAAATAGATGGTAATATCTTGCAAAATGTCCAGATTACAGAGGAGGAAGTGCTGGATGTCTTGAAACGGTTGAAGGTGGACAAATCCCCAGGACCTGATCAGGTGTAAACGAGAACTCTGCAGGAAGCGAAGGAAGTGATTGATTGGCCTCTTGCTGAGATATTTGAATCATCGATAGTCACACGTGAGGTACCGGAAGACTGGAGGTTTGCAAACGTGGTGCCACTGTTTAAAGAAGGGCGGTAAAGACAAGCCAAACTGGGCAATGCCATTACTTTCGAAGTGGTTTGTCGTGTTTGATCAAAGTTTTGTCCAGTGACTGACGGGCGAACATTGCAATGCCTGTAGAGGGTGCAGCATTGACACTGAATGATTATGATATGTTGGCTTATTTGGATTGCAATGTAGTGCCAGGGTGACTTTGAATAATCTCATTGAAGGAATTGAGTTGTAGTGACCGGCTAGGATGCAGTGACTGAGGGAAATTGTATCTCATAGTTGAGTGGAGTGGTACATAATGACAGGAAAATTGGGTGCAGTGCTGTGGGAAGTTCAATGTCGTGATTGACGGGTGTGGAATCCAGTCTCTGAGGTAAGTGAGAAATTGTTTTTTCAGCTGGCTGCTCCGTAATGTTTCTGTGAAAATTGAAGCAATTACTAATGGTGCACATTTTATTTTTGGGACCTACACATTGAATTGAAATGAATTAGTTTTATTCTCATATGTACTCAAATGACAACAGTGAATTCGCCGCCACTTACAGCACCATATCAGATATAGCGGTACCTAAATACCTTCTTCAATTACAAGATTTAGAAAACAGAGAAGTATAAATGCCAATATTGTAGAATTGAAATTTCAGATCAACAGTCTTCGAGTCCAAAATACGTTCGCACCTCGCCTTCAGTACACATCAGACCTTGGTTCCAGACAACGCCGTGGTTCACCTCGTGTTTCTTGCGGCAGGGTCATTGCTCTGTAATTGCCTCGAGGCCAGGTAATCACGCGGAGTCTTTTCCAGGCCGAGGGACCATCACGAGCTCCGAGAAGACCACCACATGAATTCAGTAATTGAGGGGTGTGAAATGCACTGTGTTGCGGCAGTGTGGGTGCAGTGATTGAGGAGACTGGCTGTGCAGTGCCTGAGGTGTGCCATCTTTAGTGAATGACGAGAGGTAGATTCTGTCACTGAGCCGAGCTGGGTGCTGTGACTAAATGGATGATGGATGCTTGAATGAGGAGAGTGGCGTAAAATGAAGAAGGGGAATGGAATGTTGGGTGACATTTGGGTGTAATCCCTCAGCTGACAGTGATGCAGTAGCTGAGGGGAGGAGAATGTATTTACTGAGATGAGTGTAATGCAATGAATGAGGGAACTAGGACGCAGTCACGACTGCAGTGACTGAAAAGAGTAGAACATAATGTCTCAGGTGAGTCTGATATATTTCCAGAAGTGAGTGTGATACAATGACTGAGGGGTTTAGAATGTAGCGACTCAGTAAGTGTGAATCAGTATCTGAGTCGAGGGAGACGTGTGACTGAAGCTGTAAGATTTGTTGACTGATGGTACTATCTTATAATAACACAGTGAATTGGGTGTAAGTGAGCACCAGAGTTGAGGTACAGCAATTGATTTTTGTGTTTCAGCGTTACAGTGATATTGTTTTGGACTTTTGTCCTTTTCAAATTTCTATCACATCACATCCTGAAAAACCAGGATGAGTCTATTTCTGCACATTTAGGCTGTGCTTTCCAGAGTACAAAGAATTATTGTGTCAAATTAAAGCTGATATTATCTCTCAATTCCTATTTTACCATCGATGTGTTCACCTTGACCTCTAGTTCGAAGATTCCACATCTCTGGGAAGAGGTTATCCAGATCTACACTTCCCAGACGCATCAGAACCTTGCATAGCATTATCAAGTCTCTGCACATGTTTTGTTCTTTCACTAGGGAACTGATTTTCCAGATGGCACGGTGACGTTTCTTATTTCCAGGTCACTATGATACCTTGAGATTGCAATTGGATGGTACAGGTTTGACTGGTAACAGGGAAGGCCAAATCTCATGCAGTATTTTGGGACGGTGCTACAACATAGTCACAATGTGTAATATCATGCTCTTGACGTTTGGACAAGGATGTGGAAATACCTGGCAGCTTTAAGCGAGAACTACAATGGTTGCAGAGCAAATAGAAAGAGGACAACATGCAAAGCAGGGGAATGGAAAAAAAAACTGCAAAATATAGGGGCCTTTTAAAGTAGAAATAGGTAAGTAACGTGGTGGCCTGAAAGAAATCGAATAGAGAGTGAATGGGGGAATTGAAGGTTGAATAAAGACGAATTGTTAGCATGTATTTAAAGGAGACACAGTGTTGTGCCACATGGGAGATTGATAAAGAAAATAAACCACAGACGATCCTTGCAACTGGGCAGTTTGTATTCAAAATTTGCTTAGTGGAGTACACAAAGTATGGTTGTTGAAAATTGACAGGATCCTGTTGTGCAATGCCATCCCAGACAGATCAGCGCTGATTCATTTAGTGTTTGTGTGTTTTTTTAAAGAATCGAATCCCTATAGTTTGGAAGCAGGACGTTGGGCCCATCGAGTTCACATTGACACTCCAAATAGCATCACACCTCGACGCAAATTCCGACCTTATTTCTGTAAACTGACATTTCCCATTGTTAACATTCCTGTACACTGTGGATCAATCTAGCATTGTCCGTCCACCAAAACCGCGCATCTGCAGACTATAGGATTAAAACAGCGCATCTGGAGAAAATGAACACAGACGCCGATTTAACGAGCAGAATTCACACAGATAGTACTCCGAGGCTAAAACTGAACTTGACTTCCTGGAGCTTTGAGGCTGCAGTGCTAACCACTGCGCTACTGTGCCACCAGATTTACTGATTCAAATGTGGTGGCAGGGAGAAAGTGGGATGCATTTGGTCAGTCAGACAAATCAAGGGTTGATTAGTGATAATATTGGTAAGTGCAAAATGGAAAAGGAACATAACAAACGAATAATCAATGCCAAGATAAGAGTGATCTCGGAGAAATAAAGGGAAGAGTGATGCTGCTCTGCAGATCGCTGAAAGTGGCAAGAGAGCGCAATGAGATACCTAATGAGGCTTGAAACGTTCGAGCCTTTTTCAGTCCAGGCATTGATGATAAGAGGAAGGAGTACAATTTGGAAAGCTACAGAACTTTGACTAGTCACAGCAGGAGTATTGCATGAAAATTTGTTCACCACACGAATGAAAGGAAGTGATCACATTGGATGGGGAGCAAAGGAGTTTCATTGGGTTGTTTCCTATGGTGCAGCACCTTCGCAATGAAAAATGCTGTATGGCTTTTTCTTTGAAGTACAGAAAGTTGAATGAAGACCTGATAGAAGTCTATAAGCTTATTAGAAAAAATTGTCAAGATTTTCTAGAAAGTATTTGCACTGATATTAACGGGAACACTTCCCTCTCTCACCTTCGTCCCCAACATTCGCAATAAGAACGAGACAGCATTATTGTGAAGTGTTTTTGATTGGATTGAAGAAAGAACGATTTCAAACAGACGGTGAGTGGTAGTGCTTGCATGAACATTTTAAATGTCATAGCATTCAAGTCTATGGATCGACTGTTGGAGGACTCGTGCAGTCATCAGTGTTTTGTGGCAGTATAGACGCAATGGCTGAAAGGCCTCAGCTCGACTGTTTTAATCCCTGATTCAACGGTTCTGGGAACTAGAGAAATAATCATCATAAGACTGGCAAGAATTTAGCAGAAACATGTTTGCTCAGACAATGGAAGCACTGTTCGCAAATAGATGACAATGAATGAAATGTGAAGTTGCTAGTTTGAGAAGGAAGGACAACAAAACAGAGTACGACAATGCTGTGCATCTTTGGAAATGTTTGTTCAAAGAATTATATGGTACTCGTGTTTATTTAAAGTTGTGATGACAAATCCTGAATCATGACAGAATTCAAGGATCTTGGGAAAAGGCAAGGAAGTAGAAATAATGAATATCACAAGGGTCAAAATCGTAGTGAATGGCGGAGATAACTAAAGGTCCAAATAGCTGATTGCTATTCTTAATTTCTTCATGGTCCGATCGTTTTAA